>NC_134101.1:65917522-66241411 GCF_000715075.1 Nicotiana tabacum
ATCCCCTTCATTCTTGATTATCATTACTTGAAGTTATTGTTCATGTTATCTCTTTTCTCGTTGATTTCTACTATTTGAAGTCATTGTTATACGTTATCTCCTCCATTGTGAGTCATTCGTATTTAATATCATGGTTATACATTATCTCATTGTGGAGTTGTTGGTGTTGAGGTTGTGAAGGCCGTTATTATGTTGGGGCGAAATTGTTATTATTGAAACATCTTCTTTATTGGGCATTTTAAATTCCTTGTTATTGTTGATATTCTTGTACCGGTTGTGGTGGAGCCATGGGCTATTGTTGTGCAAATATTGATATTGTTGATTATTGGCAAATTATGATATATGGGCACTTGTGGTGCGAGTTGTTATTGTGATGTGATATTGACATGCATGTGGCGGTATAAGGCTTGGGAGTTAATGTGCATGCAGCGGTATAAGGTGGGACTCATGTGCGTGTTTCTTGTAGGGAAACTGCGTGAAGCCACGCGGAGTCATAAGGTGGGTTAAAGTATGTGTAGCTATTTCAGAAAAACTATTTAAAAGCCTATTTCAAATGTAAGGCTCATGCGGAGGTATAAGGAAAGATTGTGATTGAATTGTGAAATGTGAATACGAGGTGGTACTTCAGTTATGATTTTCATTGTACATTCCATGTTGGGACAACTTTTGATTTGAACGGTCATTGTTCTTCCTTCAATCATTCATCCGCATTTTATTTGTGTTTGGGTATTCGTTGTTATCTTAGTGTTGGATTGATTGTGGTTTCTTGTGTGAGTCATGCATTCTACGTGATTTGTTGTGTTGCTTTAACATGCCAATTTGTGCCTCCGTCATAACATGGTGAATTGATTGTCAATGTGAATTTAATTGCGTGGAGTCACTATATCATATTCTGTTGAGTTGTTGGTAAAATAATGGTTTAAATAAAAGAATTATTAACATGTTTTATTCTATGTGCCTCTTAAGATAGAACTCGTTATCTCACTCAGTGCCTTATTATTCTAAATGGTTGTCACACTTTCACTATAATTGGGTTCTCAAATTATACTCATCACCTTATTAGATGTTTACCTTACTTAAAATTGTTATCATGTTTTTCTTTAACAAATTTTATATTTAATTCGTTAATTAAACTTATGTTTTTCTTTGTTTAAAAATGATACATTTACTCAATTTTATTGATTTCTAAACTAAACCCATCTTATACTCTGTTTCGTACAAATTATATATTATTTTACTTTACTTGATTTCTAAAATAAACTCATTATTTCATTTGACACCTTACCTTATTCAAGAGTTATTATGTTTTATGGTGTCTAAATATATCTTTCTTTCATCTAAATTAATATTTATCACGGTTGCAAAATACATGGTAGCACGTGGTCTTTGCCGTGATGGAGCCTATCGCAATATTAGGCAAGTCGACATTCACAATAAACCCACACATTTTAAATTTGGAAAACATAGTAAAATAAGTTTGAAAGAAAATTTCATAAATACTGAATGAAAACACCGCAATTCAATACAGAATTTCCCGAAATCTAGGTGTCACTAAGTACATGAGCATCTATACAATAAAACGGTTTGACAACTGAAACACTGTCTAGGAAGGTAGAACAGTATAAATAAAACTAAAGATAAAGGAGGAGAGCCAAGGTCTGCGGACGCCAAGGCAGCTACCTCGATAATCTCCGGAATGATGAAGCTCCAGAAATCATCAACCACCGTGCCCGGAAGTACTTGGATCTGCACATGAGGTGCAGAGTATTGCGTGAGTATAACCAACTCAATAAATAACAAGTCTAACCTTTGAGCTAAAAGCAGTGACGAGATCAACCAATACACTCCAAATACAGGATTTAACAGTATATAAATGACGGGAAATAGGACGATAATATCTTAGAGCAACTCACAATCTGTTCGTACACAATACAGGAAATGTAGACATGCTCTCAGTTTAACAATTAAGCTCAATACGAATAAAATATGCCAAGTATGAATGATATGAGGAATATGACATCTCTAAATCTATATGCCAGTATGCATATCGTATGTGATGCAACATAATGAAATCCTCACGTACTCACACTCTTAGAGTACTCAACCTGACTGTCTCAATTCTCACGCATCACACTCAGTCACTCAACACTGTACGGTACCCGCTGCGACGTGCAGCCTAATCCCATCATGAATCAATAGAACATACGCTCACTGTTGGTATGTTAGACTCCGGAGGGGGATCCTACCCAAGCGCTATTAAATCTGTTACCCGATCCCATCATGAGTCAATAATACTTATTGTGGCGTGCAGCCCGATCCCATTATAAGTTAATAGTACATGTTAGGCGTGCAGCCCGATCCCATCAATATCGCTCACAAACAGGCCCTCGCCCTCACTTAGCCATCAATCTCTTTAGTCTCCCAGGCTCACAACACTCATGCCAAGCAACCCAAATCAATGATACATGATGTGACAATAAATGATAACAGAGACTGAGATATGATATGCAATGATGAATGCGACTGAGTACATAACTGCAAATTAAGGAAATAACTCAACAACAAAAGAACGACCGTTGTGGGTCCAAATAGTACCAGCACATAGCCTAAACATAATTTCTAACATAAATCACAGCTCAAGTGCTCTAACACACATAATACATTAATAATATTCAGATAAGGTGACTACGTAGTCCCACAAAATTGACTAAATCATAATTACTACGGTGTACGCCCACACGTCTGTCACCTAGCATGTGTGTCACCTCAACATCGATCACACAACATGAAATTCAGGTATTCATACCCTCAGAACCAAGTTTAGAAGTGTTACTTACCTCAAACCGTGCAAATCTCTACTCCAATATGCCCTTGCCTTGCAAATCGGCCTCTGAACGCCTCGAATTTAGCCACAAACAACTCGATACAATCAACACAAGCTATAGGAATCAATTCTATATGAAAAAGCTAAGTTCTTAATCAAAAGTCAACTCCAAAAGTGAACTACTGGCCTACGTTTCGGAATCCAACAAAATTTATAAAATCCGAACACCCATTCAACCACGAGTCCAACCATACCAAAATTACTCAAATCTGATTACAACTCGACCTTCAAATCCCCAAATTAAAGCCTAGGAAGTTTCTATAATTTTCCCCCAATTTTCAACCAAAAACACTAATTAAATAATGAAATCAATGATATATTCATGTAATTTAACCAAACCCGAGTAAGAATCACTTACCCTAATCGCTCCCTTAAAAATCTCTCATAGAATCGCCTCAATCCGAGCTCCAAAAATCAAATTATGAAATATGGCTCAAACCCTCGTTTTTGATATTTTATATTCTCCCCAGAAGTCCTCAACCGCGATCGCGGAAAATGCTTCGCAATCCTGAAGCACAAAACTAAGTTGCCAAGAATTAACTCTACGTGAACGCACACAGACCCACGCGAACGCGAAGACCAAACACCCCTGACCTACGCGATCGCGAATAACAACCTCGCGTAAACCCAGTCTCATCTTTTCCTCTTCGCGGTGCAACTAGACCCACACGTTCATGATTCACTGCCTCACCAACTTACGCGATCACATACCCAAGTTTGCGAACGTATAGCACAAAAAAATCCAACTGCCCCAACAACATTGCGCGATCGCGATCCTCCTCTCGCGATCGTGTACAAGGACACCAACACAGCAAAATCAACAATCTTCCAAGTTCCAAAATACGCCGAACGTTATCCGAATCACACCTAAGGCCACCGGGACCTCAACCAAATATACCAACAAGTCCTAAAACACGATACAAACTTAGTCGAGGCCTCAAACAATATCAAAAACATGAATTGCACTCCAATTCCATCCTAATGAACTTATGAACTTCTAACTTTTACATTCAATGCCGAAACCTATCAAATCAATTCCGATTGACCTAAAATTTTGCAACAAGTCATAAATGACAAAACGGACCTATTCCAACTTCCGAAACCAAACCCGAGCCCGGTAACCCCAAAGTCAACTCTCGATCAAACTTTTCAACTCTCCAAACTTTCATTTTTCCAACGTTCGCCATTTCAAGCCAAAATCACCTACGGACCTCCAAATCACTATACGGACATACTCCCAAGCCTAAAATCACCCTACAGAGCTATCAGAACCATCAAAACTCTATTCCAGAGCCATTTACACATAAGTCAATATCTAGTCAACTGTTTCAACTTAGGCTTCCAACCTTGGGACTAAGTGTCCCAATTCATTCTGAAACATCCCCGTAACCAAATCAACCACCCCGGTAAGTCACATAACAATAATTGAGCATAGAATAAGTGATAAATGAGGGAATGGAGCTACAACACTCAAAACAACCGGCCAGGTCATTATAACATGGTAGCACGTAGGCTTTGCCGTGCGAAGGTGATTGTTATTATGGGCACGAGGCGCCATATGTGTAAGATTTGAAAATTGTGGTTCATGACTTGTGGTTTATGAGGTGAGGTGCCTCATGGTAATTTTTGTTATAAGTCCTTGCATTGGGAGTGGTTTGATTATTTCAGTTATCATCCGTTTGTTTTCCTTATTTGAGTTCATTTACATCTCATCGGTGTTCTGATTATGTTGTTTCTTTATTACTGATTTACTACTTGCTGCCATTTATGTTTCTATTACCTTATTGTTGGTTCTAAATCAATAAATTTTCTGTTGTTGTTCTTACATTGATGTTCATTCCATTGTTAACTTATGTATATCTTGAACAGATATATCTATGTCTAGTAGGTGTCTTGACCTTGCCTCGTCACTAATCTATTAGGGTTAGGCTTGATACTTACTGGGTACCGTTTTGGTGTACTCATGCTATGCTTCTGCTCATTTTTGTGCAGATCTGGATATTCTGATTGTGTTGTTAAGGGTTGCATCTGCGCGAAAGGAGACTTTAAGATATACATGCTTGCCGTTCGTAGGCCTTAGAGTCACCATCTTACTTCATTATGCTACTATTAAATTGTAATTCAAAACAATATTGTATTTAGAAATTCTACTGTATTTTAGTGGTGCTTATGACTCCGTACTATCAGTTTTGGGAAATGTATAAATATTGGCCGCTTGCGGCTATATGTCATTTAATGGTTTATAATAAATGATTAAATAATTTAATTCTGTTATTAAATCAGCATGTGTTAGGCTTACCTAGTCTTAGAGACTAGGTGTCATCACGACATCCTAAGGTGGGAAATTGGAGTCGTGACAAAGAAGGTATTAGAGCTCTAGGTTCATAGGTTCTACGAGTCATAAGAAAGTTTAGTAGAGTCATATGGATCGCTATGGAGAAGTCTGTACTTATCTTCGAGAGGCTACTGAACTATTAGGAACCACTCATTTCATTCTTTATCGTACGACATTTATTTAGCTTGAAGCATATATTTTATATTCCTTTTCATCCACTCATATATGATGTTGCGCGCTCGGTATCAGCTATGCTCTGACGGTTTGTAATGTTGCGGATGGTCTATGAGGGGGCCATAGATGCTTGATCATTATCTCGAGGTATTGTCTAAACTAAGGACGCAGACGTGTTGGTAGATCTTTAGTTGTTCAAGTATGCAATGCAACTGGTTCGTGTATCTGATTGGTGTTGTACGAGCTTTTGAAGGTTGGTAATATGGATCATCGTATGTTGTTCCCTATGAATCCGCATCAAGTGGGGGAGTTTACTATCGTCCATCAAATTGCATAGGCAAGTGTTATATCAGTCTTGGGTCTGAGGTATATATTCAGTGTTGAGGGGTTCCCCAGAATTATACATGACTAAGATCTGAGATTTTCATGGAATGGTGCTGGAACTTGCGGTATATCTGTATCATTGTTAAATCTACATTCCAGTATCAGAGAGGTTAGAGGAACATCTTAATATTCACAAAAGGTCTCTTCAAAGTGGGTATCTCGATTGTAGCATTGTTGGGTGCTCTAGAGGAAATACAATGGTTTAAGGGTTTTTGGACGACGTGGTTCGTGCCAGGGTCTTTCGCAGTGAGCTTTAACTTAGGATCATTGTGTACCGATAAGGCAAAGTGTTAACCTAAAGACAAGTCGAGGAGGATTAGAAGAAATGGGTCAGCTCGGTAGTGTTGGGTCAGAATAGAAACAAAGGTAACTGGTCTTTTGGTGTGGTAATGTTTCACCAGCGTTCTGTGGCAATACTCTTGGGTTTGACGGCTTGCGTGACTTGGTTGAGTTGGAGAAGTTCATTTCTGATAGCTTGGTGATGTGCTGACTAGCCCCGAAGATTTCTTGATAGTGTCGACCGCAGCTTGAGCTAGATGTCTGCGACTGGCATAAGGAACGTGTTGCGTGTTATGATTTTTGCCTGGATGGGGTCATGAGTTCTAGACAACATGGACGATTTCAGATGTTTAGAATAATGCTAGTATTATTTAATATCACCTAAGAAGGGTGCGCACTCCAGAAGGCGCATTGTGTTTTGACTTGCAGATGCCTGACTGGCATTACGGTAATCGCTTGGTTGATCGACTACTGATATCCAGATTTTTCTTTGTGGAACGAAAGAATTATAGAAGTACTTCTCGTGGGCTGACCGTATGTGAGGAATGTGTTAGTTATTTGAGTAGTGTAGTTGTGATCGGATAAGGATATTCTAGTATTCTAGGGATTTGAAGACAAAAAGGGTTCTCGAGGCAGATTGTTCCATGGTTGTGAATGGTGAAGGTATGTTAAGAGGTTGGAAACTGATGGTATGTGCTATAGATATGTTAATGTGGATATTTCGGAGGCTATCTACCTACTTCAGAAGGATTGGAATTGATTTAGAGGCTACTAGTAGGTCTAATAAGGATGTGTGTTCTAAATCAGGTCAAATTTATCTACTCAACATAGTTATTGTGGAGAGGCATATTATCGGTTAGGGTGGATCACATTCGTGTTCTAATATATCTCATGTGTTACTCTCCTAAGCTGTGATGGGTTGTGATCTGTTGGTTATCTGCACACCGATGCGGTTATGTTATGACTTTGTAGCGAAATTCGAGCGAGATTGCTCTTGGGGTGTTGAATGGTTGATTATTCCTTGGTTATGGTCGTCTTGTTTCTAGTATATAGTGATGTCCATATCTCCATAGTTATGGTCACATGCTTCATGTGTTTGATGTTGATATGTTTTTTGGTTGTTGATTGTGAGTATCTTGGCTTGACGTATTCTAGGTGGACCGGTGTCAGATTGGGTCATGCATCGCAGTGGCGTTATGCTATGATATGATCCTTTGTGCTTATTTCATGTGTTAAGTTTTCCCTGGTGTGGTGGATTGATAGCATTGCACTTCGTAGTGGTATCTGTTGAGCTGGCGGGATGGTTCTTCATTTCCATTCTCTTTCCATCATTGGGTATATTTGGGTTATTGTTCATTGGTGCACAAATTGCATGGTATGTGGCTCTAAGTAGGATTTGTATGACAGGTCGGTCGAGTAGCTTGTGCTGGATGAGGTAAGGTTATTGGGCCTGAAATAAGTGCTATCGGATTTGATTAAGGTATGTTTGCAAGAATTATGTTACTAGTCGGCTTAGATTTTGGCTATGGTTCTTATTGGGCAAGAGAGCTCCACGGCTTGTTAATCTAATGGGTGGTTATGAGTTTCTGTATGTTTCTTTCATCATTGGCAGTGTACGAAGGTTCAGAACAAGGTTTTAGTTGATATGAGGTTTGTTACTGGTGTCGGGTTAGTTATCGAGCATCTATTATGGTCAGAATTTATTGCTATGAGTATTTGAGTTATGTGGTATATCATGTGATTATGTCTTGAGGTATGGTTATGAATTGATACAGCTTGTTCAGAGTTATACGGTGGATAGATGCAAGAATCGGGTCATATAATGAGTTCCGGATGTTGGGGTTTGGGTTTTAAGGTTTATGAACTAAGATTGAAGTAAGGATCCTCTGTTAGGTGGTGTTGTCGGGCTTATATGGATTGGGGAGAGATGGGATCACCCATGGTTATGCGTATGGTGAGGGTATATGGCGATTTGATGGCTTTGGAACGACTCTTGGCACGTTCGAGGACGAATGTATGTTTAAGTGGGAGAGAATGTAACGACCCGACCGGTCGTTTTGAACTTTAGAGTTCCATTCGATGGTTTGAAACTTTGAGTAGCTTCATATTATGTATTATGACTTAAGTGTATGGTTGGTTTCGTTTTTTGAGCGGTTCATGATTGATTTGGAAGAATGATTCTCGTTTTAGAAGCTTTAAGTTGGAAGAGTTGACCAAGGTTTAACTTTTGGGTAAACGGACTCAGAATTGAGTTTTAACAATTCCAATAAGTTTGTATGATGATTTTGGACATGTCCACAAAGTTTGGTTATATTCCGATGAGTTTTAAATAAGTTTGGATTGTATGGTGATTGTTTTCGGTTTCGACGTCGATTTGAGCATAAAGGTTACCATATTGAGCAAACGGCTTTTGATTCGTGTTTTGACTAAACCATTATATCTGTATCATAATTTTGGAACCATAGCAATGGAAATCATCAAGTTTTGATATCGTACGAGGAATTTATGGTCATTTTACTAAGAATTGGGTTGCCAGATTTGTTTTTCAGATTAATTATAAAATTGCCACTGAATTCGTATTTAAAAATCTGCACTATTTCCAAATATTGAAACCAATATATCTCCTTCATTATAAGGTCAAATGGAGTGATTCAAAAGCCTAATTTGACTGGAATTGCACGAGGAATCTATTGGAGGCATCAAAAGTGAGTTTTGGGATTGTTTGTCACTAGAAACGAGGCAGAACAGTTGGGCATTTTTGGCTATTAATGTTGATGGAGTTTTTCTCATCTTGAATGTTTGGGATTGGGAGAATCAAGGATGTTCTTCAAATTTCTTCCATGGGGTAAGGTCTAAACCATAACCTAAGTATTTCCCTTTGATTCATTCCCTTGGTTTAAGTTTTAATCTATGATTTTAATTGAAAACTCATTTAATTCTTTAATCAAGACTTAGGGTTATGTCCTAAATTTTAAAAAAAATTAAAAAATGAGTTAGAAGTGTTTATTTACCGATTCCTTTTGAGGTTTTGTTCTCCTATATTAGGAGAACAACATACTCAAATTTGGCACGTTTTGGAGGAGGAGTATTTCGAGAGATATGGGACCAAACTAGTGTGGGTTGGACTCTTGGGTTATGAACACCCAAGAGCGATGTTTTGGCGAATTGGTTGATCCATCGGGCTCTAATTGAGCCGAGTTTCGTTCGTGTGAGATTGTATTGGTTCGAGCTTTTCTTAGGTAAGCTTGGATTCGGAATCCAAGGTAAGTCCGACGTTGACTTTTGGAAAAAATATAAAAATCGTAACTTTATTTATTGTAATTGACTTTTCTTGCATTGTTCGATGTTATTAAGTCACTTTTGGTTAGATTTGAGCCATGTGGATGCAAATTTTAGGGAAAAAGCTATTTCAGAGGGTTGAGTTGGCTTAGATGAGTTAAGTGTCTTGCCTAACTTTGTGTGAGGGAACTACCCCTTAGGATTGGTATTGATTGATTCATTTGTGCTATGTGAAGGCCGTGTACACAAGGTGACGAGTGGGTACACAGGTTGTACGTGGTATTATCCCGGTTTAGGCTACTTAGACTATTTTCCATGCTTTAGTTGAAATGCAATATCATGTTCTAAATTCTCTTAGTCTATTCTTGTTTGTGTTAGTCTATCCGTACATGCCTTAATTGACTTGTTTAAAACTTGTTCTACATCCTACTTGATAAATTTCTCTCATGCCTTAGTTGAACATGATGCCTCTTTTATTGTTACATGCTATCTCTTCGTTGTTAATTATTATTATTTGAAGTTATTGTTCGTGTTATCCCCTTCATTCTTGATTATCATTATTTGAAGTTATTGTTCATGTTATCTTTTTTCTAGTTGATTTCCACTATTTGAAGTCATTGTTATACGTTATCTCCTCCATTTTGAGTCATTCTTATTTAATATCGTGGTTATACATTATCTCATTGTTGAATTGTTGGTGTTGAGGTTGTGAAGGCCGTTATCATGTTGAGGCAAAATTTCTATTGTTGAAACATCTTTCTTGTTGGGCATTTTACATTTATTGTTGTTGTTGATATTCTTATACCCGTTGTGGTGGAGCCATGGGCTATTGTTGTGGAAATATTGATATTATTGATTGTTCGCAAATTATGATATATGGGCACTTGTGGTGCGAGTTGTTATTGTGATGTGATATTGACGCGCATGCGGCGATATAAGGCTTGGGGTTAATGTGCATGCGGTGGTATAAGGTGGGACTTATGTGCGTGTTACTTGTACGGGAACTATGTGAAGCCACACAGCGTTATAAGGTGGGCTAAAGTGCGTGTAGCTATTTCGGAAAAACTATTTTCAAAACATATTTCAAATATAAGGCTCACGTGGCTGTATAAGGAAAGATTGTGATTGAAATTGTGAAATGTGAATACGAGGTGGTACCTCGGTTGTTATTTTCATCGTACATTCCATCTTGGGACAACTTGGTGATTTGAACGGTCATTGTTCTTCCTTCAATCATTCATCCGCATTTTGATTGTGTTTGGGCATTCGTTGTTATCTTGGTGTTGGAACGATTGTGGTTTCTTGTGTAAGTCATGCATTCTACGTGATTTGTTGTGTTGCTTTAACATGCCAATATGTGCCTCCGTTATAACTTGATGAATTGATTGTCAATGTGAATTTAATTACGTGGAGTCACTATATCATATTCTGATGAGTTATTGGTAACATAATGGTTTAAATAAAAGAATTATTAACATGCTTTATTCTATGTGCCTCTTAAGATAGAACTCGTTATCTCACTCGGTGCCTTATTATTCTAAATGGTGCTCGCACTTTCACTATAATCGGGTTCTCAAATTATACTCATCACATTGCTAGATGTTTACCTTACTTAAAATTATTATCATATTTTTCTTTAACAAATTCTATATTTAATTCATTAATTTAACTTATGTTTTGCTTTGTTTAAAAATGATAAATTTACTCAATTTTATTGATTTCTAGACTAAACCCATCTTATACTATATTTCATAAAAATTGTATATTATTTTACTTTACTTGATTTCTAAAATACATTCATTATTTTATTTGACACCTTACTTTATTCAAGATTGTCTAAATATATCTTTCGTTTATCTAAATATCACGGTTGCAAAGTACATGGTACCACGTGGGCTTTGTCGTGCTATGATTACCTGATAGGTCATTTATAGTTTTACCCTTCATTTATGTATTCCGAGACTTTGAATAGCTCTGTGTAGCCTTTCTCAATTTGCGTGCTCTGTCCGTGCCCTTTTTTCGTAAGGTTTCTATGAGAAAATTGATAAAAATGTGAAATCGTGCCTTAAAAACTCATTTGAGTTGACTTTGGTCAACATTTTGAGCAAACGGACCCGGATCAGTGTTTTGACGGTTTCGGTGGGTCCGTATCGTGATTTGGGACTTGGGCGTATGCCCGGAATCAAATTCAAAACTCTCTAACTTGATTTATCATAATTTGCTAAAAATTAGAAGTTTAAAGGTTTAAAGAATTCATAAGTTTGACCATAGTTTGACTTTGTTCCTACCGAGTTCGAATTTCGGTTCCGGAACTTGTCATAAGTTCATTAGAGTATTTTATCACTTGTCTGCAAAATTTGGTGCAAAACGGGGTTGATTTGTCGTGATTCGGATGTCCGGTTGAGAATCTGAAAGTTCTTAAGTTTCTTTGAAAATTTCATTTGTTTTGGTATCCGATTCATAGTTCTAAGTGTTATTTTGGTATTTACATCGCGCGAGCGAGTTCGTATGATGTTATTACACTTGTGTTTATGTTTGGTTTGGAGCCCAAGGGGCTCGGGTGAGTTTCGGAGAGGCTACAGAGTGATTTTTGGACAGAGAGGAATAGCTGGTGCATGTGTGTTCTAGTGCTGAACTACAGATCTCGCATTTGTGAGCATGGGCTGGATTGGAAAGTGTTCGCATTTGCAGACTCTGCATACTCGCATTTGCCAAGGATTTGGTCGCAATTGCGACCTCTGTCTGCTTGGTGCTTCTTCGCATTTGCGGACTGCCTTGGCTCACATTTGCGACAAAATTGTCACATTTGCGACTACAACATGCTCACTGGTTTTTTCGCATTTGCGAAGGGTTGATTGCGCGATCATCGCAGTTGCGAACTATGTGTCGCAATTGCGATAACTACAACTGGGTAATAGAGGGGGGAATGGGAATTAGCTCATTTCTTTCAAACTCTCAACCATAAACACCCTAGAGACAATTTTTCCAAGAGATTTTCTTCCTAAATTCATTGGTAAGTGACTTTAATCCATTCCTTTTCAATTAACCATTACATTTAATAGGTTTTCAACATCAAATCTTGGATTTTCATGGTATAAATTAGGGATTTGGGTAGAATTAGGAATTTTTGCAAATTTGGGATTTAGACCTCGAATTGAGGTCGGATTTCGAAACTAACTACATAACCAAGCTCGGGGTTGAATGGGTGTTCGGGTTTTGATCTGAATTTCGGTTTTGACCAAGCAGGTCTGGGGGTTGACTTTTATTGACTTTTTCAATAATGATCTAAATTGAACCTATTTCATTCGTGGGGTAGTTTCTAAGGCTTATTTTGAATCATTTGGTTAATAATTTGTTAGATTTGGTTGGTTTGGAGGCTTGTTCGAAAGGTAAGGTCGTGGTTGAACTTTAAGTGGATTGCGGAGTGAGGTAAGTGTTAGGTTTAACCTTGACTTAAGGGAATTAGGAACCCTTGAGCCATGTGCTATGTGAAATTCATGCGTAGCTGCATATATGTGAGGTGACGAGTTTATATATTCTTAACTATTACATGTTTTAGGTGCTTCACATGCCTTAATTTGCTACTTGTCACTTATTATTCTCGTAATTAAATGTTAGTTTCTCCCATGCTTCCACGAATTAACTGCTACTTGCCTTAATTGACTTACTTGTACCCTTTAGTTGTCATTTATTTGACTTGTCTTACTGCTTGGTATTAATTATAGTAAATTCTTAGTTTGGAACGAGATTTCCTTTCTGGTTCTGCTTCCATATTCGTTAATCGTACATATTCTTATGATTTGAGTTGTTTAATTGATTTTATTTATTGATTTATGTTTATGGATCGGGTTGCATGCCATAATAGGTGGAATAAGGGAGGATTGATATTGACATGGTGGGATCGGATTACATGCCGCAACAAGTAAAATAAGGGAGGATCGATATGGTGAAATAAGGGAAGATTATGATATTGGTTCTGATTATATGGTGGGATCGGGTTGCACGCCACAACATATATTTTACTCGTTATTAATGATATTTACATGGAGGAATAAGGGAGGATTGTGTTTGTACGGTGGGATCGGGTTTCGCGCCACAACGGTTTATGTGTTTTAGTATTCCTTGTTGTATTGTGCTGGCTTCGGTGTTTTCGTACGAGATTCTGAGAATCTGCATTTCTGGTTTTTACTGGCTTCTGAGGATTGCAGTTATTGTCATGAGTTAACTGCTTTAATTTCCTATATTTTCTTTCCTCTCATTATTATTATACAATGTACAGGTTATTATAAGTGACTCGCCTTAGCCCCGTTACTACTTCATCGAGGTTAGGCTCGGCACTTACAGAGTACCTAGGGTCGATTGTGCTCATACTACACTCTGCACTTCTTGTGCAGATTTTGGAGTCGATCCCAGCAATGGTTAGTAGATTCCTCGTGTTGACTATTGGACGGAGACTTGAGGTACAGATGCTCGGCGTTCACAGCCCTGAAGTCCCCTTCGACTTTATCTTAGTTGTGTATTTTCTTTCAGACATATATTCTTTCATTCAGACCTTTATCTGTATTATTCTAGTAGCTCGTGCACTTGTGACACCAGTTCCAAGTTGTATTTAGATATTTCGGTTATTATGACTTTTTCACACTTTATTTTAGTTCTTTTACAATTATTTCAGTTCAATTAGCATCAGTTAATTGGATTTTTTAAAAATGGCTTAAAACTATTCTAACGTTGGCTTGCCTAGCAAGTAAAATATTAGATGTCTTCACGGTCCCGAGGGTGGGTATTCTAGGTCAAGACAAGTTGGTATCAGAGCTCTAGGTTGCCTAGGTCTCCGAGTCACGAGCAAGCTTAGTAGAGTCTGGAGGATCGGTACGGAGACGTCTATACTTATCTTCAAGAGGCTTTGGAGTTTAGGAAAAATATCACTTCTTTCTTACTCTGACATGCAATTTTATTATATCATTGATGATTGAACACTTATATTCTTGTTCTCTAGCAGAATGGTGAGAACATGTAATGCATCTACAACCGGACATGAGCTGAAGCACTCTGTGGGAGCTATGACTAGGGGGAGAGGTTGAGGCCGAGGTCGCGCCAGAGGTCGAAGTCAAGGTCATGCCAGAGGCCGAGGTAGAGACAAAGCTCAGCCTAGAGCTCGAGCAACAGCACCCGCAGTGGAGCCTCAGGTGGATTTTTAGGAAAAGGTTCCAGCTCAGACTATTCTCGTTGGACCAGCTCAGGTCCCGGATGGGTTAATATCCACTCCAATGCTTCAGGACGCTCTAGTCCATTTTGTGGGCCTTATGGAGAGTGTGACCTAGACCGATACATTCCCGGTGGCACCAGTCATCTCTCGGACTTGGGGATGAGCACAGACTCCCGCTACTCACACCCCAGAGCAGGTGGCTCCCCAGTATCAGACTCCAGCAGCCCCCCCCAGTTGGGGTATTTCAGCCGATTGTTACGGCACAGGCCGGTGATAGGCCCGCTTTATCTTCTGAGGCTATGTTGAGGTTGGATAAGTTCACCAAGCTCTTTCCTGTTCATTTCAGTAGTGCATTTTCTGAGGACCCACAAGACATTCTGGACCGTTTCCACGAGGTGTTGCGCAACATGGATATAGTTGAGACCAATGGGGTCGATTTTGCAGCCTTTCTGATGACTGGTTCCGTCCGGAGATGGTGGAGAGATTATATATTGACTAGACTAGCTGGGTCGCCTGCACTTACCTAGGATCCATTCTCATAGCTATTTCTATAGAAGTTCAATCCTATCACCCTAAGAGAGGAGTAGCACAGGAAGTTTGAGCGTCTCTAATAGGGTAGTATGACTGTTACCCTGTATGAAACTCGATTTGTGGACCTAGCTCGACATGCCACTATCTTTATTCCTACTGAGATGGAGAGAGTGAGGAGATTTATTGATGGACTCACTTACACTATCAGGCTTCAGATAGCCAAGAAGACTGGGAGTGACATTTCTTTCCAGACGGCTGTAGATATTACTAGACGGATCGAGTTGGTTCATGCTCAGGAGAGAGGGCCGGTGTCAGATAAGAGGCCCTGTTATTCCGGTAGTTTCAGTGGTGCATCATCTAGAGGCAGGGGTACTTTTGGTAGAGTCCATTTCATTAAGCACTTCAGGCATCTCACAGTGCTTCAGGGAATCGTGGTCCTTATGTGCCTCATTCTGGATAGCTAGCCTACAGTACGCCATCAGCTCCTATTAGTGCACCTCCGATTCAGAGCTATTACCGTGGTTATTCGGCATGTTTGGGTCAGCTTCAGCTTCAGCAGCCACAGTTGCAGGATGTGTATTTTGAGTGTGGTGGTATCGGTCATATCAAGAGGTTCTATCCGAGATTACTGGGAGGCAGGCCACAGCAGAGTTCTCGTGCCATAGTTCCAGCACCGGTTGCTCCACCGCTTGCTCAGCCAGCTAGAGGTAGGGGTCGGGCAGCTAGAGGTGGAGGTCAGGCCATTAGAGGTGGAGGTCAGGCCATTAGAGGTGGAGGTCCAGTCAGCTAGAAGCTGTCCCAGAGATGTGGTTTAGAGTAATGGGGCCTAGCCCCGATGTTATGCTTTCCTGCTAGGCCTGAGGCCGAGTCATCTGACGCTGTTATCACAAGTATTGTTCCAGTTTTCCATAGAGATGCTTCAAATCTATTTGATCCGGGATCTACTTATTCCTATGTGTTATCCTATTTTGCTTCATATCTGTTTGTTCCTCATGATTCCTTGAGTGCTCCTGTATACGTGTCCATGCCAGTGAGAGATTGTATTATTGTAGATCGTGTCTATTGCTCGTGTGTGAATACTATTGGGAGTCTTGAGACTAACATAGATCTTCTACTTCTTGATATGGTAGATTTTGATGTCATATTGGGTATGGATTGGCTGTCACTTTATCATGCTATATTAGACTGTCACGCCAAGGCGGTGACCTTAGCCATGCCGGGGTTGCCTCGATTAGAGTGGAGAGGGACTCCTAGCCACTCTACCAGCATAGTTACTTCTTATGTGAAGACTTGACGTATGGTTGAGAAGGAATGTCTAGCTTATTTGTCCTATGTTTGTGATTCTAGTGTGGAGGTTCCTTCAATGGAGTCAGTGCCAGTTGTTTGTGAGTTTCCAGAGGTGTTTCCTGTATATTAGCTGAGGATGCCACCCTATAGGGACATTGACTTCTGTATCAATTTGGCTCCGAGCACTCAACCTATTTCTATTCCGCCATACCGTATGGCCCCGCCGGAGTTGAGGGAATTGAAGGAAGAGTTGCAAGATTTGCTTGATAAGGACTTTATTAGACCTAGTGTCTCGCCCTAGGGTGCACGCATGTTGTTCGTGAAGAAAAAAGATGGGTCGATGAGAATGTGTATAGACTATCGACAGTTGAACAAAGTCACTATCAAGAACAAGTATTTGTTGCCAATGATTGATGACATATTTTATTAGCACGCAAAAGTATTTTCGAAGATTAATTTGAGGTCTGGCTACCTTTAGTTGAAGACTAGGGAATCTGATGTCCCTAAGACATCTTTTTGGACTCGATATGGGCATTTTGAGTTCCTAGTGATGTCAATTGGGTTGAAAAGTGCCCCAGCAACATGTATGGATTTGATGAACTAGGTGTTCAAGCCCTACTTGGATTCTTCTGTGATTGTATTCATTGATGATATCTTGATCTACTCTCGCAGTCTAGAGGAGCATGAGCAGCATCTTCGGATTGTACTTCAGACTCTGAGAGATAGCCAGTTGTATGCCGAGTTTTCAAAGTGTGAGTTTTTGGTAGACTGAATTGCCTTTTTGGAGCATATTATATTGGCACAGGGCATAAAGATGGATCCTTAGAAGATTGAGAAAGTTCAGAACTAGCCTAGACCTACTTCAGCTATAGAGATTCGGAATTTCCTAGGTTTGGCGGGTTATTACTGGAGGGGTTTTCATCTATAGTATCCCCATTGACTAGATTGATCCAAAAGGGTGCACTGTTAAGATGATCGGATGAGTGTGAGTTGAGCTTTAAGAAGCTCATGGTTGCTATGACTACGGCGCTAGTGTTGGTGTTGCCCACAGGTTTAGGATCCTACACGGTGTATTATGATGCATCTCGTATTGGTCCCAGTACAGTATTGATGCAGGATGGCATGGTGATTGCATACGTGTCGTGCCAGTTGAAGGTTCATGAGAAGAATTGCCTTGTTCATGACTTAGAGTTGGCAGCCATTCTTCATGCGCTAAAAATTTGGAGGCACTATCTTTATGGCATGCCATGTGAGGTATTCACGGACCATCGGATTGTCACGCCCCGAACCTAGGAGCGAGACAAGCACCCCGTGCCTCACCTAACCTGGCGTACCAAATTGCGACTAAGGGACTCTGAACACATAATGTCATACTTTTGCCATGGGGCCACCTTGCAAGACAATTTGCGAAGCAAAATATAAAACTGAATGGAAACTAGCACTAACTAAATATCAATATAAAGCTAGGCCGACAAGGCCGTCATAGCTACTACAGCTGACAAACCACCAATTTATACAAACCCAACATACTGCACTAACCAACAGGATATGCCTACAAGCCTCTACTGATAGATGTACTGTGATCGGAACAGGGCCCCGACCTACCCATAACATATATACAGATATACATAAGATGTACACAAAACTCTAGTCCTGGCAACTCCGAAAGACGTGGAGCTTACCGATCAGGCGGAACTCGGGAAACACCTACTGAGGAGGTCTACCCATCTGTCTGTCTGAACCTGCACGCATGAAATGCAGCGCCCCCAAAAAGGGACGTCAGTACGAAATAATGTACCGAGTATGTAAGGCAATAAAATAACTGAAATCTGAAACTGAACTGATAATATGATAACTGAAATTAACTGGGAGTCAAAGATGATCTGGAGATATACTTACCTGCTGATACTGACTCAACTCCTTCAATATAGTAAGTAAAATAATTGTACGGCCTTATAAGGCTCGGTATATATAACTGCTCTGCCATAGTAGGCTCGCTTATAGGCACTCGGCCATACTAGGCTATGTATCTCGACCATGCTGGGCTCGCTCATAGGCGCTCGGCCACAGTAGGCTCGGTATATAACTTTCCATCTGATCAGAGGTTGCCCAATAGGGGCCTGCCCATCGATTATAACTCGATGGTAATGAAAATACTGTAATACTGTATATATAGGCTTGCTGCTCTCTTGACTGGAAGAAGACAATACTAAAATTGAATATAGAGTCTCGATAAGGAATAATATTGTAACTTATGAGACTAGAATAGTGTGAATAAATTCATGAATATGAACTTCTCTTTTGTCTCATTACTAACACATGTAGCTACGAGATCATGCCAAAATGAAGGAAGGCTTAGCCTTAACATACCTTATCACAATCTTTTCAATCACCAAGTTGAACTCACTTCTTCGCACCTTAATCTACAAGAATGATAATAATACTATCGTTAAGTTACGAAAGGTACAACTATCGCACAATGAACGACAAACCTATTTTGTATTAAAACGGGCAGCATCTCCCCTATAATATGCCCTTCCTCCAACTTCAAGATAACACCAACAATACAAGGACAGAACAATAACAACATATATACATCATTTTCCAGCCCTATATACACCATCAAATACTACAAAACAGCCCAACACACCCCAATCTCTTCGTACACAAAACGACCACCGTAGTAGTGTCAAACGACCCGAAAATGTTATGACGAACGACCAGCCAACCACCCTACATTTATATGGTGTTTATAAACCCCCTTCCTCCTCCAAAACTCCACAAAATAGTAATAAAACACGCAGCCCAACAGCAACACAAAACAGTCCACAAAACAGTCCGCTACAAGTGAATAACTCGAACTCACAGCTTCCGATCACCGTCCCGTGAGTTCTTACAAGTATAGAACGACTTACCATGAATTTACAGCAGAAAAAATGGATGAAAGAGAGCAGTAAACTCACCTTATTTGTTGGATAACTCAGCTCCTATCTTGGTTCTTCAAACTCTAAGTTTTACCTCCAATTGGAACTTGAAAGGGAGAGAAAATCAATTAGGGTTTGTGGGAAATTTTTGGGAGGATTCTTTGCAGAGCTTATGTCTGGTTATTATGCTCTATTTTAAGTCTAATATATGAAGAAAATAGGCCCTTAAAAGGCCTCTTTGGACGACCCGAAATGGCCCATTTTTGGGCTTTCATTTAAGCAAGTAGGTGACACACCTACTTGTCACCTAGTAGCTTGCGCAGTATCGCAAAAATGCACATATCTCTCTACTCCGATGTCGTATTGACAAATGGTTTAATGCGTTGGAAAATAGACTCATAGATCTTTAATTTGATGGATGGAACACACCATAACTCTAAGTATATTGGGAGAAAATTGCAGTTACATTTGACCCAAAGTTTCAGTAAAACTTATGAATGTAACTTGTGATGACTTTCATCGACTTTTGTTCCACAACTCGCTTGACTTAAAAACATAACACACGGATGTAATACGACTAATATAAATCATAACATAATCTCTTTATCATGTTAATCACCCTAGTCTCACCCCAAAGGTACATGTTATAACATTCCCAACTTGTCGACTTTCGATGAAACATTGTTTTATTTAATTGCTTTAGCTTCTGAACTGTCCAACCCTCTTTGTACTTGTTGTTCATGATCTTCAATATTTGTAACCTCAGAGGTAACATTATTAACTTACTTTATATACTTTTAAATATTATCTCATTTTTTTATCCTACATTAGTTTGCTTACGACGCATTTTTACATACGAAAATATAGGGTGTAACATCACTCCCCCTTGGGAACATTCGTCCTCGAATGTTTACTCTTGGAGACTTTGGAAACTTTTTCCAGAGTATCCTTCGTACACTAGGTTAAAACCAACCTGCACGTAGCCAGAAACATACTATGCATGCCACACATGGCCAATCTTTATAAATAGCAGCAATTTGCCTCACCGACCGTAAATCATAAATATTGAAAGTGAAAAATAAAAGCTTACCTGATGACCTGCTAGCCTACATAGAGCTATGTTGTAGCGTCCCATCTCGAACCATATCTTCATTTTGAAATAGGTGGGGGTATTTAGACTTCATTTCTTCCTCCGATTCCCACGTCATCTCTTCTACATTCTTGCTCCTCCATAAAACCTTTACGGAAGCTACCTCCTTATTTCGTAGATTGCGGATTTGTCGGTCTAGGATGGCAACTGGAATTTCCTCGTATGACAAGTCCTCTGTAATCTGTACATCATCCGTGGGCACCACTCGGGTAGGATCGCCAATGCACTTCCGTAGCATAGATACGTGAAAAACCGGATGGACAGACTCCAATTCTGAGGGCAACTCTAACTCATAAGCTAGTTGGCCCACTCTCCGAATGATCCTATAAGGCCCAATATACCGTGGGCTAAGCTTTCCTTTCTTGCCAAACCTCATCACGCCCTTCATAGGTGATACCTTTAAGAATACCCAGTCATTAATCCTGAACTCTAAGTCTCGTCGCCGCACGTCAGAATATGACTTCTGACGACTCTGAGCTGTCAACAGTCGCTCCCGGATAACCTTTACTTTCTCTATGGCCTGCTGAACCAGGTCTGGCCCATGTAACCCAGATTCTCCAACATCAAACCACCCTATAGGAGATCTGCACTTACGCCCATACAAAGCCTCGTACGGAGCCATCTGGATACTGGAGTGGTAACTGTTATTATATGCAAACTCGATAAGAGGTAGATGTTCATCCCAACTTCTTTTAAAATCCAACACACATACTCGTAACATATCCTCGAGCGTCTGAATTGTGCGCTCGGCTTGTCCATCAGTCTGTGGATGAAAAGCTGTGTTGAGATTCACCTGAGTCCCTAGACCTCTCTGAAATGACCTCCAAAAATGTGCTGTAAACTGAGCCCCACGGTCAGATATAATAGAAACTGGTACTCCGTGTAGCCGCACTATCTCCTTAATATATAACTTTGCATAATCTTCTGCTGTATATGTAGATCTGACCGGTAGGAAGTGAGCTGATTTCGTGAGCCTATCGACTATCACCCATATGGAATCGAACTTACGATTAGAACGAGGTAAACCCATGATAAAGTCCATGTTTATCGCCTCCCATTTCCATGTCGGGATCTCTATAGTCTGCATTAGCCCTCCGGGCTTCTGGTGTTCTACCTTCACTTGCTGGCAACTAGTACATTGGGCGACAAACTCAGCAATGTTCTTCTTCATATCATTCCACCAGTACATATCCTTAATGTCATGATACATCTTCATCGATCCAGGGTGGATGGAATACCATGAATAATGTGCCTCTGACATAATCCTGTCTCGTAGCCCTGCTACATCTGGAACACACAAACGACCCTTGTATCTGAGAACCCCATCTCCCTTGAGCTCTAACAATGGCTTCTTCTGCTGCGGAACTCGCTCTCTCAACTCGACCAACTCTGGGTCCTCGTACTGCCTTTCCTTGACTTCAGCTATGAGGGATGATTTTGCAGTGTTTTGGATTACAACTCCACCATCCTCAGAATCTACTAACCGAACCCCCAACGAAGCCAATTGATGAATCTCTCTAGCTAATTGTCTTTTCTCGGGCTCTACATGTGCTAAGCTACCCATAGATCGGCGACTTAAGGCATCTGCTACAACATTAGCTTTCCCTGGATGGTAGAGAATGTTAACATCGTAATCTTTCAATAACTCAAGCCATCGCCTCTGTCGCAAATTCAACTCTTTCTGCTTGAAAATATATTGTAGGCTTTTATGATCAGTAAATATATCAACATGAACACCATATAAATAATGCCGCCATATCTTAAGTGCATGGACAACCGCAGCTAACTCGAGGTCGTGGGTCGGATAATTCCTCTCGTGCTTCCTCAACTGCCTTGAAGCATATGCAATTACCTTCCCATGTTGCATCAGGACACATCCTAACCCGACACCTGATGCATCACAATACACGGCATAACCCTCTAGACCCTCTGGAAGTGTTAGAACTGGAGCTGAGGTCAACTTGTTCTTAAGCTCTTGGAAACTCCGCTCACAAGCCTCTGTCCATTGAAACTTAGTTTCTTTCTGTGTCAACTTCGTCAATGGTGCCGAAAGGGAAGAAAAACCCTCTACGAACCTCCGATAGTATCCTGCTAAGCCTAGAAAGCTACGAACCTCTGTCGGAGTGGTAGGTCTAGGCCAAGATTTCACGGCCTCAATCTTCTGAGTGTCCACCTTTATCCCTTCATCTGATACAATATGCCCCAAGAATGCTACAGACTTCAACCAGAACTCACATTTAGAAAACTTAGCATACAACTTACGATCACGGAGGGTTTGGAGTACCGCTCGCAGGTGGTCCGCATGCTCATCCTCTGAACGGGAATAAACCAGAATATCATCAATAAATACTATCACGAACAGATCTAAAAATGGCCGGAATAGGCTATTCATCAAGTCCATAAATACAGCGGGTGCATTAGTCAACCCGAAGGACATGACAAGGAACTCGAAGTGGCCATATCGGGTCCTGAAGGCTGTCTTTGGAATATCTTTTTCCTGAACTCTGACCTGGTGGTACCCCGACCTCAAATCAATCTTGGAAAAGCATCTAGCTCCCTACAACTGATCAAACAAGTCATCGATCCTTGGAAGTGGATACTTATTCTTAATAGTTACCTTGTTCAACTGCCTATAATCGATACACATCCTCAGCGAGCCGTCTTTCTTCCACACAAATAGTACCGGTGCACCCCAAGGTGAGGTACTGGGCCTAATGTAACCTTTCTCCAGCAAATCTTTTAACTGCTCCTTCAACTCCTTCAATTCGGCAGGTGCTATTCTATACGGAGGGACGGATATTGGTTGAGTTCCTGGAAGCAAATCGATGCTAAAATCAATCTCTCGCTCTGGAGGAATACCTGGAAGCTCATCTGGAAACACATCTGCATACTCTTTGACTATGGGAATAGACTGAAGTGTAGGTATCTCAGCATCTGCATCTCTAACTCGCACAATATGATAAATGCACCCTTTTGCGATCATTTTCCTCGCCTTCAGATAGGAAATAAACCTACCTCTGGGTGTTGGTGTATTACCTACCCATTCAAGGACTGGCTCACCCGGAAAATGAAATTTGGCTACCTTTGCTCGGCAATCAACTGTGGCATAGCAAGCTGCCAACCAGTCCATGCCCATGATAGCATCAAAGTCCATCATCTCTAGCTCAACTAGGTCAGCTGAGGTCTGACGACTACAAATTGTCACCGTACAACCTCGGTAAACCCGTCTAGCAATAATCGATTCTCCGACCAGTGTAGATACCGCAAAAGGATCACTTAGTATTTCAGGCACTATACCAAACTTCCTCGCGACAAATGGGGTAATATACGATAAAGTAGATCCTGGGTCTATCAAAGCATAAGCATCGTGAGAGCAAATGGTTAATATACCTGTCACAACATCTGGTGAAGACTCCTGGTCCTGTCGACCCGCTAAAGCATAGATACGGTTCTGATTACCACTTGAACTGGAACCTCTACCTCTGCCTCGACCTCTACCAGCCGAAGACTGAGACTCACGCCTTGAAGGATGCACGGACATAGACGATCCTGTTGCTGAACTCGCTGGTTGTGCCATTCCCCCAGAATCTCTATTTGGGCAATCTCGCATCATATGCCCCGGACGCCCACATGTATAACAAGCATCAGAACCTGCTCGGCATTGACCCAAGTGTCCTCTACCACAGATGTCACACCGCGGAGGAAATGACCATGTCTGCGCAGAACCTCGTTGTCGCTGCAAACCCGACGCCCGTGAGCTCTCACCTGGTCCTGACTGAGTATAGCGGTCATACCCGTAACCCTGTAACTGAGGTGGCGGAGGCCTAGGTGGCCGTCCGAAGTACTGGGTCCTATAACTACCCTGAGATTGCTCCTGAGACCTGGGAAATCTCATCCTCTTACGTTGCCCTTGCTCAGCCCTCTCTGTACCCTGCTGCCGATGCCTACCCCTTTCTATATTCTGGGCGAATGCCTGAATCCGGGAGATATCCATACTATCCTGCAATGCAGCGGTGGCACATGCCTCGGTTAACTCTGGGGCTAACCCTGCTATAAACCTGTGAATCCTGTCCCGCATAGTAGAAACTATGGATGGTGCATATCTGGCCAATGAGTCAAAACGGAGACTATACTCTCGAACACTCATATTACCCTGCTTGAGGGCTAGAAACTGATCGACTCGAGCCTGTCGGATCTCCCGCGGTAAGTACTGGTCAAGGAAAGCATCTGAAAAATTCTCCCAAATAGCTGGAGGTGTATCACGTCCCCTGGACCTCTCCCATCCCTCATACCAAAGGATGGCTATATCTCGGAGTCGAAAAGCTGCTAGCTCAACTACCTCTTTCTCCGTGGCATGCATAACACGAAAGATCCTGTGAAGCTGATCTATGAAATCCTGCGGGTCCTCCCTCTGATCTGTCCCCGTGAACTCTGGGGGACTCAAAGCAATAAACTCTCGGACCCTTGAACTCCCAGACCCCTCAGAAGTTCCTGCACTAGCTGATGCCCTAGCATGTTGCTGGGTAGCTACCAACTGTGTCAACAAATGCACCGCACTCCTTAAGTCCTGATCTGATAGAAGTGGAGGGGGAACTGGATGTGCGATTTCCCTAGGAATCTCCGTAGTTGGTGGAGGAGCCGGTAATGGCTGAGTAGGGGTCTCCCCTTGAGCCTCAGACTGGGCCCCATCTACTGGGGGTACCCTGTTGGTCCCCTCACCTACTACTGTATCTCTCCTCTGGCTAGCCGTAGTCTTCCTAGTCACCGTCATCTGTGCATGCAAACACCAACACATAAGTTTAATTCAAATTTCCTATAACTCAGTTCTATAGCACGATTTAGATTTCAAAGAAGTGTAACCAACTCCTAAATGCCCTGTAGTTCCTTGCTTATATAATGTGGTGCACAACACATCTATAAACAAGACCCTACTAGACACGGCTTGTAGACTCCCTAGGACAGAACTGCTCTGATACCAAGTTTGTCACGCCCCAAACCTAGGAGCGAGACAAGCACCCCGTGCCTCACCTAACCTGGCGTACCAAATTGCGACTAAGGGACTCTGAACACATAATGTCATACTTTGGCCATGGGGCCACCTTGCAAGACAATTTGCGAAGCAAAATATAAAACTGAATGGAAACTAGCACTAACTAAATATCAATATAAAGCTAGGCCGACAAGGCCGTCATAGCTACTACAGCTGACAAACCACCAATTTATACAAACCCAACATACTGCACTAACCAACAAGATATGCCTACAAGCCTCTACTGATAGATGTACTGTGATCGGAACAGGGCCCCGACCTACCCATAACATATATACAGATATACATAAGATGTACACAAAACTCTAGTCCTGACAACTCCGAAAGACGTGGAGCTTACCGATCAGGCGGAACTCGGGAAACACCTACTGAGGAGGTCTACCCGTCTGTCTGTCTGAACCTGCACGCATGAAATGTAGCGCCCCCAAAAAGGGACGTCAGTACGAAATAATGTACCGAGTATGTAAGGCAATAAAATAACTGAAATCTGAAACTGAACTGATAATATGATAACTGAAATTAACTGGGAGTCAAAGATGATCTGGAGATATACTTACCTGCTGATACTGACTCAACTCCTTCAATATAGTAAGTAAAATAATTGTACGGCCTTATAAGGCTCGGTATATATAACTGCTCTGCCATAGTAGGCTCGCTTATAGGCGCTCGGCCCTACTAGGCTATATATCTCAACCATGCTGGGCTCGCTCATAGGCGCTCGGCCACAGTAGGCTCGGTATATAACTTTCCATCTGATCAGAGGTTGCCCAATAGGGGCCTGCCCATCGATTATAGCTCGATGGTAATGAAAATACTGTAATACTGTATATATAGGCTTGCTGCTCTCTTGACTGGAAGAAGACAATACTAAAATTGAATATAGAGTCTCGATAAGGAATAATATTGTAACTTATGAGACTAGAATAGTGTGAATAAATTCATGAATATGAACTTCTCTTTTTGTCTTATTACTAACACATGTAGCTACGAGATCATGCCAAAATGAAGGAAGGCTTAGCCTTAACATACCTTATCACAATCTTTTCAATCACCAAGTTGAACTCACCTCTTCGCACCTTAATCTACAAGAATGATAATAATACTATCGTTAAGTTACGAAAGGTACAACTATCGCACAACGAACGACAAACCTATTTTGTATTAAAACGGGCAGCATCTCCCCTATAATATGCCCTTCCTCCAACTTCAAGATAACACCAACAATACAAGGACAGAACAATAACAACATATATACATCATTTTCCAGCCCTATATACACCATCAAATACTACAAAACAGCCCAACACACCCCAATCTCTTCGTACACAAAACGACCACCGTAGTAGTGTCAAACGACCCGAAAATGTTATGACGAACGACCAGCCAACCACCCTATATTTATATGGTGTTTATAAACCCCCTTCCTCCTCCAAAACTCCACAAAATAGTAATAAAACACGCAGCCCAACAGCAACACAAAACAGTCCACAAAACAGTCCGCTACAAGTGAATAACTCGAACTCACGGCTTCCGATCACCGTCCCGTGAGTTCTTACAAGTATAGAACGACTTACCATGAATTTACAGCAGAAAAAATGGATGAAAGAGAGCAGTAAACTCACCTTATTTGTTGGATAACTCAGCTCCTATCTTGGTTCTTCAAACTCTAAGTTTTACCTCCAATTGGAACTTGAAAGGGAGAGAAAATCAATTAGGGTTTGTGGGAAATTTTTGGGAGGATTCTTTGCAGAGCTTATGTCTGGTTATTATGCTCTATTTTAAGTCTAATATATGAAGAAAATAGGCCCTTAAAAGGCCTCTTTGGACGACCCGAAATGGCCCATTTTTGGGCTTTCATTTAAGCAAGTAGGTGACACACCTACTTGTCACCTAGCAGCTTGCGCAGTATCGCAAAAATGCACATATCTCTCTACTCCGATATCGTATTGACAAATGGTTTAATGCGTTGGAAAATAGACTCATAGATCTTTAATTAGATGGGTGGAACACACCATAACGCTAAGTATATTGGGAGAAAATTGCAGTTACATTTGACCCAAAGTTTCAGTAAAACTTATGAATGTAACTTGTGATGACTTTCATCGACTTTTGTTCCACAACTCGCTTGACTTAAAAACATAACACACGGATGTAATACGACTAATATAAATCATAACATAATCTCTTTATCATGTTAATCACCCTAGTCTCACCCCAAAGGTACATGTTATAACATTCCCAACTTGTCGACTTTCGATGAAACATTGTTTTATTTAATTGCTTTAGCTTCTGAACTGTCCAACCCTCTTTGTACTTGTTGTTCATGATCTTCAATATTTGTAACCTCAGAGGTAACATTATTAACTTACTTTACATACTTTTAAATATTATCTCATTTTTTTGTCCTACATTAGTTTGCTTACGACGCATTTTTACATACGAAAATATAGGGTGTAACAATCGGAGTCTTCAGTATTTGTTTAAACAAAAGGATCTCAATTTGAGGCAGGGGAGGTGGTTGGAGTTGTTGAAATACTATGATATCACTATTTTGTATCACCCTAGGAAGGCCAATGTGGTGGCCGATGCCTTAAGTAGAAAGGCAGTGAGTATGGGTAGCCTTGCGTATATCCCAGTTGGTAAGAGGCCGCTTGCAGTAGATGTTCAGACTTTGGCCAATCAGTTTGTGCGGTTAGATGTTTCAGAGCCCATTCGTGTGCTAGCTTACACAATCGCTCGGTCTTCCTTGTACGAGCACATCAGAGAACGTCAGTATGATGATCCCCATTTGCTTGTCCTTAAGGACACGGTGCAGCACGATGGTGCCAAGCATGTTACTATTGGAGATGATGGGGTTGTGAGGATGCATGGTCATATTTGTATGCCTAATGTGGATGGGCTTCGTGAGTTGATTCTTGAGGAGGCCCACAGTTCCTGGTATTCTATTCATTTAGGTGTCGCAAGATGTATCAGGACTTGTGGAAGCATTATTGGTGGAGGAGGATGAAGAAGGATATAGTTACATAAGTAGCTCGGTGTCTAAATTGTCAGCAAGTAAAGTACAAGCATTAGAGGCCTAGTGGTTTGCTTCAAAGGTTAAAGACTCCTGAGTGGAAGTGGGAGCGTATCACTATGGATTTTGTTGTTGGAATCCCACGAACTTAGAAGAAGTTCGTCGCGGTATGGGTCATTTTGGACAGGCTGACCAAGTCGGCACATTTCATTCCAATGGCAGTTACCTATTCTTTAGAGCGGTTAGCTGAGATCTACATCCGCGAGATCGTCCGTCTTCATGGTGTGCTCGTGTCTATCCTTTCTGATCTAGGTACGTAGTTCACTGTGCACTTCTCGAGGGTCGTACAATGTGAGTTGGGCACGCATATCATCCCCAAATAGACGGACAGTTCGAGCGCACTATTCAAATATTGGAGGATATGCTTCGCGCTTCTGTTATGGATTTCGGGGGTTCTTGGGATCAGTTCTTACCATTTGCGGAGTTTGCCTACAACAACAGCTATTAGTCTAGCATTCAAGATGGCTCCCTATAAGGCATTATATGGGAGGCAGTGTCGTTCGCCAGTTGGATGGTTCGAGTCGAGGGAGGCTCGGTTTTTTGGTACAGATTTGGAGTCAAGATTATTTAGGATCGACTTCGCATCGCTCAGTCTAGGCAGAAGAATTATATCGATCATAGTGTTCGTGATGTTGCATTCATGGTTGGAGAGAGGGTATTGCTACGGGTCTCACCCATAAAGGGTATGATGAGGTTTGGAAAGAGGAGCAAGTTGAACCCTAGGTACATCGGACCCTTTGAGATTCTTGCGAGAGTGGGTGAGGTGGCGTACAAGCTCGTATTTCTACCTAGTTTATCAGCAGTCCATCCGATACTCTATGTGTCCATGCTCCGGAAGTATCACGGTAATCTTCCCATATGTTAGATTTTAGCTCAGTCCAATTGGACAAGGTTTGACTTATGAGGAGGAGCCGGTGTCTATTCTAGCCCGGCAGGTCCGGCAATTGAGGTCTAAGAGTTATCCTTCAGTTCGAGTGCAGTGGAGAGGTCAGCCGATGGAGACAACCAGGTGGGAGTTTGAGTCGGACATGCGGAGTAGATATCCACACCTTTTCACCAGTCCAGGTACTTTTTTATGTCCGTTCGAAGACGAACGTTTGTTTTAGAGGTGGAGAATGTGATGACCCGATAGATTTTTTACATTTTTACCCGTCTTTTCTATTTTTCGAGACATCGAATAACTCCATTTAGCCTTTCTTGATTTGCGTACGCAGTCCGTGTCATTGTTTTGGAAGGTTTATATGAGAAAATTGATGAAAAAGTGAAATCGTGACTTAAAAACTAATTTAAGTTGACTTCGGTCAATATTTTGAGAAAACAGGCCTAGATTAGTGTTTTGACGGT
Organism: Nicotiana tabacum; assembly: GCF_000715075.1. Lineage (NCBI taxonomy): Eukaryota > Viridiplantae > Streptophyta > Magnoliopsida > Solanales > Solanaceae > Nicotiana > Nicotiana tabacum. The sequence continues at coordinate 65,947,423 of NC_134101.1, forward strand.
CCAGGTGGGTCCGTATCGTTATTTGGGACTCAAGCGTATGCCCGGAATCGAATTCGAAAGTCCCTAACTTGATTTATCATAATTTGTTAAAAACTAGAAGTTTAAAGGTTTAAAGAATTCATAAGTTTGACCGTAGTTGGACTTTGTTGCTACCTGGTACGGATTTCGGTTCCAAAACTTGGCATAAATTCATTACAGTATTTATCACTTGTCTGCAAAATTTGGTGCAGAACAGGGTTGATTTGACGTGATTCAAACGTCCGGTTGAGAAATTGGAAGTTCTTAAGTTTCTTTGAAAATTTCATTTGTTTTGGTATCCGATTCATAGTTCTAAGTGTTATTTTGGTGTTTCGATCGCGCGAGTGAGTTCGTATGATGTTATTACACTTGTGTGCATGTTTGATTTGGAGCCCGAGGGACTCGAGTGATTTTCAGATAGGCTACAGAGTGATTTTTGGACTTAGAGGAATAACTGGCGCATGTGTGTTCTGGTGCTAAACTATATATCTCGTATTTGCAAGGTCTGGCTCACAAATGCGAGTCTCACTTTTGCTAACAATGTGTCGCATTTGCGACCATGGGCTGGGTTGGGAAGAGTTCGCAGTTGCGGACTCTGCATCCTCGCATTTGCGAGGGATTTGGTCGCAATTGCGACCTATGTCTACTTGGTGCTTCTTTGCATTTGCGAAGTACATTCGCATTTGCGGACTGCCTTGGCTCGCATTTGCAACAAAGTTGTCGCATTTGCGACAACAACAGGCTCAGTGGATTTTTTGTATTTTCGAAGGGTTGATCGCAATTGCGAACTATGTGTCGCAATCGTGATAACTGCAGCTGGTAAAAGAGAGAAAAATGGAAATTAGCTCATTTCTTTTAAACCCTCAACCCTAAACACTCTAGAGGTGATTTTCCCAAGAGATTTTCTTCCTATTACATTTTCACAAGAGATTAATTCTTTGGTAAGTGACTTTAATCCATTTCATTTCATTACCCATTACATCTCATAAGGTTTTAACATCAAATCTAGGATTTTCATGATAGAAATTATGAATTTGGGTAGAATTAGGGGATTTTTGCAAATTTGGGATTTAGATCTCGAATTGAGGTCCGATTTCAAAACTAATTAAATAACCAGGCTCAGGGGTGGATGGGTGTTCGGGTTTTGGTTTTGACCAAGCGGACGTAAGAGTTGACTTTTTCAATAATGATCTAAATTGAACCTCTTTCACTCGTAGGTAGTTTCTAAGGCTTATTTTGAAATATTTGGTTAATAATTTGCTAGATTTGGTTGGTTTGGAGGCTTGTTCAAAAGGCAAGGCCGTGGTTGAACTTTGAGTTAATTGTAGAGTGAGGTAAATATTGGGGTTAACCTTGATTTGAGAGAATTAGGAACCCTTGAGCTATGTGCTATGTGAAATTCATGTGTAGTGGTGTATATGCGAGGTGACGAGTGTATATACGCCGTCAAAATACTTGTTTCCATGCTTTTCCATATTTCATTAATTATTTTATTCCATGTCTTAACTGTTACATGTTTTAATTGCTTCCTATGCCTTAATTTGCTACTTGTCATTGATTATTCTAGTATTAAAATGCTAGTTTCTCCCATGTTTCCATGATTTAACTGTTACTTGCCTTAATTGACTTACTTGTACCCTTTAGTTGTCATTTATTTGACTTGTCTTACTACTTGGTATTAATAATAGTAAATTCTTAATTTGGGACGAGATTTCCTTTATGATTCTGCTTCCATATTCGTTAATCGTAGAGATTCTTATGATTGAAGTTGTCGAATTGATTTCATTTATTGATTTGTGTTTATGGATCAGGTTGGACGTCACAACAGGTGGAATAAGGGAGGATTGATATTGATATGGTGGGATCGGATTGCACGTCGCATCATGTGAAATAAGGGAGGCACAATATGGTGAAATAAGGGAGGATTATGATCTTGATATTTACATGGAGGAATAAAGGAGGATTGTATTTGTACGGTGGTATCGGGTTGCGCGCCGCAATAGTTTATGTATTTTAGTATTCCTTGTTGCATTGTGTTGACTTCGGTGTTTTCGTACGAGATTCTGAGAATCTGCATTTCTAGTTTTTACTAGTTTTCGAGGATTGTGGTTATTGTCATGAGTTAACTTCTTTCCTTTCCTGTCATTATTATTATACTGCGTACAAGTTATTGTAAGTGACCCACCTTAGCCCCATTACTACTTCGTCGAGGTTAGGCTCAGCACTTACAGAGTAAATGGGTTCGGTTGTGCTCATACTATACTCTGTACTTCTTGTGCAGATTTTGGAGTCGGTGCCAGCGGCATTCAGTAGATTGCTCGAGTTGACTATTGGACGGAGACTTGAGGTACAATTGCTCGACGTTCTCAGCCCTGAAGTCCCCTTCTACTTTATCTAAGCTTTCTAGTTTCTTTCAGACAACTTTACTTTCATTCAGACCTTTATCTGTATTATTCTAGTAGCTCGTGTACATGTGACACCAGTTTCGATTTGTATTTAGATATTTCGGTTATTATGTATTTTTCACACTTTATTTTAGTTCTTTTGCAGTTATTTCTGCTCAATTGGCATCAGTTAATTTGATTTGTTAAAGATGACTTAAAACTATTCTAACATTGGCTTGCCTAGCAAGTGAAATGTTAGGCGCCATCACGGCCCCGAGGTGGGAATTCCCGGTCATGACACGTGCGAAGGTGATTGTTATTGTGGGCACGAGGTGCCATATGTGTAATATATGAAAATTGTGGTTCATGACTTGTGGATTATGAGGTGAGATGCCTCGGGGTAATTCTTGTTGTAAGTCCATGCATTGGGAGCAGTTTGATTATTTGAGTTGTCATCCATTTTTTTTCTTATTTAAGTTCATTCACATCTCATCGGTATCCTGATTATGTTGTTTCTTTATTACTTGTTTACTACTTGCTGTCATTTATATTTTTATTACTTCATTGTTGGTCGTAAATCAATAATTTTTTCACTGTTGGTCTTACATTGATATTCTTTCCATTGTTAGCTAATGTATATCTTGAACAGGTTTCTATATCTAGTAGGTGTCTTCACCTGGCATCATCACTACTCTACCGAGGTTAGGCTTGATACTTACTGGGTACCATTTTGGTATACTCATGCTACGCTTCTGCACATTTTTATACAGATTCAGGTATTCTGATTGTGTTGTTGAGAGTTGCGTCTGCGCGAAAGGAGACTTCAAGGTATACCTTCTTGACGTTCGCCGGCCTCGGAGTCACCATCTTACTTCATTATGCTACTGTTAAAGTATAATTCAAAAAAGTATTGTGTTTAGAAATTCTAGTATGTTTTAGTAGTACTTATGACTCCATACTACCGGTTTTGGGAATGTATAACTATTAGCCGCTTGCGACTATGTATGTTATTTAATGGTTTATGATAAATGATTAAATAGTTCAATTTTGTTATTACATCAGCATGTGTAGAATTACCTAGTCTTAGAGACTAGGTGCCATCACGACATTCTAAGGTGGGAAATTGGGGTCATGACACTTTTAAAAAATAAAAATTTGAGATTTGAGGGTCGCATTGGACACGGATTTGAAAACAAAACACATATATGGACTCGTGAGATTATGGGCAGTCGATATCTACACTTGGACTTGGGTTTTGACCGGGCGATCCCGGAGTTGACTTTTGTTGACTTATGAAAAATTATGTAAAGAGCTTAACTTTATTAATCGAAATTGGTTTCTCTTGCATTTCTTGATAATATTAAGTCATTTTTTGTTTGATTGGAGCCGTGCAGAGACGAATTTTAAAGAAAAAGTCATTTTTGAATGTTAATTTGGCCTAGTTGAGGTAAGTATCTATCCTAATTTTGTGTGGGGGACCTACCTAGTAGGTTTTGATTTAATTACACTATTTGGATTATGTGGGAGACGTGTATGTATATAAGAAACCTAAGAGTCTAAACTGGTCAATTTTCACATAGCTCGTATACACACTCGTCACCTCATGATTTAATTAAAGTTGTTATTACGTGTTATATCTTTCACTGCCGAGTTTATTCTTATATGCATTTAATTGAATTTGTTATTATATATTTATCTTTCATTGTCGAGTTTATTCTTATATGCATTTAATTGAGGTTGTTATTACTTGTTTATCTTTTATTGTTGAGTTTATTTTATGCCTGTAATTGAAGTTGTAGTCATTGAGAGCTATTAACATATTTTTTTTATTTGAAGTTGTTGTTTCATGGAATATCTTTCATTGTTGAGTTATTTTCCGCTTCATTATGTTGATATTGAGATTCTTGCATACATTGTGATTGAGTCGTGGCTACGTATTATGGTGATATTGGTATTGTTGTTGTGGAATTGTTGTGGCATATGGGCATGTATGGTGCGAGTTGATGATTGTGTTGTGATGAGATGTGCATGCGTCGGTATAAGGGTGGTGATATTGATATGCATGCCGCGAGATAAGAGGGATTTATGTGCGTATTGCTAGAAAGGGAAATTACTTCATTTGAAGCACATGCACGAGATAAGGGGGTTGAAGCGCGTGAAACTTTTTTGGAAAAAATATTTTTAAACTAAATGTAAGGCTCACGCGGCCTTATAAGGAAGATTTATGATTTTAGAATTGTGATATGAGGTGTGCTACCTCGGGGTGATTCTTGTTGAAAACCTTGTGCTGCAACGACTTGATTAATTGGACTGTCATTTGTTTTCCTTAATTGATTTCATTTGCCTTTTAACTGTGTTCTGTTTATTTAGCTGCTTTATCATATGTTACTCCTTGTTGTAATTTATTGTTTTTACTTTCTATTGTTCGCTTTACATTAATATTCTTCCCATTGTTAGCTCTATATTGGTGTGTCCTTCCATTGTTAGCTTTAGATTGATGTTACTTTCATTGTTAGCTTTATATTAATATCTTTGTACAGATTTTCCATGTCTAGTAAGTGTCTTGACTTACCTCATAACTACTCTACGGAGGTTAGCCTTGATACTTAATGGGTACCGTTGTGGTGTACTCATACTATGCTTCTGCATATTTTTGTGTAGATTCAGGTAGTGTTTTAAAAGGCGTGGGCATAAGGCGAGATATTTTACATATGCCTCAGCGAGGCGTAAGCCCCGAGGCACGGGGCGTAAGCCCCATAGGTATTTAATTTTTAATATTTTATTCTTTTTTTTTCGCTGTACTACATCGATGCCGTGGCTTGGTAATTCTTATATCTATTTGGACTTACATTGACTTCTACTCTTTTCATATTTCACTATTTTATGATAAATGTATTGATATTTTACTTCTAGAAAGGATAAAATTCATGTGATTCTATTTTCTGTTATTATACAATCTGCAAACCTAAGTTAGTGTTGGTTTCTGCATTTTGTAGTTTTTTATGCAATTATGTTTTTATTTTTAATTAAGTGAATCAACCTTATTAGATATGATAAAGTAATATTTTATTTATTATTGCGAGACATGTTTGTGATAAAAAATCTAACATAAATTCAGGAGGACAAATATTATTAGTCTATTGGAAACTTGCAATTCCAAAAAGAATCAAAATAAATAGCATGAAAAGTATTCACTCTAGAACCAGAAAAGAATTGTAATAACTAAATTTAAAAGGAAAAAAACAGAACTTAAAAGGGAAAAAAAACTAGGTCAAAATGCATTTACACATACAGTAACAAATAGCAGATTTTCAAAGAGATGATCGCGTCTTACACATTGAATCAGCATAAACTTAATAGTTTTGTAATAGTAATTTCTAATATGTTTGTGTTTTACAATGATAATAAAAATAAAGCGCATTGTAAAAAAATCTTAAAATTGGACTGTATTTTCTACAATATTTTTCGGACATAGACTATTATATATTTTACTTTTGAGAGGGATATCAATATTGACACAAAATGTTTCGTTTATAAAAGGGATATCAATATCGATAACGAGAGTTTTGATCATGATAGAGTAACCAACATATTATACTATTTAACTAACTCAACTAAATCAATTATATTTACATTTTGAGTTCAATTATTATGTCGCATTTTTTTCTACTTTAATTGTGATATAATCATTTCTCATTTAAATAATTGACTAAACATCTACGTGCAAAACACGTACATAGAAACTAGTATTATTATAAAAGCACAAATGTTCTATGCTAAATATTGAACGACTAAAATAATCAAAAAATATTGATAGACTTTTATGCCCTTAAATCTTTCAAATAAATACTTACAAGGATGGACATAATTGAGAAATTAACACTTTCTTAGGAAGAATTATACTTGAAGAAGGACGTATCTTTTGAAGAGTTAATATTGTGATGGTGTTGTATCCAAGCAAGGAAACTTATAGGTTTAAAATTTAGGGTTTGGTATATTATTGCATATGTATGTTGATTTTGGCGTGGGGCAGGATTGAGGAGAATCAACATAGAACAAAGCAATGAAAGCTGGACTAACAATTTATTTACTGCTAAGACCAACATCATCTTTGCTGTAAGACCTCCATTAAACCAACCACTAGGAATGAAAAACGTCAATTACTTATTTCAAATGTTTTAACGCATGGAATTTCACAATAAAATTATTTTTGTTGTTGAAATTTTACAATTAAAATTTCAACACAACTTATAAATGAAATTTCATATTACATCTTGATAGTATATGGAATTTTAATTAAAATCTTTTCTAAAGGTTAATAATTTATGCATTAAGTATTATTAGTGTTATTTTTTTATTAAAGACATACAGGTTATAGCTGATTTTGCAATCGATTATATTTTGTATTTATATCGGGTTATACACAAATTTGTTGTCTACTATGTTTTGTATTTGCATATTTCTTTTGATTTGCGATGTTGATTGCTAGGTTGATATGACTTGTGTTTTCACGAGTTACTATTATTTTGCAGAAGAAGAGAACGTGAAAGAGGTACTGCCACAAACAGCTTTTTCCCCTAAGAAAGTGCATTTTTGTTTTGTCCCTCTCTTTTCTTTTTCTTTTTTTTCTTTTTTTGCATTCAATCATTCAAATTTAGTATATCTTCGGAAAAAGAGTGAGTTTTCAGTGCCTATATTTCACCTATTGTAATTTTATCAACTTAATAATTCAGTTTACAAAATTGAAGGAAAACGGTAGTTTTCGTTTTGAATTCCAACTAAAAAACAAAAGTCAGAGTAATTTTATCCCAAACTACCAATGTTTTACGATCCAAAAAGAATTTAAAAATTTAATCCAACACTACATATTGTATTTTATTTCAAATACAACGTGACTTGAGATATTCGTGCAACGCATGACCATAGAAACTAGTACTATATAAAAAACAGAAACTTTTTAATTAAAAATTTATATTACTTTATTACTCTTCATATCTTAATATATCCTATTAAATTTAAAAGAAAACTCTAAAGAGACCATACATAAAGACGCCTAAAAAAACAACGACTCCAAAGAAACGACGCTTAAAAAAGAAAAAAAAATGTGTGCAAAGAGACGCCAAGCTTTGGGTCACTTTGATTCTCTCCTCGTCATTCCAGTTTTATGATTCGTTTTTTTTTTCCCTTCAAATATCATTTTTTCTTTTTTGGATTTTTTATTTCAAATTTAGTATTTATTTTTCGTTATGTACGTGAAATTTTTTAAAATTTGTTGGTTTTGTTGTGTAGGCGCTTAAATTTACTTCAAGATAAAAGCAGAATAATCGCAAAACCAATACAGGGAAGGAGCATATGAGGTTTCGTATCCTGAAAATCTATCGTTGCATAAATTGTTGTGTATTCAGGTACCACAAATATAATTTTATGTTTTTATCATATATTGTAAGTAGACATATTTAGTTACTAGAATTAATTATGTCTATCATATATACATTTAGTAAATCCTCGGGTGTGTCTTGATTGTCTTCCTCGTCTTTTTCCTCAAGTATATGCTTCTAATTCTTTGAACGTTAGTTTTCCTCTTTAATTGTGTCTTTTTAATAGTTGGGGTACAATAATTTAATTTCTAATGGTATGATCATACTTCTATTTCTTAAACTATTGCAAAGACGCAAAGAAAAATATTTTTTAGTTTGATCAGGCTGCCATTGGTCTAGTTATATTGGATGAGGCGCGCGACAAACAAATAGAATTCGAAGATAGTCTTGTGGTAGTATTTTCAAATATTTAATAGCCATGTATTTTTTAAATTTTACAAGTGTCATATCTATTTTCATGTGCTTCTTACATGAAGCCTTGTGGCCAAATACTTATAATTGGTACATGACAAGAATTTTTACATACTTATTTTGTCCAAGTATCCTTCCAAGAGAAAGAGTGGCATCTTGCATGTTTGTTCATGGACAAGTATTAAACCACTTGTCAAGATTACCATCATCATTCTTGCTTATATATTGCCACAATGTGCCCCGTCCGAAGGAATAATAAATAAAAAAGGGAAATTAGCTCCTCCTTTGTAGTTCAATCATTACATAGTTATGTAGCTATTATCATAGCAATTATTAAGATTTCTTCTATAGTCCCTTTCGTCCAAATTTTCATTTACAAGTTCTTTCTCTTATAGTTTTTCAACTGGCTGGATTTATTATTAACATTTTGCTGATTCATGTATTCTCTAAATAAATAGAGATGGATTTGTTTAATTATGGAAAAATATCTCACATTACTTAAATAATTTTTTAGGACAGTGTCCAGCACGACTCAAGTCAATTCGTATATTTTCGCTAACAAATATTATTGCAGTATTATTATTATTATTATTATTATTATTTTCTCGTGTCATTTCCCTACAATCTAAGAAACCATGGTAAGTAATACCACTACGGAATTTTTTGATGGTGCAACTAATTTTGGTATTGTCTCCGTTGCTACTGTTTCAGCTGTCCTGCAGGATATCCACGGTGTTGCAAATACGTTATTGCATCCACAATTTTGGCAGACACTAATGTCAAAACACAGATATGTGAATAGACATGGTTACATATCCAATGCTAATATTAAATACTTCAAGAAAAATGCACCTCAATGCAAGAAAAGAGTTGGGATAAATGACAATCTCGCTAAGTCAAAATTAAATTTTACTAAAGCGGATAATATAATTGTTGATATCATTTTCCAAATAAATAATGTGTCCAATGTAAGAAATTGGGTGATAGACTCTGGTGCTACTAGGCATATTTGTGAATTTTTGTCTTACTCCCAAGTTGGGGAAGGAGAAGAAACTATTTATTTTGGTGACTCAAGAATAACTCGCGTTCTTGGGAAAGGAAAAATTCTTCTCAAACTCATATCTGGTAAAACTCTATGATTGAGTGATGTATTGCATGTTCCTAATATACAAACCAATTTGGTTTCTATGGGATTATTAGAAAATTTTGGAGTAAAGGTTTCTTTCGAGAATGATGAGGTCGTATTGACCAAAAATAATATTTTTGTGAGCAATGGATATTGTAACCGTAGTTTATTTGTGCTTAATATTTTTTATACTAGATATAAAAATGCATCTTCTTCTGTTTATATGGTTGAGTCAATTTCTTTGTGGCATGCTAGACTAAAACATGTTAATGTCACGTATATAAAGAAAATACAGTCACTAGGATTAATATCTCGTTTAGACTCAAATAATATTAACAAGTGTGAAACATGTACTGAAGCTAAAAGTACTAGAAAGACTTATTTTTCTGTAAATAGAGAAACTAAATTGTTATCTTTAATTCACACTGATTTTGGTGATTTGAAGCAGACTGTTACTAGAGGTGGTAAAAGATATTATGTGACTTTTATTGATGATTTTTCTAGATATACTAAGTTGTATTTGCTTAGAAATAAAGATGATACTTTTAATGCTTTTATTTCTTATAAAACTGAGGTTGAAAATCAACTTAATAGAAAAATCAAGAGAATTAGATCTGATAGAGGTGGAGAATATTTATCTTTGAATGAATTTTGTGAAAAGAATTGAATAATTCATGAAGTAACTCCGCTTTATACACCTGAGTCAAATGGAGTAGCTGAAAGAAAAAATCGAACATTGAAAGAGATGATGAATTCTATGTTAGTTAGTTCTAATGCTCCTGATAATTTGTGGGGTGAAACTATTTTATCTGCATGTCACTTACAAAATAGAATACCACATAGAAGAATTAGTAAAACTCCGTATGAATTGTGGAGGGGTTATAAACCTAACTTGAAATATTTAAAAGTGTGGGAATGCCTTGCTAAAGTTCTTTTGCCTGAACCTAAAAAGAGAAAAATAGGTTCTAAAACTGCTGATTGCATGCTTATTGGATATGCTGAATATAGCGCTGCATATAGATTTCTTGTTTTAAAAAGTGATGTTCTTGATTGAAATACTATAATTGAGACAAAGAATGCTGAGTTCTTTGAATATATTTATCCATTGACTGATAAAATTTCTCATACACCTGTTAAAACAAATAGTGAAATTACCTCTAATGAGGAACTGAGAAGGAGCAAAAGGCCTAGAAACGATTATTTTTCTTATGGGAATGATTTTTAAACTTTTCTTGTTGATAATGAACCATCAAATTATTTTGAAGCTATATCTTCTTCAGATGCTAAATATTGAAAAGAGGCAATAAAAGTTGAAATTGATTATATTTTGAAAAATAACACATGGATTTTAACTGATTTACCTTCTGGTGTAAAGTCTATTGGTTGTAAATGAATTTTAAAAAAAAAAAATTTAATCCTGATAGATCTTTAGATAAATATAAATCTTGGTTAGTAGCAAAAGGATTTTCTCAAAAATAAAATATAGATTATTTTGATACATTTGTACCAATGACTAGACTTTCTTCTATTCGAGTTTTAATTACCTTAGCTTCAATCCGTAAGCTTTTTATCCACCAAATGAATGTCAAAACTACTTTTCCAAATGGTGATTTAGAAGAAGAAATTTATATGGTTCAACCTGAAGGTTGTGTCATTCCTGGACAAGAAAATAAAGTTTGTAAATTAATTAAATCTCTTTATGGACTTAAACAAGTTTTTAAGCAGTGGTATGAGAAATTTGAACAAGTCTTACTGAGAGACAGTTTTTCTTTAGTGGAGGTGGATAAATGTATTTATACTAAAGTGGTAGACAATGATTATGTGATAATATGTCTATATGTTGATGACATGCTTATATTTGGTACAAGTTTAAATATTGTGCAAAGTACTAAATTATTTTTGTCTACTAATTTTGATATGAAAGATCTGGGTGAAGTAAAAATAATATTGGGAGTTAAAGTTATAAGGAGTGAAGATGGAATAATGTTGTCACAAGAACATTATGTTGAGAGACTTCTTAAGAAGTTTGAATGTTTTAATGTCACATCTATGAGTACTCCTTTTGATGCTAACTCTCAGTTGAAAAAGAATAATGGTGACCCAGTTGCTCAGTCTAAATATGCACAGACTATTGGGAGTATGATGCATTTAATGAATTTTACAAGGCATGATATAGCCTATGTTGTGTGTAAACTGAGTAGATATACTCATAATCCCAATAGAGATCATTGGTCTGCATTAGATAGACTAATGAAATATTTGAGAGGAACCATGAATTATGGTATCCTATATAGTGGATTTCCTTCTACCTTAGAAGGGTACAGTGATGCAAACTGGATCTCTGATTCAGATGAGGCAAAATCCACAAAATTCACTAGTGGTTATGTATTCACCCTTGGTGGTAGTACAATATCGTGAAAATTAACTAAACAGACGATCATTGCTAGATCAACTATGGAATCAGAGTTTGTAGCTCTGAAGTTAGTTGGTTCTGAGGCTGAGTGGCTAAAAAACTCCTTAGCTAATATCCCTTTAATAAATGACGTATTGCCTCTTGTATCTATACAATGTGATTGCTAAGCAGCAATAGCTATAGCAAAGAATAAATCTTATAATTATAAAAGTAGACAATAAAATTGAGACATGATGTCATAAAACAGTTGCTGAGAGATGGAATAATTTTCATTAACTATGTGAAGTTAGAGATAAATTTAGCCGATCCTCTGATTAAACCTGTAGGAAGAAAATTAATTCTTCAAACCTCAAAAGAGATGGGGTTAAGGCCGACATGTTGTCAATAGAGATGGTAACCCAACCTATGTGATTGGAGATCCCATGAAGTAGGTTCATATGGATAATAACAAGTCGATATTAACTACTGAATTACTAAAAGAGAGTGCTTGATTGCTACTAATTGAGAGGCCGAGTAATAACTCTTAATGAAATTTATAGTCCTTATGGATGGTGTATTTAAAAGCAGTATACACTTGATGAATTCACCTATATGAGAGTAGAGTGGGCCGCTCCTATGAGATTTTGGTTTAGTCTCTAGCGCTCTCATGAATAACCAGGTGTCACGACCCGTAATTTTTCACCGACGAGACCGTGATGGCGCCTAACATTTCACTTGCTAGGCAAGCCAACGTTAGAAAATTATTAAACCAGTTCTTTATCTCTATTCAGTAATTAACAATAATTAACTAAGATAAAATATAATAAGTGCAGAATATCATAAAAATTGTATTAATTACTACCACCCGGATCTGGAGTCACAATTCACAAGCATTCTAGAATTTGCTACAAGTAATAGTTTGAAAGAAATACAATTGTCTGAATGAAAGAAACAGTAGAACAGAAAAGATAGACGGGGACTTCAAGGTCTGTGAACGCCGACAGATCTACCTTGAGTCTCCGGACAGCGGACCAATAGCAAAATCTCGATCAACTCGAGCCGGTATCAAAATCTGCACAGAAAATGCAGAGTGCAGTATCAGTACAACCGACTCCATGTACTGGTAAGTGTCGAGCCTAACCTCGACGAAGTAGTGACGAGGCTAAGGTAAGGCACCTACAAATCAACATGTACAATTCAACTGTTTATATGCAAATAACAGAAATGAAGAACTAAACAGAAAATGTCGGGAGGGGAAACATACTGAGGGGAATACAAGATAAAGAACTACAATAGAATGATCACCGGAGCAGTCAATATACCATGAATCAACATGAATAGTGAATACAATAAGGAAAAATGCACGGCATCACCCTTCGTGCTTTTACTCTCAATATCACCATAAAATTAATAGAAACGACACGGCATCACCCTTCGTGCATTAACTCTCATATCATGGCACGGCATCACCCTTCATGTATTAACACTCACAATATGGCACAGCATCACCCTTCGTGCATTAACACTCTCAATATGGCACGGCATCACCCTTCATACATTAACACTCACAATATGGCACGGAATCACCCTTCGCGCATTAACACTCACAATATGGCACGGCATCACCCTTCGTGCATTAACACTCACAATATGGCACGGCATCACCCTTCGTGCATTAACACTCTCCCTTACTATAATGCAATGCATAAATAATAATAGGGAGATAGAATAACAAGTACAAACCTTACTTCAACATTTGGTTCCATAATATCAATCTCAACTTTGAAATAAAAACTCAATTATCACCTGAAAATCCGTAAACATGATAAGAACGATAAATTATATAACACCAGGATAACACGTAGCAATTAGGCATAGGAATGAGACAATATAAGAAAAACATAGATACGTGAAAAACAGGTAAATTGGCGGCGCATAAGTACTCATCACCTCACATATACGCCGCTCACATGAATTTCACTTAGCAAGTAATCTAAAGTTCCTAATTCCCTCAAGTCAGGGTTAGACACAATACTTACCTCGCTCTGAAGGCCACTTAATTCTCAATCACAACTTTTTCTTTGGAATTCACCTCCAAACCACTCGTATCTATTCAAAAATGACTCAATAATATCAAATATTGCTAAAAGAATCAATCACATTGCATAAATTAAATTTTCCAAATTTTTCTCCAAAAATTCAAAAAAAATCGACCCCGGACCCGCTTGGCCAAAACCCGAGGTTCGGACAAAAATCCATTAACCCATTCATCCCCGAGCCCGAATATATAATTAGTTTTGGAATCCGACCTCAAATTGAGGTCTAAATCCCCAAATTCTCGAAATCCCTAGTTTCTACCCTAACCCCTAATTCTACCATGAAAACTCTCGATTTTAGGTTGACAATTCAAGAAATATAATGGGTAATTGAAAGAAAATGGTTTAGAATCACTTACCTACACTTTGGAGAAGAAATGACTCTTGAAAAATCGCCTCACACCATTTGGTTTTTGAGAAAAATGAATTTATGGCTAAATTCCGTGTTTGGATTCTGTTAAGTGTTGGGCGACAGTGTTCATCGCGTTTGCGAGAGCACTGTCGCGTTCGCGAAGAGTATAGGCTGTCAAGCCTTCGCGTTCATGAGACAGTGCTCGCGTAGGCTACCCTTCCCTGGTCTTCGCGTTCGCGAGACAGTGTTCGCGTTTGCGATGAAGAAAAGGCTGACTCCCCCTTCCCAGTGCCTAACACTACGCGTTTGCGATGGGCTTGTTGCGTTAGCGACCATCGCTTCGCGTTCGCGACCAAGCCTTCACGTTAGCGAAGAAGAAATCCCTGCCTCATCAGTTTACTCCTCGTGTTCGCGAGAGGACCTTCGCGAATGTGAAGAAGGACATGCCAGAACCCAGACTCTGCAGAAAAAACCAGATTTTCCAAAGTCCAAAACATCTTGTGGCCTATCTGAAACTTACCCGAGCCCTCGGGGCTCCAAACCAAACATGCACACAAGTCTAAAAATATCATACGGACCTACTCGCGTGATCAAATCACCAAAATAACACATAGAACTCTAAATTTAGCACCAAATCAAATGAAATTCTCAAGAACACTTAAAAGTTACTATTTTCTCAACTGAACGTCCGAATCACGTCAAATCAACTGAGTTTCTCACCAAATTTCACAGATAAGTCTTAAATATCATAATGAACCTGTACCGGAATCCGGAATCAGAATACGGACCTGGCACTAACAATGCCAAATATCAATCAGTTCTTAAAAATAATTAGTTTTCAGACTTGTAATTTTCATCAAAAATTTATAACTTGAGCTAGGAACCTCCGTATTCGATTCCGGGCATACGCCCAGGTCCCATAATTCGATATGGATCTACCGAGACCGTCAAAATACGGATCCGGATCCATTTTCAAAAAATATTAACGGAAGTCAACTAAAATTAACTTTTAAGGCATAAATTCTTATTTTTATCAATTTTCAACATAAAAGCTTTTCGAAAACCTACCTGGACTGTGCACGTAAATCAAGGAGGATAAAATGAGATTTTTAAGGCTTAAGAGCGCAGATTCGAGTTCTAAAACATAAGATGACCTTTTGGTCATCACATTCTCCACCTCTAAAACAACCGTTCGTCCTCGAACGGACATAGAAAAGTACCTGGGATGGTGAAAAGGTGGGGATATCTACTCCGCATATCGGACTCCCAAGTAGCTGCCTCAATAGGTTGACCTCCCCACTGCACTCGAACTGAAGGGTAACTCTTTGATCTCAACTGGCAAACTTGCCGGGCTAGAATTGCCACCGACTCCTCCTCGTAAGTCAAATCTTTGTCCAACTGGACAGAGCTGAAATCTAACACATGTGACGGATCACCGTGACACTTTCGAAGCATGGACACATGGAGTACCGGATGAACAGCTGCTAAACTAGGTGGCAACACAAGCCTATAAGCCACCTCTCCCACTCTCTCCAGAATCTCAAAATGTCCGATATACCTAGGGCTCAACTTGCCCTTCTTTCCGAACTTCATTACACCCTTCATGGGTGATACCCAAAGTAATACTCTCTCTCCAACCATGAATGCAACATCACGAACTCTACGGTAGGCATAACTCTTCTGCCTGGACGGAGCTGTGCGAAGTCGATCCTAAATAATCTTGACCTTATCCAAGGCATCCTGTACTAAGTTTGTGCCCAACAACCGAGCCTCTCCCGGCTCGAACCACCCAACTAGCGACCGACACCGCCTACTATAATGCCTCATAGGGAGCCATCTGAATGCTCGACTGGTAACTGTTATTGTAGTCGAACTCTGCAAGGAGCAAGAACTGATCCCAAGAACCTACAAAGTCTATGACACAAGCACAGAGCATATCCTCCAAGATCTGAATAGTACGCTCGGACTGCCCGTCCATCTGAGGATGGAATGCTGTGCTCAACTGACCCCCACGTACCCAACTCTATTTCCAAGTGCTTCTTGCATGAAGCCTTGTGGCCAAATACTCTTAGATAATTGGTACATGATAAGAGTTTTTACATGTGATAATATTTCAAAGTTATTGTAGACAAATGACTTATTTGTCCAAGTGTCCTTCCAAGAGAAAAAGTGGCATCTTGCATGTTTGTTCATGGACAAGTGTTAAACAACTTGTCAAGATTATCATCATCATTTTTGCTTATATACTGCCACAATCTGCCCCGTCCGAAGGGATAATAAAAAAATAAAAATAAAAAAAGGAAATTAATTCCTCCTTTGTGGTTCAATCATTACCTAGCTATGTAGCTATTATCATAGCAATTATTAAGCTTTCTTCTATAGTGCCCTTTCGTCCAAATTTTCATTTACAAGTTATTTCTCTTATAGTTTTTCAACTGGCTGGATTTATTATTAACATTTTGTTGATTCCTGTACCCTCTAAATAAATAGAGATGAGCTTGTTTAATCCCGAAAAAATATTTTACATTGCTGAAATAATTTCTTATGACAGTGCCCAGCACGACTCAAGCCAATTCATATATTTCCGCTAAAAAATATTATTGCAGTATTATTATTATTATTATTATTATTATTATTATTATTATTATTATTATTATTATTATTATTTTCTCGTATCATTTCCCTACGAGTCTATCCTAAGAATGTTCAAAACAATCATTGCAAAGACGAAAAGAAAAATATTCTCTAGTTTGATCAGGCTGCCATTGATCTAGTTATATTAGATCAAGCGCACGACAAATTAATCTATCGATCAAAATTAGTTAGAGATAAAATTTAAAGATAGTCTGAGTGTTCAATAATCTTTTCTATGTTGATGTAAAACTACTTTTTAATTTTCTATCTTATGCTTCTTTTGTGAACTTTCTTCCTCTCACAAACTAGAGCTTTTCTGAACAATAGACGGCAAGAGCAGAGTCTTTTTGTGTGTTTGGCTAATTGATGCACAAGGTTAAGTTCTTGGGTAAAAAAAAAAAATATTTACAATGTTACTGGGTACAACTAAAATTATCTTTTGAATAAACACATAATGATACTATGAAAGACAAATCAAGGATCAGAAAATCCGAGTTTGAAATAAGTTGATGTGAAGTTGAAAATGTAAGTGGCAAGAAGAGATCTTAGTTATTTTGATCCCTGCATCTATCTGGTGGGCAATTTGAAAAGAAATCTGATAAACATTTAAGGAAAAGGGAAATGTAATTACGTTAAGTCAAGGAGTTTACTTTTGCTATATTTTAGTGTAACAAGGAAATAATACATGATGTAAAAGCCTTAAATATCTTTTCCATATTCTAATCATTTAGTTTTAAACACTATTTTTTGATCAATTATTGATTGATTTAGAAACATGCCAAAGCATGTCTCATCAAGTATTATTTTTACTTGTTTTATCTGTTTAAAGTAAAATATTCACCTATAGTATATTAAGTTCATAAAATAAAAGCATTTTGATGATCAAACTAATTACAAGATATATCTATAATTTGATATTGCTTTCAATATTGCTGCAGTTTAGATACATCATGAACTAAAAGCTTAATTTAAGGGGCAATGCTCGCTTGGTGAAACCTTTTAATTAACATGATAAAGACAAAGTCCATTTGCGCTCCACCATTCTAGACTATCATATTTTATTGTGAAGTATGTCAAGATTTCGGTGTGATTCCTTGTAATAACCCAGTATTTTAAGAATAAACTTTTAAGTTAGTACTTTAATTATAATTCCTTATTTATTATATAGATAATAGTAAATATTTATTTGACATATGAGTGCATATATATATATATATAGAACTAATATTTATGTGTTGAGGGATAGGAAGAATATTATTTGAAATAAATATTTGAATAGGCTTAATTTATAATAGTACATATTAGTTGAATAATAAAGTGATTCTATTATATTATAAATATTGAGTGCATAATGGATTAGGCCCACAACTTGTTTCGCTGGCCACATTTAAAGACCTAGAGGTAAGAGTCTAGTTGGCGAATTTGTAGAAAAACTTGCACAAACAGAGTATTTGGAAGGAACACGCTAGTGAGCTGGAAACCATGGCTGCTATGTGATTTTTTCTTTGTTATCATTGGTTAATGGAATTCTTGGCCAAAGGGATTGATAGCTCAATGATCAGAGCTAGGGGTGTGGATATTCGGTACTTCGATTCGGTGTTTAAGAATTTCGATCCGATATTTCGATATTCGGTTTATCAATTGTGTATATCAAATACCATAAAATATTTCGATACGGTTCGAAATTTCTTATTTTGGTTCGGTACGGTTTCGGTTTAAACCAAATTTCACTATCTCCCTCACTCCATTAACTAATAGGAAGCAAAAAACTCAAATATCTTGTTTATTTCTTCTTCCATGGATCAACCAACTCTCCACAACCTATTCCTAATTTCTCGCATGAATGACTTCCACCAAACATAATTTTTGGTATATTATATATTTAATTAGCAACATTTAAAACTATACAAGGTATAATAATGAAATAATTTCATTTTATATTTATGGAATAATTATAGTATATTGCATATTTAATTATATATATATATGGTATAAGATATATACATACTTAGAAATAAATATTTACAAAATAATATTGGTATAAACATTATATATTCAGAATTCCGCCAAAATATTGATATAAAAATTCTGGAGTGTATTATATGTTATAATTCAGTTTGTGGTATATTTATTGTAGAAATATTATTATATGTTTGGAGTATGTTATATAGATGTATGAATTTCACTTTGTTTAATATAGTACTATTATATACAACATATATAAATGACATAATGTACATATATAAACAGGTATATTCCATATAGTGATAGATATATACATATAATATATCTAACATAAACCATCAAAATACTACAGAATAATGGAACCCATGAAACACCATAAGATGCATTTCAATGTTGGATATTGCTAGATCAAGAAAGTGTGTCAAAAGTTCTTTAAGATGGTAGAGAATGTCCCATGATTTATGCATCTTGTCTGGTCATTAATTATTTGCTTAATCTTTATAATATGCTATTAGTGTAAAAATAAATCTTTCATTTATGTAATAAATAAATAATATTATTATTTTCTTAAATAATTTTTAAAAAGTGCTCACCCATGTAGATTCCTTTTTGAAATTTGGGGTGTGGGCTTAAGGTTATTGGGCTAAAAAATAAAAATAAAGTTGTGCTTGGATTAAACTATTTCGGTATTTCGGTATACCAAAATACCGAAATATCAAAAATCCAATACTGTATACCGAACCGAATTACCGAAATATCAAAATTTTTGTACCGAAATAAACCGAAATACCGAAAAAATTAAAACCGAAATACCAAATTAATTCGATTCGGTTCGGAATTCAGTTTTTCGGATTTTATGCCCACCCCTAATCAGAACACTTAATTTTTTTATCATGTTTGAATTTTTTCCACTCATCTTACCAATACCTCACTTCTCACCCCATCTTTCCCGCTCTCATCTTCCCACGCGTGTCCCCACTCCACTTTTCCTTGCCCCTCCACTCTTTGTCCCCCACACTTTTTTCCAACTCTACTTTCCTTTGCCCCCAATGCTTGTTCTCATACTTATCCCCACTCACAACCCCTCACATGTCCCTTCTTCAAAAGAACGGACCCCCATCCCCAAAAAGGACAGAGAAAGAACGAGTTGCCTTCTTCTTCTTCCTCACAATTTTCTTTCCTCTAAAAAAAACTCCATGAAAAGCAATGCAAATCTCCAACTAAAAGTCACGAAGTTCTCCATTAGAACTAGCAACCTTTTAGCCATTAAATTTCCTCAAAACAGTCCCTACGAAATTCTCCATTAGAACTAGCAGCCTTTTAGCCATGAAATCTCCTCAAAACAGTCCCTAAAACTCCACCTGAAAATAGCCACATAAATAATTGAAATCCACCCCCAAACCAGCACCAAAATCCGGCGATTGCTGCCCAAAAAAAAAAAAAAACGCAGCCACCCCACCACCCAAACACCTTCATTTTTCTACTTTAAAAATCACCATTGTTACATTAGTTTTGGGCATCGGTTTATTCTCACGACCCAATTTTTTCTCCGTCTGGGTATCGTGATGGCACCTAATCTTAGGGACTAGGTAAGCCTAATAATAATTAAAATAATATTATTTAAATAGAATCTCTTAAAACTCCCAAAACCGGTAGTACAAGTCATAAGCTCTACAAAGTGTTTGCTAAAAACTTCAAAATACAACTGTCTAGAAATAAGAATACAGTAAATGCAAGTAGTAACTCAGCAGCAACAATAATTTTCACATCAGGTCTCAGCCAACAACCCCAATAAATTAATCAAAATCCTTCAAGTGTAAACTTTCACCCGTAAGTTTTTTTTTTTTTTTTTTAAATTGAGGTCTTTATAATATAATCCTTTCCAATAAGAAATTATTTTTGGAATATACTTTCTTCAAACATAGTTCCTTCAAGATAAAACCTTTCAAATAAAACTTTTCAAATAATTAACCTTCAAACATAGTTCTTTCAAGATAAATACTTTTCAAGTATAACCCTTTCAAATAAATATCTTCAAATATAGTTCCTTCGAGATAAATACTTTTCAAATATAAACTTTTCAAATAATTAGCCTTCAAACATAGTTCTTTCAAGGTAAATACTTTCCAAGTATAACCCTTTCAAATAAATATCTTCAAATATAGTTCCTTCGAGATAAATACTTTTCAAATATAAACTTTTCAAATAATTAGCCTTCAAACATAGTTCTTTCAAGATAAATACTTTTCAAGTATAACCCTTTCAAATAAATATCTTCAAATATAGTTCCTTCGAGATAAATACTTTTCAAATATAAACTTTTCAAATCATATCCTTTGAGTATAAGTCATCCTGTGACACCTGAGCATGGAAGATTTGCAGCCCCGAACACAGATATAACCATAGTGGGGAATCTACCGGAATACCATCCCGTAATCCCAAAATAAATATGCAGTGCTGGGGGATCTCCCAGAATACATCCGTAGTCCCAAAGTAAATATGCAAGACAGGGGGATCTCCTGAAATACTTCCGTAGTCCCAATTTAAATATATAGTGCTGGGGGATCTCCCGGAATACGTCCGTAGTCCCAATTTAACTATGCAGTGCAGGGGATCTCCCGGAATACATCCGTAGTCCCAAAGTAAATATGCAAGATAGAAGGATCTCCCGGAATACGTCCGTAGTCCAAATTTAAATATGCAGTGCTGGGGGATCTCCCGGAATACGTCCGTAGTCCCAATTTAAATATGCAGCACAAACAACACAGATAACAACTATAACACGACATAACCTCATAAATCACCACAACGAGTACAAAAGCAACAATGACAGAAATGCAAATTACGGCTTTACACATCCTTTTGTGCAGATCCAGGTACATCTTATCAAACTAGGCATCAGTGAATTATCCGTACGAGGAGATTTCGAGGTATATCTGTCAGCGTCCGCAGACTCTATAGTCCCCTTATATCTTATTATGTTGTCTTCCTTATTTCCTTTAGACTCTGATGTATAGAGACACTTAGAATAAATTCTTAAAAACTTGTAACTTATTTGTACCGGGTTTTGGGAGTTGTACTTTTGTGAATTTGCAGATTTATTTATTTCATATTTATATTGTTATTCCGCATTAATAGTCTTATCATGTCTTAGAGACTAGATGCCATCACGACATCCTACGGAGGGAATTTGGGGTCGTGACAGAGGCATGCTAGGTAGTCAACATATCAGCACATTTGAACATCTCATGATGTTGTTAGTCAAGCATTTAGTGAATTCATGAAGTTTGGATTTAATCTGCCTACTGCTGACACTCTTAATATATGAGGATGAAGATTATGTGTTGAATTCAGGTTAAAATCAAAGGTATAAAGAGTCACAAGTCTAGTTGTTTCAATTTTGTTTGTTACACAGTTTAGTTTCAGAAGTGGAGAATATTACTTCATAGAAGTGGTTTGTTATTGTGAACCAAAACTCAAAATTATTTTATTGTAATGTTAGAGTTTGGACGATCAGTATTGATTTTTGAAATAGTTAATTTCGTATGAGAATCATGTGTTAATGCCAAGCTGAATAGTTATTAGGCCTGAATAATTGGCCCACGGGAGGTTATAATATCAGATTGGAGTCTTAAAGACTTTAAACCTCAATACATGTTTGGGCTCAGTTCTAAGCCCATTTAGAAGCCTGTAATTTCATACGCAGGAGGGCCTGTTACATCAATAATGCTTTCACGTAATGGGCTTCAACTTAAGCCCATCCGCCCTTCTTGTCTGATTCATAAGGCAACATGTGAGCACCTTGCTAGATTTTCCCCTTCACCATTAAATGACCGCACCTCTTAAAATTGAGTTTCTCCAAAACATTATCAAACACGTAATTAAATCCAGATTTCCAATGAGTCACAAATCTTCAATAACTTGAATTTAGCTTAATTAAATGTATATTATGTTGACAATAATCCATTTGGTTGAACTCTCCCATGTAATCTCAAATTTTAGGAAAATAATTAACTTGAAAATCGTAGTTTGCTTTAGGCACGGTTATAATTTACTATCATGATTATGTACACGTCTGCGTGACGTGATTATGATCCCAAAAATAAATCAAGGTACGCGTTCGCTCGACCTTGGCCAAACAATCTTGATAATAATAAAGTGCTAACTTTTGTACACGTGCGCGTGATATGATTTTGGCATAACAAACAAAACGAATTCACATACACGTGATTTATTTTAAAGGTAATTCCATAACGCAATAATCAAGTAAAAGCCATAAAAGATAAAACGCACATAGGTTCTAAAATACGTAATTAGCAATTAATTAAGCCAGGCATGATTCAAAGTGATCGTGCTAAAATCACGGAATACGGGAGTGCCTCACAACTTCTCCCGGGTTAACAGAATTTCTTACTCGGCCTTCTGTGTTTGCGGACCATAAATAGAGTCAAACTTCCTTGAATTGGGATTCCAAATTTGATGACCAGTAACATTGTTAGTTAAATAATTCTGAGTAGTCACTCTTTTAATTAAAAATAAAATAATCTCATTTCAAATAATGTCACTTAAATTGAAAAAAAACTCCTTATCTTCGAAAAAAAAGGAGGTGTGACATCGTTCAATATTACCATTTGAATCACGTTTGGTCTTAAAGACCTATCTAGACCCGATTCTCTTGGAACTTTCTAGCAATTCAACGAGATCCCAGACTTTATTGTATTCCATGGATTTTAACTCTTCCTTCATGGCATAAATCCATTTGTCAGACTTACTACTTTCTATGGCTTGTGAAAATAAAACTGGATCCTTATTAAGTCCAATGTTAAAATCTGACTCAAGCAAATAAACCACGTAATCATCTGAAATAGCCGATTTTCTTATTTTTTGAGATTTTCTTAATGGAATTTCTTATGGTTCATTTGTGTCAGATATTTGTGAGTTAGTTTCTTCATGAAGCATTTCATCCAAATGTTATTTGGTGTTGTCAAGGTGTTCTTTAACAATTGGAAAAATATTTGGTATTTGTGTGGAAGTAGGCACATTCGTGTGTAATGAAATATTGACCCACACCTCTTTTATTTTCACACTTTATTTTTCAACACTACCACTAACTTCACCATTCTTAATGAATCTTGCATTACTAGTTTCAATAATTCTCGAACTATGGTTTTGACAGTAAAACACATACCCTTTAGATTTCTCTGGGTAACTAATAAAATAACCACTTATTCTCCGAGAATCTAATTTATTTTCTTGTGGATTATAAACTCTAGCTTCCGCTGGGCAACCCCAACCACGCAGATGCCTTAAACTAGGTTTCCTTCCCGTCCACAGCTCAAAAGGAGTCTTTAGAACTGCCTTACTAAAAATTCCATTTAATAAATATACAACAGTTTTAAGAGCATATATCCACAATGATCTGGGTAATGAGGAATTACTCATCATGCTCCTAACCTATCCATAAGTGTTCGATTACGCCTTTCTGCAACACCATTTTGTTGAGCTATTCCTGGCATAGTATACTTTGCACATATACCATGTTCCTTGAGGAACTTTGCAAATGGACCTCTACATTGTCCTGATTCATTATATTTTTCATAATATTCACCACCTCTATCTGACCTAATGATTTTCACTGTCATTTCAGCCTAGTATTTGTGTTGCCCACGGTTAAGATTTGATACTTTCGAATTTGGAGGAAATTTTGTTAATATTATGGTGTCACCATCCCTGGTTGAATGTGTTGAGGCCCATCGGCATGTTGATCTTCATTTGATTGCCTCTAGGCATGGTGATGTGGAATGGAACCTAAGAGGAAGCTATCAGAAATGGTTGTGTGTTGTGACTTCTGGATTGAATCGGCGTTTCCAATGTTGATGGTTCGGAGGAGATGATTTTTGAAGTGGTTTCTATGCTTAGGAATTTCGAATGTGACGAGAATGGCATTCCCATATTTTCTAGTGGTATAGCCCATGCCTTCTGAGTGGGCTCGGGCCCCCCGGACCCTCGATCGCCTAAAATTCCATTAAATACGACCTAAGGAACCATAGTCACCGCCCTTCCATGACCGTTCTTCTTTTTTTTGCGTTTTATGGCCAGAAAATAAGAATTCCGCCCGATTTTCATATTTTCATGTGTTATAGCCCACACCTTCTAAGTGGGCCCGGGCCCCCTGAACCCAGATCGCCTAAAATATTTTCGAGCTATCAAATACGACCTAAGGAACCATAGTCACCGCCACGCCATGACCGTTCCTTATTTTTTTTGCGTTTTACGGTCAAAAACCACAATTTCGCCGGATTCCCATATTTTCGTGTGTTATAGCCCACCCCTTCCGAGTGGGCCCAAGCCTCCGGACCCAGATCGCCTAATATTTTTTCGGGCTATAAAATAAGACCTAAGGAACCATAGTCACCGCCCCGCCATGAGCGTTCCTCATTTTATTGCGTTTTTCGGCCAAAAATTAGAATTTCGCCCGATTCTCATATTCCTCATTAGAATTTTATGCTATAGTCCACGCCTTCCGAGTGGGCCCGGGCCCCCGGACCCGGATCACATAAAATATTTTCGGGCCATCAAATACGACCTAAGGAACCATAGTCACCGCCCGCCATGACCATTTCAAGTTTTTTTGCGTTTTATAACCAAAAAGATAGAATTCCGCCTAATTCCCATATTTTCGTATGCTATAGCCCACGCCTTACGAGTGGGACTAGTTTTTTTTTATCTAATTACCTTTCAAACTCATTAACAAACACCTTGAGAACATCTGTTTCTTGAGATCTTTCTTTAAGCAAATAGATGTATCTATAACGTGAAAAGTCATCGATAAAAGTGATAAAATATTTTTCTCCACCAAAAGATGGAACATCAAAGGGTCCACAAATATCGGTGTGTATAATTTTTAAAAGTTGGGTACTTCTTGTGGCACCTTTCTTACTATGTTTGGTTTGCTTTCCCTTAATGCAATCTAAACATATATTAGGATCGGTAAAATTTAGATTCGGAAGAATCTCATTCTTTACTAATCTTTCTAATCTTTCTTTAGATATATGACCCAAGCGTCTATGCCACAAGTAAGCAGAACTTTTATCTAGTGGACTGCATTTAATTCCAACATTATGTTAAATAGCAAGAAGGGATTCAGAAAGACCAATATAGAGTTTCAATTTATATAAACCATCACTAAGAATACCAGAACCATAAAAACAGTATTCTTATATAAATTGAAACATCCATTTCCATACTTTAAATCAAAAACAGAAACATCAAATTTTGAAAGAGAAATCAAATTCCTAGAAACTGAAGGTACATAAAGAGTTTGTAATAGATCAAGGTGACGTCCAGTCTCCAAGATCAAACGATAAGTCCATATGCCTTCAATTGGAGCTTTCATATGATTTCCCATGAACAACAACAACAACAACAACCCAGTAAAATCCCATGAACAGGAAATCCTTATTTGGATTTGTATTTTGGAACGTAAGGAATCCCTACAACGTACTAGATACATGAGCAATTGCACCAGAATCAAGCTGTTACACCCCATGTTTTCGTACGTGAAAATACATCGTAAGTCAATTGATGTAAGCTCGGAAATGAGATCCTCTTTGAAAGTATGTAAGCGTGAGAAGGGAGATTTTGGACAAATAAAAATGAGCTGCTTTGTTACCCGACGTGCCTGCTTTACCAACTTACTTTCCGTCCTACTTGTTTGAGCTACTCGATACATGTCTAAATTATTTAACGAGGATGAGACATATGTTTCAAAATAAAAAAAGAACAAACATGTATCACCTACTAGATTAAGTAGGTGACAAGTAAGTGCATCACCTACTTAGAGCTTGTGGAACAAATTAAAAGGGAATGGAAAAGGATAGAGATGGGCAAGTCTTGGGGCAGCCCAAGACCCATCTAGCCAAGCCCATTAGTGGGGCCATATAAACATAAATATATTTCAATTTCACTTAGAAAATAATTCATATTCCCTCTATCTCTCTCTATTGCAACGTGAAGAAGCTCCAACATATCATCTCAAAACCTCTCTCAAGGTTATCCTAGGGTTCATGACCAAATTCACAAGTTGGTAAGGTGATTTCTCTCTTGAAAATTCAAGATCACCTAGTTATCTATCTACTTTGTTGTTTTGGATGAAGAGCTTATTTGAGCTTGAAGTAAAGCTTAGTTGGATGAGTGTTCTTTATGTCAAGGTAAGGTTTAACTTCTCTTATATGTATTTAAGATCATCTATGTATATCTAGTTAATTTGATAAAGGAAACTTATGAAGTAGGTTAAACTTCATGTTGAAGTGTTGTAGTTGCTGGACTATTTTGGAGTTGAATTCTTGATGTTTTATGGCTGAAAATTAGTAGAAATAACTTAAGACTACTATTTCTATTGTGGTTGATGTGTTTGGAAGAAGAGAAGGCTTGGAAAAGTACAAGTTAGAACATGGTTATTGGGTGAGATGGTGCGGACTGTTTTGGTGATGTATTGTAACGAATATGAGGTTATATTTTGAGATATATATATATATATATATATATATATATATATATATATATATATGTTGACATTCTGGACATGTTGGTCTTGTTGTTTGATTTGAGGAAAATGAAAAGAATAAGGAGAGGTAGTGTCCAAAATTTTGTAGACGAGTTAGTCGCTCATTTGTGTTGAGTTCTAGCTTCCGTAAGCTTAACAATGGTACCTTATTGTTTGCTGTAGATTGAAGTACTAACGGGCTAAACCGACTTCGCATGGTTAAGTAAACGACAAGGGTATGTTAAGGCTATTCCTTCTTTCCTTTTGGCATGAACTATATGATACAAACAAAATGAGCAAACACACAACTTTCATAAATGACTTTATTCATAGAAGTACTAGGGGTGACTATGTTCTTGATTCCCCATGTGTCCTATTATTATATCGTATGTTTATGGGTCTCAGAAAATACATAAGTTGATAAAGTTTATTTCATGATATTAACCGAAGGCAGATTGATCTTATGACATTCCGAGAGATCTTATTGACTTACTTCCTTATGCATTGCATTTATTTATACATGTACATTGACCCATGACCATATGGAGTTATGTACTCATATATTATATGTATATGGTATATGGGGAAAGGTTACGGCATTATATACGGACCACCACCTAATCAACTGGTATATGTTGATGATTTTGCCCACTGAGGCCGAGATAATATGATGGGATGCCCTCAGAGGCTTGATGATATTATGTACGCATATACCTATGCATGATATGACATTTATACACATATGCATGACATTATAAAGGTTTATAATTCACTGAGTTATTCAGACTTATAGGTTGAGTCCTTTACTCAATGTTTCTTTCATGTCTTTTATATACTGATTTTCATGCCTTACATACTCGGTACTTTATTCGTACTGACGTTCCTTTTGCCTGGGGATGCTTCATTTCATGCCCGCAGGTCCCGATAGATAGGTTAGCAGTCCTCCTAGTAGGCTATCATCTCAGCAGAAGGTGTTGGTGCACTTCACTTGCTCCGGAGTTGCCTACTTGGTCAATATGCTTTGGACATATATTGATTGGTATAGCGGGGCCCTGTCCTGGCCTTTATGATGCTTATGTACTCTTAGAGGCTTGTATATAGATATCATGTATATGGATGATTGTATGGCCTTGTCGGCCTATGTTTTGAGTGTACAAATAATCATTTCGGTCTTATAGGCCCGTATGTCACATGTATAAGTTTGTATACCATGTTGGATCGTCTTATGTCGAGTATTCTCTTATGTTTAATTCTGTTTATCTCATGATGGCATTTCCGGTTCATTTACTTATGATAGTATGATAAGAATGATATGTTATGTTGGTACTCGGTTGAGTTAGGCACCGGGTGCCCGTCGCGACCCTTCGGTTTAGGTCGTTACAAAAATGGTATCTGAGTAGTTCTGTCCTAGTGAGTTTACAAGCTGTGTATAGTAGAGTCTTGTTTATGAGTGTGTTGTGCACCACACTTATTAGCAGGAGGCTACAGGGCATTTAGGACTGTGACTATTTCTTCTTACTCTAGATCGTGTGGTAGAGCTCAGTTGCAAGAATTCAAACTCCTAAATTCTATCGTATTCATAATACAATAATACTTACATCTAGAAAGACAGTTGGTAAGGGGTAGAATGTGGTTGTGGAAGAGTTGAGTCAGAGAAACCCGATTTTGCATCATGCTTATGATGAGTAATTGTAAGGTATTTAGCAGATCATGTATGTACTAAGACGTGTAAGCTTCTCGATTAGGAGTCCTAAGGCATGAATATCTATCCACCCATATGGTAAAAAGCAATCAGAGAATCTGAAGGTAGATACAGGTTTCAACAAGTAAAAGAAGCAAGGTGAAGAAGGGTACGAGGTACCCAGTTAATGAAGATTATCAGTACTTACAATTTAGGCAGAGAAATATAAGCATTTTGAGTCACCTTCAACAGTAACAGAGGTATGTACAATTGGCCACGCTCATCTCAGTTATGCCCTATGGGAGCTAATAGATATAGTTTAAGAGAAGGATGGGATATCAGGATCCAGTTAGGGTTAGAGTAACCCAAAATGGTGGATGGATTGTTAGCGTTAGCTGACATTTCCGAAGGATATTGCAAATGTGGTAATAGATCTCCTTGTGAGACACCCAGATGGTGCACTCTAGAATAGTACAGTCAGATATGAATACTAGAATGTTTAGAAATTTCATAAGATATGCAGTGGAATCCTAGAAGGGATAAATATTTACCTTAGTATGAATCCCGCCCTAGGAAAAAAGAGAATGTTAGGCGACTCGAAGAGCCAGTGAGATGAAGCAGTGGGAGCTAAAAGTGAAAGAATGGTTTGTTGAAGTTTTCAGAATAAAGTGATATATAGAAATATTAGCAAGAGAATAAGAAGAGAGTAAATGAAGCATTGTGAGTAAGATGTGATAAATGAGTGATAATGGTAAATCAAAATATGACATGATGACAGAGTCTATAGTCAAGTGAAGGGAAGACAAGAGGAGACGGGCCTTGAAACAATAAAATAGCATAATCTATAAAGTCATATCCTCATTTCGAGAAATAAGTTGGTGATACCAATGTGATTACCAGAAGGAAAAGTTAGACCCAGAGTAATAGAAACCACTATGGGCTAGCGAGCAGGATAAACAGAACATAAGTTAGGGATATAAGGATTGATAATAGTTGGTATCGTGAGGATTTCAGAGATCGCATTCCGATAATACTAGAATGGACAATGGAAGAATAACCTTTAAAGGTCATTCAGGAATACGCTTCCCTAAAGCAAGTACTGTAAGTAGAGTTAAGCTTAAGGGACTAAGTGTGCCATTTACACTATGTGTCACCCTCATGAGTAAGAAATTTTGTTATCCTTGGTACATAAGGGTTACCGCAAGGCGAGTAAAAGTCAGTGAAGATGTGAAAAGATGCCGAAGATGAAGAGAGGGGGGAAGATGGTGTGATATGGTATTAAGTAAGAGTTATGTGGTGAAAAGGGGAAAGGAATGAGATTACATTTATATAGATTCTACAAATATTTTATGACTCCAGAACATTATGCAAGCACGATGCCGAGGAGAGGCAGTAAGGGTTCCCTCCCAGGATGTTATTGATAAATAAGTGCGAATGAACACTTGATACATAAGGAGCCAGTGCCAGAGGTAAGTTAAGACAAATAAAATAACCCAAGAGAGATTACGTGGAATATAAATATGAGAATGGGCCAACGAGTAGGTAGTAGTTGATTCAGGAAGAGTCTAGTTATGGCTAGATAAAAAAATACAGATAAATCAACAGATCATGCAAGATAAATGTAGTTAACCCCAACATAGGGAATTCAGTCTCGCAGATATGACATCGTGATCCTTGAGAAATATTCAGATAGGAGTTGGGGTAGTTAAATGTACCGTATAAGTGTTACAGAAATAATAGAGAGTGCCACTAGGGAGATAGTCAAAATTTAAGTTTAGAAGCAACCCTACGAGCACAAGGGCGTGGAGGTAAGTAACTAAGGATAATTATAGGCGAGGAAGAATATCAAAAATTTTGTTAGGTAAACGATGTAATAAGCTCATAGCCTTACAAGAGTCAGAGGGTCTTCCATATGTACTACAACGAAAGACTAGTTGAGGAAATAAGGAGGAAGGCTTCAACCTAAGGATAGTAACTTGAAGAAGAAATGGTCTTGTAACAACAGTCTCACTACAACATTGGATGCACTCCATAAGAAATCGGCACCTATCGTGACTAATAAACGGGAAGTAAGTGATATTCAATATCATATGGGTTACAGGGAATTCCAGTATTCCTGAGCGCCAAGATAAGCCAAGTATCCATGCAGCAAGTTGCAGAACGACCAGGAAAAGTAATTACTTATGCTTAAAGACAACTGAGAAGGCACTTAAGGAAATCTATGGTGCTAGCAAGTTAAAGGAAGGTTGCGAGTAGTATAAATCGATATGTGTAGGTCACAAGCTAAAGTATGGTAGAGCGACAAGATTTTAGGTAGATAGGAGTAAGGATTAAAAAAAGGGAGTGACAAGGTGACAAGAATAGGTAAGGCCTCGGGATTAAGCCCATCAAAATAAGAGAGCTGATGGTTTCCGTAAGTTATAGAAAGCTCAGTATAGCATGAATGAACTCAGCGGAGTCTAAGACTAGGAGCATTTAGAAGAGATGGAATGTTGCCCTGGTAGTAGAATAAGGGTATAATTGTGATAGATAAGAGGATGACGTTTAGGCCTTTGATTGAGTAATGATTTAAAGAAAATAGATTCCATGAATTGCACAGAATTAGAATACCCCCATAAGATTAATCACATTGGGATGCTATGAAATATAGTTATTGAAGTATAGTCTCATCCCTAGGTGGATCCGTCCAATCACTTCAAATGTTCCTCGATGCGACGTGAGCCCTAGTGACAATATATTACGTAAGGGGTTTCAAGTTATCAGTGGTAGATTATAGATCAACATTGAGGTGAATCAACAATGGATGGATAAAAGTTACAAAGTATGAGATGATATTAGGTCATCATTTTTAAGATGAACAGTGATGAGAAAGCATTAAAGGACTTAGATTTATACATATAGGATAAGCAACGAGAGTAACTTGGAGTTTGGTAGCAGACCTCAGTAAAAATAAACTAAAGTAAGAGTTATGGTATAGTATGGCCTACTTAGATGTAGTAAATCCATAAGCATAGATAATTAAGGCTATAAAACAAGATATAGCAATAGTCAAAAGTTCGACAAAGTACCGAGCGAAGAACTCCAATACACCTATAGATGCACGGAGGGACAGATTGTCATATATATATGTATACGTTCACAAAGTGAGGCCTAGAGATTAGCTAAAAGCTGGAGGAAAAAGGAAATAAGAGTCGCATAGGTACACATACAAGGACAAAGTCATACATACTGAAAGATAGAAGGTAGCAATAGTTACAAGATTAGAAGAATTCCGACCATAAGTCGTGATGTGAGAAAGAGGCCTAAAGGGGGAATGCCCTGGCCTTTGGATTTATTCATAGAACTGTTGCCTAGATGGCAAGGATAGTATTAAAGTATTCATAAAAGCTATAGGTTATGAGAATGATAAGCGCATTAGTCAAAATTCGAGGACGAATGTTCCAAAGGGGGGAATGATGTTACACCCCATGTTTTCGTATGTGAAAATATATCGTAAGTCAATTGATGTAAGCTCGGAAATGAGATCCTCTTTGAAAGTATGTAAAGTAATCTAATGATATTATATCCCGTATTTTTGTTCAACATACATACGACTAGGTTGAGAACGAATGCACTTAAACGTGAGAAAGGAGATTTTGGACAAGTAAAAATGAACTTCTTTGTTACCCGACGTGCCTGCTTCACCAACTTGCTTTCCGTCCTACTTGCTTGAGCTACTCGACACATGTTTCAAAATGGAAAAAGAACCAACATGTATCATCTACTTGTTTAAGTAGGTGACAAGTATGTGCATCATCTACTTAGAGCTTGTAAACCAAATTAAAAGGGAATGGAAAAGGATAGAGATGGGCAAGTCTTGGGGCAGCCCAAGACCCATCTGCCCAAGCCCATTAGTGGGACCATATAAATATAGATATATCTCAATTACACTTAGAAAATAATTCATAATCTCTCTCTCTCTATTGCAATGTGAAGAAGCTCCAAAATATCATCCCAACACCCCATGTTTTCGTACGTAAAAATACGTTGTAAGTCAATTGATGTAAGCTCGAAAATGAGATCCTCTTTAAAAGTATGTAAAGTAATCTAATGATACTACATCCCGTATTTCATTTCAACATACAAACAACTAGGTTGAGGACGAATGCACTTAAACGTGAGAAAGGAGATTTTGGACAAATAAAAATGAGCTTCTTTATTACCTGACGTGCCTGCTTCACCAACTTACTTTCCGTCCTACTTACTTGAGCTACTCAACACATGTCTAAATGGTTTAACGAGGAGGAGACACATGTGTAAAAATGGAAAAAGAACCAACATGTATTACCTACTTGATTAAGTAGGTGGCAAGTAGGTGCATCACCTACTTAGAGCTTGTGGACCAAATTAAAAGGGAATGAAAAAGGATAGAGATGGGCAAGTCTTGGGGCAGCCCAAGACCCATCTGCCCAAGCCTATTAGTTGGGCCATATAAATATAGATATATCTCAATTTTACATAGAAAACAATTCATAATCCCTCTCTCTCTCTCTCTCTCTCTCTCTCTCTCTCTCTCTCTCTATCACAACGTGAATAAGCTCCAAAATATCATCCCAAAACCTCTCTCAATGTTATCATAGGGTTCAAGACCAAATCCACAAGTTGGTAAGGTGATTTCTCTCTTGGAAGATCAAGATCACCTAGTTATCTCTCTACTTTGTTGTTTGGGGTAAAGAGCTTATTTGAGCTTGAAGTAAAGCTTAGTTGGATGAGTATTCTTGTTGCCAAGATAAGGTTTAACTTCTCCTATATGTATTTAAGATCATATATGTATATCTAGTTGATTTGATAAAGGAAACTTGTGAAGTAGGTTTAATTTCATGTTGAAGTGTTGTAGTTCATGGACTATTTTGGAGTTGAATTCTTGATGTTTTATGGCTAGAAATCAGTAGAAATAACTTAAGAATACTATTGCTATTGTGGCTGATGTGTTTGGAAGAAGAGAAGGCTTGGAAAGTGCAAGTTAGAACTTGGTTGTTGGATGAGATGATGTGGACTATTTTGGTGATGTATTGTAATGAATATGAGGTTTTATATATATATATATATATATATATATATATATATATATATATATATATATATATATATATATATATATATATATATATATGTTTGTTGACATTCTGGACATGTTGGTCTTGTTGTTTGATTTGAGGAAAATGAAAAGAATAATGAGAGGTGTTGTCCCAACTTTCGTAGATGAGCTAATCGCTCATTTGTGTTGAGTTCTAGCTTCCGTAAGCTTAACAATGGTCCCTTATTATTTGTTGTATATTGAAGTACTAATGGTTTGAACCGATGTAGTCTGGTTAAGTAAATGACAAAGGTATGTTAAGGCTATCCCTTCTTTCCTTTTGGGATGATCCATATGATACAAACGAAATGAGCAAGCGCACAACTTTCATAAATGACTTTATTCATAGAAGTACTAGGTGTGTCTATATTCTTGATTCCCCATGTGTCCTATTATTATATCGTCTGTTCATTGGTCTTAGAAAATACGTAAGTTGATAAAGTTTATTTCATGATATTAACCGAAGGTAGATTGATCTTATGACATTCCGAGAGATCTTATTGACTTACTTCCTTAAGCATTACATTCATTTATATATGTACATTGCCCCATGACCAAATGGCGTTATATACACGTATATTATATGTATATGGGATATGGTAAAAAGTTACAGCGTTATATACACACCACCACCTGATCAGCTGGTATACATTAATGATTTCACCCACTGAGGCTGAGATAATATGATGGGATGCCCTCAAAGCCTTGATGATGTTATGTACGCATATACCTACGCATGATATGACATTTATACACATATGCATGACATTACAAAGGTTTTATAATTTACTGAGTTATTCAGACTTATAGGTTGAGTCCTTTACTCGATGTTTCTTTCATGTCTTTTATATACTTATTTTCATGAATTACATACTCGGTACTTTATTTGTACTGACGTCCCTTTTGCTTGGGGATACTGCGTTTCATGCCCGCAGGTCCCGATAGATAGGTTGGCAGTCCTCCTAGTAGGCTATCATCTCAACAGAAGGTGTTGGTGCACTCCACTTGCTCCAAAGTTGCCTACTTGGTCAGTATGCTTTGGACATGTATTGATTGGTATAGCAGGGCTCTGTCCCGGGCTTTATGATACTTATGTACTCTTAGAGGTTTGTATACAGATGGCATGTATATGGATGATTGTATGGTCTTGTCGGCCTATATTTTGAGTGTACAAATAATCATTTTGGTCTTATAGGCCCATATGTCACATGTATAAGTTTGTATGCCATGTTGGATCGTCTTATGTCGAGTATTCTCTTATGTTTAATTCTGTTTATCTCATGATGGCCTTTTCTGTTCATTTACTCATGATAGTATGATAAGAAGGATATGTTATGTTGGTACTCGGTTGATTTAGGCACCGGGTGCCCGTCGCGGCCCTTCGATTTGGGTCGTGACATAAGCCACCAAGTATTATTAGGAATTTCTACTAAATTTGATCGAAACATACAAAAGCACTACTTGTACCTTTCTTTTCGAACCAAGCTTTACGTTTTAGACAATCTTTCTGATAGTGTCCTTCCTTTCTACAGAAACGACACGTATCTGCCTAATATTCCTTTTAGCATCCTGTGAAGCTTTAGCGGGTGCTTTCTTTTTCTTAAACTTTTTGGCCTTCACATTAAGTCCTTTACCAGCTCCTTGACCCATGAGGTTAATTGAATGACTCTCTTGTTTCTTAAGTTTTGACTCCTTCTAAGTAAGCATAATGTACAATTCACTAACATTCCACTTATCTTTAATAGTGTTATAGTTAATTTGAAAAGGTCCATACTCAGAAGGCAATAAGTTCAGAATAAACTGAACCAAGAAGGAGTCATCCACATTCATCCCCAAGGTCTGAAGTCTTGCTGTAATGTTTGTCATCTCGATGATATGACTTTTTTTACTGCACAACCCATCAAACTTCATGGTCGTGAGTTCAACCATTAGTGTACCAGAGCGAGACTTATTTGCAGAACGAAAACGTTCTTCCACAAACTTAAGGTATTCCCTGGCACTTTCTGTTTGTGGAATATTACTCTTAATGTTGTTGGCAATAATCAATCGCATAAACATAAGGCTCAACCTGTTAGAGCATTCCTATGCTTTCTGAAAAGACTTCTCATACGCACTTCTCGAATCAGTAATGGCAGCACGCTTATTATTCAGTAGAGCCAAGGGAAGATCCATCACACCTAAGTGGAACTGGAATTGTTCATGTCATTCAGAGAAGTTCAGTCCATTAAACACAGTAACAGACGAAGCATGCAAATAAAGAGGAATAGCTGCAAAATAGATAATACATGGTCACAAATCAATATGGATTCAGTAAAACAATAAAAGTATATCGCAATTCTTCTTTGGGTAAATACTACGACACACTATCATAATTTAAATGGCATTCAATCTTTAATAGGCAATTAAATATTTTTAACCAAACATATATGACATCTTTGGACAAACAATATATATTTGACTAAAGAATATTAATTTACCTCATGATATTCGCTATTCATAGAATAATTGATCTACCTCTGGGTAAATCCTTAAATTCTAGCAATAATAAAAATTAATTTATTCATTTATTTTCAATTATAGGCATTTTATTAATTTTATGGATAAACTATAATTTTATGTATACATATTTTTTTAGAAACATACTAGTTTGACCACTTTGACAACTAACAAACTATATAAATATAAATGCACACATAAAATAAACATCAGAAATTTTTATGCATGTAAATATTTTAAAACATCCTATATAGCTTTAAAAACACATACATCAGTTAGTATCTTTCGTTATTGCACAGTATGGGAGGTAAGGGCACTCATCAAAAAATATTCCGAATTATGAACCAAACACCTTTAGAGATTCGAACATTAATACGTTATAGCCAATTCTATGTAACTAGATATGTTTGGGAGAAATTTAAAAATAGTCAGATTTACAAGTGATAATTGAAAAATAGTTACAGTTTCAAAAGTAATCGAAATTTAGCCACTTTTCATGTAAAGATAAATCTGAACGAAAACACTGTTCAAAATCCGAAAAATATTCCAGCATAATATATTGGAGTTCGAATTTTTTACATGTGAACTTCCAGCATAAAATAGTGGAGTTCCAGTATATTATGCTGGAACTCCAGTATGTTATGATGGAATTCCAGTATTATACTTAAACTCCATCATAATATACTGGAGTTCCAGCATAATATACTGGTCCAACATAATATGCTGGAAGTTCATACACAGATGCTCCAATCTCCAGTAAATTATGCTGGAACTTTCCGTGTGCTGAAGTTCTAGCATAATATGCTGGAAGTTCATACACAGGTGCACCAATCTCCAGTATATTATGCTGGAACTTCCTGTGTTGCAGCAAAATAATGGCTATTTTTTAATGACTTTGCAAACGCTGACTATTTTTCAATTACCAGTCCGAAAACTGGCTAGCCCTTGCTATTTTTAGGATATGTTTAGCTTGGTTGCTGAAAAGTTAACTCAAATATCATGGGGAAAAAACATTTAGTCAATATCAAATAACTTTGAAAAGATTTGACTAAATCAGACACTTAAGGGAACATGCCACATATAATTTAAGTCAAATTTAGACTTAATAAAGATTCTACTGTAAGCATAAATCCAATTAGGCTGCCATTCATAACTTCATAATCATAATTTTTTTTATATAAGTACATTCAATTATAGGTCAACTTAGAAGAAACAACAAAAGTCAAAAACCCTTTAAGCAATGAAGCATACGGCTTCTGGCCATAAGTTGCTTACGGCTTATACCATTACTTTCATAAGAGAGAATATTTTCCTCTATTTATTGTTTTCAGATTAAAATAAACTAAGATAAGAAGCAAAAGCTTTTACAGCTTTCAATCATGATTTTGAAAGCAATTCAAAATCCCGTTAACATACTTATACGCACATCATAATATAGTCTTTCATTGAGGAAGATTATTAGCTCAAATATCCAGGCTCATGATATCACATGTAAACATAAACTTTAATTCATAGCAGCATCTTGACCATGATAATCTTACATATAATCGATACAGATCCCCTTGCCCTAACTTTCGTTACCGCCACCTTTAGTGATGAAAAAGAAGAATAAAATAGGTGGAAACCCTAATGGGTGGGGAGAAGACCAATTTATATAGGTTGTCACTTAATCTGGTACGTCCATCAAATAACCGATCAGACGGACGAAATTTGTCATTAATTAAATATTAATTAGGGGCCTTAAGTTCATTGGGCCACATACATAATTAGAAAAAATCTAACAGAAAAGGCATGGCCGATATGTATTCATGGTGTGTCGAAAGGTGAATTTTTTTGCTTTTATCAATTTAGTTTTGTCAATCACCTCCTTATTTATCCATGGAGCTGTATTTATTCTCGCTTTTCTACAGGATCATGGATCCGTGTAGCACGATTTGGAGGAGCATGATATTATATACCCAGCACATGGCCAAGAGTACGTTCTCAAAGGATCAGAATGTTAACCCAGATGGGTCTCCGGCCGAAGCTGATAAAGGGAAGCAGCATGCCATTAAGAGAGGCGGCCCAATTTACTTGTATTCATTTCATTTTAGGTCGTAGATATTTTTTCCTTTGAATTTATTTTAACAAAGTATATATACAAGCCACGTGAACAAAATAGAAAAGCAGATTGGTCAAAATAATTGGATCGACTCATTTTCTCATCTTCATCTCTCTCTTCGCCTCTCTTTCATCTAGGGTTTCTTTCCCTTTAAACTCTCCATAGCTCGATCGTACAAAATTCAAATTAACATGATATCAAAGCAGGGATCTCGATTCCTGTCGTTATGAGCTTTACTCTGATGGTATTTTTCTTCAAACACACTGTCAATTTTGGTACTTGTTCGATACTCACAGCAGACATGGTGATCTTCGATTTTAGCCGATGAAAATTGGGGATTTCCTCATTTCTCACTTCAGACAACTTAATCCAGTAGGAATTTTTTATTGCTCAAGGTTTTTCGGCGATTTCGTGACTTCGATTGTTTTCTAAGGTTTGTGTGTTCTCAAGACCTTACTTCTTCGTGTTCTAGAAGAAGGCTGATAACATCTCTCTGGACTATATTCTTCGAGCTTGTGTAGATTTTGCTTTGCATGCAATTAGTATTTTGTCAACATATATTTTCCCTGAACATTTAGTGTGAACCTACATGTTTTATCTCTAGCCTTTTTATATTGTTGTATTCCATACTATGGGTAGCCTTACGGACAACGTGGAACCTTCGTCTACTACCAACGGCTTTGCTCTGTTTACCCTAGACCCTTCTCACCCTTTCTATATACATCCATCTGATAATTCTGGTAGTCAATTAGTGTTTGTGTCATTCAATGGGTGTGGTTTTGCTCTTTGGCATAGTAGTATGCTCACTTCTCTCTCTCCAAAGAACAAACTTAGTATATTGGATGGAAGAGTTTCACAACCCTCCCCTGAATCACCTTATTTTCCATATTGGGAATGGTGTAGTGATTTGGTGAAAGCCTGGATAACAAATTTTGTATCCAGGAACATAGCCACTAGTGTTATGTGCTTCAAGACTGCCAAGGAAGTCTATAAGGACATCAATGAGAGATTTGGTCAGTCTAATGGCTCTAAGTACATCCAAATACAGAGAAAAATCAGCTCAACCACTCAAGGTTCATCTGATATAGCTTCCCACTTCACAAAAATGAGGAGTTTATGAGATGAATTGAACTCCTCATATGTATGGCATGTTTGTTCTTGTGGGCCCTACCTAAATTCATTGAAGATTAACAGTTATTTCAGTTCCTCAATGACCTAAATGATTCTTATTCAACAGTCAAAAGTGCTATTATGTTGATGAACCCTCTTCCACCCATCAGTCAAGCCTACTCACTTTTGCAAAAAGATGAAAGACAGAAGGAAGCCCAATCTCCTGCACCAAATTTCTCTGGTGATACAACCTCCTTCCTGGTATCTCCTGCATCCTCCATCACTAATAGGAACTTCACTCAGAAGATCAATTTTGAGACTAGGAAGGGTACTGCATCTCTTACTTGCAAATACTGCAAGAAGCCTGGCCACAATGTGGATAAGTGCTACAGACTCCATGGATTTTCACCAGATTTTAAATTTACCAGAAATAAGAAGTCTGCCTCATGTGTCCAAGCTGAGAATGCAGCAGTTGTCCCTATAAACTCCTTTCCACAAACTTTTAACTCCTCAACACATGGGTTCACCAAAGAACAATACCAACATCTTTTGACCCTGTTTTAGCAAGCTCAAATGTTTGATGGTCACACTTCTGAAGCTACAAATGTGAACAGTTCTGCTTTTGCTCACTTTGCAGGTTTGTTTAGCAGCTATGTTGCAGCTTCTGTTGATTCTCATATATGTGCAGCATCACAATTAGGGGTAAATCCTTGGATCCTTGATACTGGTACAACTAATCACATGACACCACATATACACCTTTTATTCAATGTGCAACCTCTAATTAAACCTTTTTTGGTAACTCTACCTAATGGATATAAAGTTAAGTTATATAAACCGGATCACTGCATCTTAGACATGATA
Organism: Nicotiana tabacum; assembly: GCF_000715075.1. Classification (NCBI taxonomy): domain Eukaryota; kingdom Viridiplantae; phylum Streptophyta; class Magnoliopsida; order Solanales; family Solanaceae; genus Nicotiana; species Nicotiana tabacum. The sequence goes on from NC_134101.1 coordinate 65,988,092, forward strand.
TAATTTTGCTAAATGTTCTCCTTGTACTATCTTTTCACTTTAACTTGATATCTGTCCACCAGCTTATATCTCAACTGGATTGTTCAGCACTTTTTACCAAATTATTCTGCTCTTTAGTGGGGCCTTCTCTGAAGAGGCTACTGGAAATTGGTAACGCTGCAGTCAGGCTCTACTACTTCTATCCAGATGCAGACATGTTCCCTACTTCATCTACTTCTATGTCTCACTGTTCTCCTTGTAATACTTAACCTGATTCTAGTATTCCTGCTTATAATCAATCTTCTACACTCGTTTCATTACCAGTATCTTATGATAAGTCCAATCAACTTACTCATCCTGTTGTCAATGTTTCAACTTGTAATCTACCATTTTCTATAAATAAAATGGACTTATTTTGGCATCAAAGACTAGGGTACATTCCTTTTCATAGAATTATATTTATATCATATTTGTCTGATAAAGCATCATCTAAACAGTCTTTTATTTGTCCTATATATCCAATGGCCAGACAAGAGAGATTACCTTTCTCTGACAGTGCTATACATTTTTCTGCCCCTTTCCAATTCATTCACATTGATATTTGGGGTCCATACAACACTATAACATATAATGATTTTTAGATATTTTCTAAAATTAGTTGATGATCATACAAGAGTCACTTGGACTCGTCTTTTATATTGTAAGACCAATGCCCTATCTATTCTTAAAGTTTTTGTCAACATGGTTAGGGTACATTTTCAGTCATCTGTTCTAGTTTTTAGATCTGATAATGCCTCTGAACTTGGTAGTAGTTCTGAGGCCATTATGTTCTTCTCCAGCTAACAGATCTTACATCAAACTACAATTCCTCACACTCCTCAACAGAATGGAGTTGTGGAGAGAAAACACAAGTATTTATTAGAAGTTTCTAGGGCACTCATGTTCCAATCTAATCTTCATCTCAAATATTGGGGAGATTGTGTATTGACTTCAACCTACCTCATAAACAGAGTGCCCTCAGTTGTACTTCAGAATGTTTCTCCTTATGAGAAACTTCATCACACTACTCCAACCTATGACCATCTGAAATCCTTTTGGTTGCTTATTTTTTGCCACTTCCCCTAAGATTGTTAGAGATAAGTTTCAATCCTGGTCTATCACTTCTATTTTTCTAGGGTACCCCCGTGGTAAAAAAGGCTACAAACTTCTCAACCTTAACAATCATGCCATATTTTTCTCAAGGGATGTATTGTTTCATGAGCATATTTTTTCTTATAAATCCATTTCTCCTTCTATGTTTTCCTCTCCCTCAGAATTTATGGATCCTATCTCTCCACACATTACTTCTGTTTCTATCTCTGATACTCCTAGCACTTCTCCTTCTAACACTTCTTCTCCTTCTGATTCTTTTCCTATTACTTCTCCTCCTCCTAGTGCTCCTAATCCTACCACTTCTGATTTTTTTCCTTCTCCACCACTTCTCCTTCTAACATTTTACTTTCTGACTTTAATACTTCTGCTTCTACTTCTCCAATTGCTCCTACAAATACCTTTCCTCCTCTTTTGAGGAAATATACCAGAACTGTACAACATCCCACTTATCTTAAAGATTACCTCTGCTCTTTTGCTCAATTTCCTCATTTACCTTCCTCCAAGGTTTCTTCTAGTGATATCTATGTGCATGAACCTCAGTTCTACCAACAAAAAGCTTCACATCCTGCATGGTAAGAAGCAATTCTAAAGGAATTTCAGGCACTTGAGGAAAATCAGACCCGGGATATTGTACCTCTCCCACCTTACAAGAAGGCTATCCCTTGTAAGTGGGTGTATAAGATCAAACAAAAAGCCGATGGCTCCACTAAGAGGTGTAAAGCCAAGTTGGTGATTAGAGGGGATACACAGAAGGAGGGCATTAACTTTACTGAGACCTTCTCTCCTGTTGTCAAACTCACAACCATCAAGTATTTGCTCACCCTTGCTGTTAAGTGGGGATGGACTATTTTTCAGCTTGATATAAATAATTCTTTCTTCCATGGTGATCTTCATGAGGAGGTTTATATGAAGGTTCCTCATGGTCCTGACGTGTATGCTTCTCCTAATTCTGGCCCTTTAGTTTGCAGACTCAAGAAGTCTCTTTATGGCCTTAGGCAGGCTTCCAGATAGTAGTTTTCAAAGCTGTCTGAAGCTCTACATTCCAAAGGCTATATTGCTAGTATGAATAACTACTCCCTATTCACTAAGTCTTCTTCAGGCTCTCATATAATATTGGCTGTCTATATTGATGATATCTTACTAGCTGGTAATGATATTGTGGAGATGGAATCACTAAAGTCTTTTTTAGATGCACAATTTAAAATTAAAGACTTGGGAATAGTCCACTACTTCCTGGGTTTGGAAATTTCCTTACATTCTCAAGGATATATCATGTGCCAACACAAATTTACCACTGATCTTCTATCTGAATTTAATTTCCAATACTTCTCCCCTGTAATGACTCCCTTGGATCCCTCTGTCAAGCTTATATTAGATATGGGTGCTCTTGTTTCTGACCCCAGCTTGTATAGACGGTTAATTGGGAAGCTCAATTTTCTCCAACACACCAGATCTGATATTTCATTCTCAGTGCAACATCTTAGTCAATTTCTTCAAAGGACAAAAGTGCCCCACATGCTAGATGTTATACATGTACTCAGATATTTGTTGAATGACCCTATCCAGTGTATCCTCATCTCCAATTCTTCTGATTTATCTTTGCAACCCTATTCTGATTCTGATTGGGCAACTTGCTCCATTTCTTACAAGTCAGTGACTGGATATTACATTACTCTTGGTAGCAGTCCTGTTTCTTGGAAATGCAAGAAACAACCTACTATATCTCTATCTTCAGCAGAAGTTGAGTATCGGGCTCTTCGCAAAATTACAGCTGAAGTCACTTGGTTAACTAGGCTTCTGGGTGATATTGGTTTGCCTATATCCAATCATGTTTTCATATTTTGTGACATCCAGGCAGCTCTCCACATTGCCAAAAATCCAATCTTCCATGAACGTACGAAGCACATTGAAATTGATTATCATTATGTGCGCACTTGTCTAAACTCTGGGCTGATCTCTTTGTAGTTTGTCTCCAGCACACAACAGTTGGCTGATATTATGACTAAATCTCTTTCTTATCCTCTACATCATGGAATTCTCTGCAAGCTTGGTGTGTTCTCACCCTCCAACTTGAGGGATGTTTTAACCTAGATGGGTCTCCGGCCCAAGCTGATAAAGGAAAACAACATGCCCATTAAGAGAGGCTGCCCAATTTACTTGTATTCATTTCAGTTTAGGCTGTAGATATTTTTCTTCCTTTGAATTCATTTTAACAAAGTGTATATACAAGCCACGTGAACAAAATAGAAAAGTGGATTGGTCAAAATAATTAGACCGACTCATTTCCTCATCTTCATCTCTCGCTTCACCTATCTTTCATCTAGGGTTTCTTTCCCTTTAAATCCTCCATAGCTCGTACAAAATTCAAATTAACACAGAATTGTCAATGAAGAACAAGAGTTGAGAAAATACCGTACTAATGAATCGGACGGTAAAGAACTCCACGAGGTTGAACAGAGTCAGAGTCGGTCAACGGAGCTGCTGAGCAGAAGCCAAATTATTCTACTCTACTGGTATTTCTTCATTTTTATGTTTCTATGTACATATTTGTCTATCTTTTTTTATGCATAATATAAATAAGAATTAAGAAGTTAAGGATGGAGATCATAATTGTATGGAAAATCAATAGTTTAGAACATTTCTTGCGATGAACGTAAAATTGTGGAACTCGTATTACAGAGCAGTATGGAGTAGAAATAATAGGGTACGTTGCTAGTGCTATAAATAAATAATAAATTCCAGTACTCTGTAGTCCTAGTAAATGTTTTGAGTAGTCCTCGCATGTGTTGGTCAAGTTGCATCAAACTGTCAACTACCCACGTGAAATTGGGCCTTCCAAGGTTGTCTGGATATTGGAATTTTTGCCCTTTTTTGTCAACCAACGCACTCACCTCCTACTCATAAAACTTAATCTGGTATTTACACTAAATTAGGGAATTCAACACACACATCATTTATATACATATTTTTCACTTAACAACGGTTAAAATTTTATGTTCTCATGGTAAATTATAGGTGTTTAAATCAAATTTTTTTATTTGATGAAAACATCGTGAACGTATAAGTATTTAGCCCTTATCATATTTCATTTATTTTCTTTTCTCAAAATGATGGTAACGATTGTAGAAAATAATAAGTATTACTCTTTGTATAGGGTAAAAATTAGTTTATAACGGATGGTCGAATGGTAACGAGATACGTGGAGCCGAAGATAGGGAAAGGACAAGTTAGAGAACGACCAATACTGGACACAACAAATGTAATCATTATCGGGTAAATCACAAAGAGGGCGTAACCAACATGAGAAGGTCAAGGGTTTGCCATCGGACAAAATTCAATGAGGGGATATTCATTAGCATTAAATGAGCAACCGTTATAGAGAATATTAGCATCCATGGTCTATCGTTATACGTTCATTAATGATTCTTTTACTATCATTTAAGAGGAGTTTGATCATATGATCTTGTTTCCCTAGGTAGAGCTGTAAATAGCAGGCTCAGCAACCATTGTAAGGATAGAAAAACATTCTATACAAAAAAAGGCTATACTTTACTATATTTCTCTAAAATTAACAGCTCTCTTTTATTTTGTCTTTATTTTTATTTGTTCTCTCAGAGATATTGGGTTCGGAGTCAGGCTTGTCATGTTCTTTTGTTCAATCTCAATTTTATTCTTATCTCTTTATTATTTTTTGGATCAAATCAATTGGCTTGTATATAAATCACGTAACAAATTTAACTATACTATTTTGCGGGTAAATTATTTAGCGCCTACTGTGAGGCTTAGACAATTACGTAATTGCTTTGATCCTTGCATTTATTGCTAACTTGTTTTTATTCTTTCCTTATTAAAAAGTAAAGATATGGTAGCTAACGATATCAACATCATATAAAACGTGGAGGGGCACCAAGAATTGTCCCAACATGATGACTCAATCAGTGAGACTCGTAACGAAGGGGATGAGACAGCCCGGTTCGAGATGGCCAATATCCTCGGCATGTGCGGGAACCAACTCTCGATGATGCGGAGGAGGAGCAGGTCATGGAAATAGTTAAAATCCTGAGAGAACAGAAGAAAGCAATCATGAAACACCTCTCAAGGTAGGATCGGGTGATGATGGAATTAAAACAAGCGTTGTCATGCGCCTCCAACAACGTGAACGGAAAGGGTCCGGTTCCTTCCATTGTTCATGCAAACCAAACAGGTTCAGAGGGTCGATAACAATACTCCAAGGGGTGAAGTCCAGTTCGATGAAGTCGAAGGGATCGGTAGAGGATTCGGGATTAACAACGGCGATAATCCCTTCAAAATCGAGCTCATGAGGTTTATGAGCGAAATGAACGAACGAATGGATCAAAAAACGAAGAAGTTTCAAGCTCGAATGGATTAGATTTCGGGTGCACCACCGGTACTAAAAGGCCCAGATTCAAAAACATACACGCAATTGCCATTTAAATCGAGTGCAACACCATTGTTACTTCCTAAGAGGTTCAAGATGCCAAACATACCAAAATACGATGGCACATTCGCAGGAGCACATCACAACCTACACCACAACTGTGAAAGGGAACGATTTGGCTCAAAATGAGATCGAGTCGGTCTTGCTGAAGAAGTATGGTGAAACCCTCAAAAAGGGGGACCCTGACATGGTATTCTCTCTTACATAATTCAATTTACCCTTTTGCGATGCTTGCAGATTCATTCATTAAGGCTCATGCAGGAACAAGAAAGGTTCAAGCCATAAAGGTGGACATATTCAGGATTGCACAAGGCGAGTCTGGACTGCTGTGAGAATTCATGATCCGGTTCCAGAAATAGAGGATGTCGCTACCGGCTATACCGGTTGAGTGGGCAGTAGAGGCATTCACAAAGGGTTTGAATCCACGGAGCTCCGACGCCTCCCTAAAGTTGAAGGAAATCCTTCTTGAGTTCCAAACAACCACATGGGTGTATGTACATAACCTTTATGAGTCAAAATAAGGATAAAAGACGATCAGCTCGGGTTCCTGGTATCAACAAAGAGACGTGATCGAGACAATAGCAAGGACAAGTTTAAATGCGAGTTTGATGCGGACTGGCAATCCTCTAGAGGTCATTTTCTGCCGTATGAAAGAGCTGAAGGTCGTAACAACAAAGGGTTTCGGTCATCGGATAAGTTTGCTCCTGATAGGAGAACTGACCGTGAGTGGAGCAACACATCGTTATAGGACAAGGAAATGCCAAGGGCCCGAGACTCTATATATCCCAGGTTATCAGATTACAACTTTAACATGAGTTTAGTAGAGTTAATGTCGGCGATGAGGAATATCAAAGAAGTATAGTACTCAAAGACAATCCGTTCAGGTCCTAGCCAGAGGGATCCAGTTTATGGTGTGAATACCATGGGACTCACAACCATAGAACTGAGGACTGCCGACATCTTCGGGAGGAGGTGGTGACATTGTTGAAGAATGGCCACCTTAGGAAATTTTATGTGATCGAGCCAAGAACAACTACGGCCGAAGTCGGGACAATGCAGAGCCTTCGAAGGTGGCAGAAGGCTCCCCTCAATTGATTATCAACATGATTTTCGGAGGAAATGAAGTCAACGGTGTAACCTTCTCAGCGGCCAAGAAAACAAAGATATCAGTGACTCACAACAAGAGACTCCAGGAAGTCGCAAAAGATGATATCACCTTCACGGAGTAAGACACTCACGAACATCTCCTGCCACACAATGACGCTTTGGTAATCTCTTTCAATGTCTTAGATTTTAAATTTTAACGTGTTTTGGTTGACCCAGAAAGTTCAACTAACATCATCTAATGGAGAGTGTTGGAGTAAGCAAATCTTACTAGAAGCATCATTCCAACAATAAAACTCTTAGTTGGATTCAACTTGATAAGTGTGACAACCCGAGGAGAGATTTTGCTGCCCACAAATGCCGAAGGATTGATCAAAACCACTCTATTCGAAGTGGTAGAAGGCGATATGGGTTACAATATAATCCTCAGAAGGTCGTGGATACACGAGATGAAGTTTGGGCCCTCAACATATCATCAATTTTTAAAATTTCCAACCTTAGAAAGAATCAAGCAAATAAGAGGAGATCAATCGGCGGCAAGGGAGATGAACACGGTAACTGTTTCCAGTAGCAAAGGTAAAGAGTCCAACAAACAGCAATTACAGGAACCAATGCCTTCTCATTTTTTGAATGAAGACGATAAGAGTGAGGAGTTATTAGAATCCTATCAGGTTCCAACATATTTTCAGGTACCAGAGGAGACAAATGCGACTAAGTGACCGCAGAGGAACTTGAGCAAGTGGCCTTATTCGAAGAATATTTGGAGAGGAAGTTTCACCTGATGACAAGATTAAATCCCGAGCTTAGGTTAGGGTTTATAAATTTTCTTAAAGATAACGCAGACTGCTTTGCGTGGTCGCACTCAGATATGACAGGTATCCCATTAGAGGTAGTCATTTACAAGCTAAGTTTGGACCCAAATTTCCCATCGTTAAGGGAAAAGAAACGCCCGATAGCTGAGATCAGGAACAGGTTTGTTAAAGAAGAGGTAACCTGATTACTCAACATTGGCTCTATCAGGGAGATAAAATATCCAAAATGGTTAGCCAACGTAGTTGTAGTGCCAAAAAAGAATAACAAGTTTAGAATGCGTAGACTATTAGGATTTAAATAAGGCGTGCCCCAAAGACTCGTTCCCATCGCCAAACATTGATCAAATGATGAACCCAAAGGATCAGGAAAAAACTTCTTTCATAACAAATTTTGGCACATATTGCTATAATGTGATGCCATTTGGGCTTAAGAACGCCGGAGCCACTTACCAGAGGCTCGTTAAAAAAATGTTTGAAAATAAGATAGGCAAAACAATGAAGGTATAAATTGATAATATGTTAGTCAAGTCTTTGAATGCAGGGGATCATTTGAAGCACCTCCAAGAGACTTTCGACATCCTGAGAAAGCATAATATAAAACTCAACCCGGAGAAATGCGCGTTCAGGGTTCGTTCCGGTAAATTCTTATGATTCTGGTCTCGCAAAGAGGTATCGACGTAAATCCCAATAAAATCAAAGCTATAGAGGATATTCCAGACCAACTGACAAGTGTGAAGAAAGTACAAAGGTTGACCGAAAGATTGGCATCTCGAAGCAAATTCATCTCGAGATCCTCTTAAAAGTGCCATCACTTGTTTTCACTTTTGAAAAACAAGAATAATTTTTAATGGACTCTGGAATGCCAATAGACCTTGAGACCCAAAAAGGTACTTATCAAGTCCCCCATTACTATCAAAATCGGGGGAAGACGAGCAGTTGTTAATATACCTAGCGGTCTCAGAAGTAGCGTTAAGTGTCGTTTTAGTCCGAGAGGAAGAAGGTACGTAATTTCCCATTTATTACATAATTTCCGAGAGGAAGAAGGTCGTTTTATCCGCACCTCAAAAAGCTGGCCTTAGCTCTCGTAGTTGCCTCTCGAAAGCTTAGGCCTTATTTTCAGTGCCACCCTATAGCCATTGTGACAGCCTTTCCCTTAAGGAATGTCCTTCACAAGCCTGAGTTGTCGGGCCATTTGGCTAAATGGGCAGTCGGAATTAGTGAGTTCGACATTGAGTACAAACCCAAGACTGCGATCAAGTCATATGTTTTGACGGACTTTGTGGTTGATTTCAGTCTCAGATTAATGCCCTTGGCTTCTAAGGAAGTAGTGTTGGTGTTGGTTTACGGATGGAGCTTCCAATGTAAAAGGGTCCAGTCTCGGGATAGTTCTAGTCACGCCCTCGGGAGAAACCCTGAGGCAGGCCATTAAGACTGTTCCATTAACTAACAATGAAGCTGAGTATGAGGCTTTGGTTGGAAGACTTGAACTGGCCCGGGGACTCGCCTCCGAGGTCATCGAGATAAAGTGTGATTCCCAGCTAGTAGTAGACCAAGTATACAGGATTTTTGACACAAAGGAAGAGCGCATGCAACAGTATTTGAACAAGTTCAGGCATCGCTTGCACGATTCAGAGAATGGTCGATCATACACATTCCAAGGAAAGAAAATGTGAAAACAGATGCATTGGCTACTTTGGGGTCATCTACGGAGATGAAAAGATCTGACTCTTGCACTGTCGTTCAACTCCTACATTTGGTATTGGATGTGGATGGTTACTGCGAAGTCAATTCAACCAACCTAGTCTCGGACTGGAAAAATGAATTTGTCGAATACCTTCGGCATGGATAAATTACCTGAAGACCCGAACGCTTCCCGGGCACTACGAACCAAAGTGCCTCGTTATTGTCTCGTGGATAGGAAGTTATACAGAAGATCGTACCAAGGACCATTGGCCCGGTGCCTGGGGGCCTCAGAGGCAAACTATGTAATGAGGGAAGTCCACGAAGGAATTTGCGGGAATCATTATGGTACAAATTTGTTAGTTCTAAAGTTGATTAGGGCAGGTTACTACTAGCCTCGGATGGAACAGGACGAAAAGACATTCGTTCAGAAGTGCAACAAATATTAACGCTATGCACAGTTAGTGCATCAACCAGTATAACTCTTGTATTCGGTGTTGTCCCCATGTCCATTCATGAAATGCAGAATGGACATAGTTTGTCCTCTGCCACCGGAACCCGGAAATGTAAGATTTCCTTTATTTTTAACTAACTACTTCACTAAATGGGTTGAAACAATTCCTTACCAGAAGATTAGTGAGCGCGAAGTGGTCTACTTCATATGGGACCATATAATCTGCCGATTCGAAAAACTGAAAGAAATTGCTTGTGACAACGGGCCGCAGTTCATAGGTTCAAAAGTTAAAACAAATTTGGAAGATTTGAAAATTAAGAGGATTACATCCTCACTACCATCCAAGTGCTAACAGACAAGTGGAGTCAACAAATAAGGTTATTATCCAGAACCTTAAAAAGAAGCTAGAAGCTGCTAAAGGCAAATAGCCCAAAGAACTACTGGGTGTGCTATGGGCATACCGGACAACGATGAAATCAAGCACGTGATAAACACCTTTCTCTCTCATGTATGACGAGGAAGCTCTGATATCGGTGGAAGGAGGGGAGCTAACTTTAAGTTTTTCCCTAACAAACGAAGAAGCAAACAATGAAGTGTTGTTGGTGAGGCTGGATTTGCTTGATGAGCACATGTACTTATCGTATGTAAGGATGGTAGCTCAAAAGCAAAGGATGGAGAGATATTATAATAGCAGGGCCAATATCTGCTACTTCAAAGTAGGAGACTTGGTCTTGAGAAAGGTGACTCAGAGTACCCAGGGAAGTCAATGCTGGGATGCTGGGACCAACATGGAAAGGCCCTTACCTGGTTTCAGTTATCATCGGTAAAGGCTCGTACGAGTTGGAAAATTAAGATGGAGTCAAATTATCCAGCAATTGGAATGTGACTCACCTCAAAAGATATTATTGCTGATGGATCCTACCCATACTGAAAGTATGTGTGCATTTTTTTCCCTTCGACAAGTTTTTGTCCCAATTGGATTTTTCTAGCAAGGCTTTTAACGAGGCAGCAACGGAAAGCATACTATGAAGGGAGTGTCATCGGCAAAAGAAAATACCTTTAGACGTCAAGGCGTTAAAATATTCAGATCGATGACAAACGGCTATATGGATGGCTAAATAATCTTTGGAAGGCAAAGCTTGTCATCGAACCAAAGACTATTTAACCATTCATGAGTTTTTTCCATCGATGAAGCAAGACTTCCAGTTTTTGAATTCGCATGCTCTGCATTTGAACATTTGGGGGAGAATAATATATTATACGGTACCAGGAGTGCCACTTAAATCGGGACTGCGAGAACCGGGATCAATGTTTCATCAGGATCGGGGACTGCATGATCAGCCCCATAGAAATAAGTTGTACAAGATGGCCACATATATTGGCAGTTTTTACTTTAGTAAATCAATGCTTATGTACTTTTAAAGGTAGAAGGAACAAAATAAAGTCCTTTTATTTTTATCTTATTTCTTATCCAAATGATAAGCTAATTTTATCGTTTAGAAGTTAACAACAACTTCAAATGCTTATGCCGAAATGAACGGAAGATGTACTCTTCAAGAGCACCATAAACATAAGGGCCATATCTTATGAAATCCTCATAGTAAAGGGTTGATTCTGGAAGAATTTATTCCCGTAATCAAAAGCTATCATATAGCCGAAGTTGTAATCAATTAAACGCAAAAGGAATATATTTTGCACAATACTTAAGCAAAAATTCTTTATTTATTTATTTATCAAGTGCCAAACTCGGTGAAAGATTTTGCACAATTACAAAGTACAAAAAAAAGAAGAAAAATAAGAGAAAAACGGCTATGCATCATTGCCGTCGGACCCCAAAAGGAGAGAGGGATCTATGTTTTCCCCGGTAGAGGAAGGCGGATCCACGACCGGTTCGAGGCCTTCTTTTTCATCTTCATCTTCTTCAATCTCCCCTTCAGTTCCTGAGTACTCAGAACCAATACTCGAGGAGTCAGTTGCAGCAGGCCAAGCGAGAAGATTTTCACGAGCAGTTAGCTCCAATTCTCGGGACTTGACGATATAATCATCAATATCGACGATGTCCGATTTGACCTCTTCCAAGGTTTTCATCCTCATATGATATATAGCATAAGTCTTCTAAAATACGAGAGAATCCTCTTGGTCCAGGAGCTTTGCTTGGAGTCTATCAATTTCGACCTGAATGTCGTCCCTTTCAGATCTCATGGCACTAAGGCGAGAGTCAAGCTCAACATTTGTAGTTGAGTAAATCTGGTTCTGATCCATGGCCCTCTTCAGCCTCTCCTTCATTCGGTCCCTCTTATCCTCAGCAGCATTGGCCTCCTCGGTCTTAGAACTTAAGTCTGCCTTTAAATTATTGATCTGCTCTTCGGCAGCATTGGCCTCCTCGGTCTTAGAACTTAAATCTGCCTTCAAATTATTGATCTACTCCTCGAATTCAAACTCGCGCTAGGTAGCAGTAAGCACAACGTCATGGAGCTCGGCCCACTTATCCTTAGCCTCTTGAAGTTGTTCGTGTAATTGAATAGCTTCTTGGTTGTGGGCTATTTTATCTTGTTCGCTTTACTGCAATCTGGTCTCAAACTCGCCCATCTCAGCAGCTTTTACTTCTAACACCGGGAGACATGCAGCAAGTTGGTTCCTCTCGGCCAAAAGTTTATCCCGATCAGAAGCGAGTCCTTTCTTATCAAGGATAAATCTTTGCAGGCCCTCAAAATCAAGAAAGTTAGCTTGTAAACAAGAATATTAAAGTTAGGATTTCTATTGCAGCATGTAAGTAAATAAGATACGAGGAAACTAGTATGGTACATATGTCGCTCCATGCATGGCATTTCTAATTAGGCACTCCTCAGAAAGGGAGCGTATTTTCTTCCAATATTTTTCCAAAGCCAACGGATTCAGATAATTTGCAAGTTCCTCCAGCTTGGATAAAAGATGGCACTCTTTCGAATCCGAAAGAGTGGCACTTCTCCTCCCTCGGGGATTTGGGGAAAATGATGAATATCCATGTCCCAAATTCTCGTGGTCGGGAGAATGAGGAGGAGAAGCATCTCTTTCTTGATCCTCTGTTGCCGGTGGAGAAGATGTAGTTGTTGCTAGTGGTGAAAGAGAAACAGGTGTCGATGGGCGTGAAGTTATTGGTGTGGAAGGATGAGAAACAGTTGAGGTAGGAGAAGTGTTGGTTGTTATTTGCTTAATGGTTGGAGGCAGAAGAGGCTCGGGGTCCGAACTTCTTGGACTTGGAATAACAGCTGAGGCTGGGAAGCGAGAATCAACATTCTCGACCAGGTCCACTTCACTCCAAAGGGCTTCAACATCATCAGGCGATAGGTTTTGAAACTCTCCCGGTTGAGGATTCGGTTGAGTTGGTGAAGATCTTTTTCTCCTTTGAAGAGGAGCCTCTTCACCACTGGCTTCCCCTACGTCAACGAGGATCACTGTGGCCGACTCAGACGGCATTTTCTTTACCCTTTTCTTTTGAGTCCCAGTCGAGAAGGGACGTTTTCTCTTCGGTTTTCTGTTCTTGGGTTGGGGACTCTGAGAGGAGGCACCCTAACCGAAAGCAGATCCGCGAGCTCTGCTTCTGGAAAAGGACCTTGCAACCCTTCTAGCCTTCTCAGGGTCCTCTAAAATGTCAATTTTGGGGCATACGACAAAGTCCCTCGGTAATCTTGAATCACATAAAAAATGGAGTATGCAACTTTTTCATGATATTACTTGCATTCGTACAAAGATAAAAGGAAAATGGACTTGGTTTACCATTGTTTTTGGCCTTCCACCGTATTTAGGGGCCATTTCCTTCCATAGGAAGAGTCGTGATTTCCATTATTCTTTGAACCCACTTGTCCAGGCCTTGAACCCATGATGGTTCCTATCGGATAGCTGAAACAAAGGAAACAATAAAACCAGCAACAACGGGAAGCAATCTTTTTACATGGAAAAGAAGTGAGTGGCCGAAATCTTACGAAAGCGATTCCACGACTCAGGAAAAGCTGGAGTTTTGGCCGCGATGATGTCCCTGGTGGCAATGATGATGAATCATTCCATCCACCCACGATCATTGTCATGATCGAAGCTGGTGAGAAGAGCATGGTGTCCACACTTGCTAAAGTTTATTACTCCCCAACAAAAAAATTTGGGAGAGTAAAGGTTTATCATGTGCGCAAGGTTTAGGGTTTCCCCGGTCTCCGAGCATAGTTGACAAAGATAGGTCACCATATGCCATATAGAGGGGCCTACTTGTGCTAAGCAGACTGATACCGATGGAAAAACTTCAAAATTATTGGGTCGAGCCCTTCACTCGACCCCAGGGTAAATAGAGCCAAGGTAAAGGGATACGTATAGACATACATAAACTCCCTTGGATAAAGTAACCCACTCTATCATATACGGGGAAAGGACTCCAAGATTGGGACAGTTGCAGTCCTCCTTCATAGTTGGGATACCGGAAGGGCGAATGGAGGAAGGATACCTACTAACTGACCAAGTTCGTGAAGAGGCAGAAGAGACTTTCTCTTTAAAGTCGTTGGGGTGTTGAGATGATGTGGTATGATGGTGTTAACAGTGGGAGGTTCAGAATCAACTTCAACCTCCTTCTCCTTGTTTTTCTTTGGGCCTTCACCAAAGAGAAGACTAGTGTTTCCGAAGAAGTAAGTGAATAAAGCCATGGTAACAAAAATGTCAGTAAAACTTTTGCTAAGAAAGTTGAAGAAGATAGAAAAATTTCTAAGCAGATGCAAAGAGAAAGAAAGGCTTTTGAAAGTGGTAAAAATGAAGAAGTAAACATGTTGAGTAGCAAAGAAGTTATAGACGGCAAAAATTATGGTCATGATTACCTCGAAAATCGATAAAAATATTTGCTAAATCGTGGGGCAACACGTGTTCGGGGTATTAAATGCGAGAAGGTGTGCGTCTTTTCGAGCGTTAAAGACTATTCAGGAACTTTTCTGTCAAGGATGGAATCTTCACCAACTTCCCAGTAACACTAAGATATGTCACCGAAAAGTAGGGAGACTATCTATATAGGGTAAAATTAGTTTATAAAGGATGATAAAATGGTAACGAGACACGTGGAAACGAAGATAGGCAAAATCCAAGTTAGAGAAATCCTAATATCGGACACAACGAATGTAATAGTTATCGGGTAAATCCCTAAAAGAGCGTAGCCGATGTGAGAAGGTCAAGGGTTTGCTATCGAACAACATTCAATAAGGGAATATTCATTAGCATTAAATAAGCGACCGTTATAGAGAATATTAGCATTCATGGCCTTCCTGCTCACTTTGCTGCAAACAAGTTTCCAACACAACAGCCTCAGCAGCCTTAGTTTCCAATTCTGAGAGGCGAAAAACGGCTTGGTCCCGTTCAAGCAAAAGTTGATCCCGCTCTGAGCTAAATTCCTCTTTTTCCCTAATAAACCTTTGAAGGCCCTCGGGATCAAGAAAGTTGGCCTACAAAGTGAGAAAAACAAACTCAGGATGGGTTTATACAAAAATTGTAGAAACAACAAAAGAAGTAAATAATATACCGTTGCGTCATTGTGCATGGCGTTGTTCAACAAGCACTCTCCCAAGAGAGCCTGAATCTTTTCACAATCCTTCTCTAAAGCCAAAGGTTTCAGGTAATTAGCAAGCTCCATCGGCCGGGATAGCAAGTTGCATCTAGTGGAGACCGAAAGAGTAACATTCCTCCTCCCTTGCGGATCTCTGGAGAGGGGAGCATAATTTTGCCCTAAATTCCCATGAACTGGGGACTTAGAAGAGGAACACTTCCTTCATGATCAAGTATGGCTGGTGGAGGTGATGTGGCAGCTACTGGTGGAAGAATAGATGCGGATGAAGCAGTTATTGGTGTAGGTGAAGGTAGAGATGAAGCTGATAAGGTTAAAGAGTGAGAAGTAGCTACATAAAATGCAGTGCTAGTTGTTGGATGCTCGCCAACCAAAGACGGAAGGGACCCGGTGCTCAGGAAGCACTGGCACAACTATTGGGGCCCGAAGATGGGAGTTGATATTATCTACCAAATCAAATTCTCCCCAAAGTGCCGAAACATCATCCTCGGTTGGTGTAACAATCTCAACGGGTCGAGCATCCTGTTGAGATGATGAGGATCGTCGTCTTCTATGTATAGAAGCTCCCTCAACACTAGCTTCTTAATCATCATCGATCACCTCGATGTCTACGACCGGCCCGGAAGGAGGGCTAGTTATCATCACTACCGGAGATGACTTGGGGGCAGCAGTCTTCGCCCTCTTATTCTTTTACCCGGTCGTGGAGGAGAGTCTTATTTTTGGTTGTTTGTCCTCCGGTCGGGGACTCTGTAATGATATACTTGTACCCGAAGCAGGCCTTGAGATACTTGTTCGAGTAAGTGCCTCCTGAAGAAGCCTCGCCGCATTAGCAGGATCAGCCAAGATGTCCTCCTCGGGGACAACAACAGAGCCCCCACGTAGACCTTATTTCACAGACAATATGAAAAATTGAAACACTGTGAGTTTGATTTACCATAATTTTTGGCTTTCCACCTGTATTTAGGGGACAGTTCTTTCCACAAGCAAGTTTCAGGTGTTGTAACATCCAAGATATTTTGGATCCACCAGTCCAAACCTTCAACCGCTGGTGGGATCCATAGGGTTATTGAAATAAACGAATGATGGAGGATCAATACTCGTATAGAAGAATATTTAATAAAAGAAATATTAAACAAAGAGCTTACGAGTGCGATTCCAAGCGGCCGGAAAGGATGAAGGTGTTGCCTGAATGATATCATTAGTGGCAACTGCAACAAACCATTCCATCTATCCACGGTCATTGTCGTCATCCATGCTAGACAACAGAGCATGGTGTCCACGCTTGTAGAGGTCTATCATTCCCCCGCAGAAGATCTTGGGAGAATCGAGATTCATCATATGAGCTAAAATTTGCTCTTCTCCCATCTCCTGGCACAAACATCAAAGGCAAGCAACCGCCCTCCACACAGAAGGACTTACTTGTGTCAAACACACTTGGTAGCGGAGGCCAAACTCCGCAATAACGGAGTCAAGCTCTCCACTCAAAGAGAACGCACCCAAAGTAAAGGGATACGTGTAAAAATATGTAAAACATTCCTTGGGTAGGGTCACCCAGTCTGATAGATCAGGAGCAACAAAATCCAAATCATGACAGTGGCAGGCTTCCTTTACAAAAGGAATGCTAGAAGGACGGATGGAAGAAGGATACCTACTGACAGCCCATGTACGAGAGTTAATAGTAGGAATTTCTCTTCGGAGTCTTTTGTGGTAACAAGACTTCTAGGGATAATGGAGCCCACTGTTGGAGGATCAGAATCCTCGACCTTGTTCTTTTTCTTTGAAAAACTTGTACGCTTTGAGGAAGAAGCCATTGTATGGAAGAAAGAAAAGGTTTTTGCTTGAAGAGAATTAGAGAAAAGATGAAGAGCAGGATGCAAGTTGAATAAGAGAAGCTTGTAAAATTATGAAGTATAGGGGAGAAGGTTGATGCGTATAAGTAAAAGTTTAGGCAACTAAATTCATGGCCATGATTATCTCAAGAATCTACAAAAGTTATGCTGAATCGTGGGATGACACGTGTTCGGGGCGTTAAATGCTGAGAGACGTGCGTTTAATCATTACTCGACTTGCGTGCGCAGTCCGTAAAATTTAATGATTAACTCTGTATTATAAGACCTCAAAAAGCACTATTTATCATTACTCTACTTGCGTGCTCAGTCCGTAAAATTTTTCGGAAAGTTTTTATGCGAAAAATGAATTAAAATGTGAATTAGAGCTTTAAAACTCAACTAAGTTGACCTTGGTCAATATTTTTAGCAAACGGACTCAAATCAGTATTTTGACAGTTTCGGTAGGTCTGTATCGTGATTTGGGACTTGGGCGTATGCCCGGAATAAAATTCTGAGGTCCCTAACCCGAGATATTGAATTTTGAAGAAACAAATTAAACGTTTAATAGTGACCGAATGTCGAATTATGTGCAAACGACCCTGTAATAGAATTTTGATCATTCAAACAGCTCCGTATGGTGATTTTGGACTTAGGAGCATGATCGGAATTTTTTTTAGAAATCCGTAGAGAAACTAGGCTTGAAATAGCTAAAATAGGAATTTAAGTTTGGAAGTTTGACTGAGGAGTTGACTTTTTGATATCGAGGTCAGAATCCAGTTCTGAAAATTTTAACAGCTCCGTTATGTCATTTATGACTTGCATGAAATATTTGAGGTCAATCAGACTTGATTTGATATGTTCCGGCGTCGTTTGTAGAAATTGAAAGTTTCAAAGTTTGTTAGGATTGAATCTATATGTGATTCGTGTTTAAATGTTGTTAGAAGTAATTTGAAGACTCGGCTAAGTTCGTATGATGTATTAGGACTTGTTGGTATATTTGGTTGAGGTCCCGAGGGGCTCGGGCGTGTTCCGGATGGTTAACGGATCATTTTTGGCCTTGGTGAGATGGCTGATATCTGCTGCTGCAATTTTTCTGGTTTCCTATTTCGCGTTCGCGAAGAGTGTTCTAGGCTGGTGAGATTTTTGTTCTACGCTTTCGCGGAGGAGAGGACGCGAACGTGAAGGGTAGGGCAGTGTGTGCATCGCGAACGCGTGAGTGGTGTCACGTTCGCGAAGGAGACTGAGGCAGTTGGGAACCCCAGTCTTTTGTTCTACGCGTTCGCGAGGTAAGGGACGTGTTCGCGAAGGTATAAGTTGGCAAAGCTTCGCGTTCGCGAAGCGTTGGTCGCATTCTTGAAGAGGAAAGTTGGGCAGCACATTTTTGTACTTCGCGAAAGCGAGATAGGGGTCGCGTTCGCGAAAAAGAAACCACTGGACATATTGTTTACGTTCAGAAAATCAGATTGAGGCGAATTTTGGAAGATTTTCAGAGAAAACATCGGGGTAAGTGTTCTTAACTTAATCTTGGTTAGATTACCCGAATTCATCACTGTTTTTAATATTTAATTGGTGATTTAAGTTGGAAAATTTTGAAAAACCCTCATGGATATATTTGAGGATTTGAGGGTCGAATTGATATTGGAATTTAGTCATTTTGGTATGGTTAGACTCGTGATTGAATGGTAGACTCGCGATTGAATGTGCGTTCATATTTCGTAACATTCGCCGGATTCCGAGACGTGAGCCACACGGGCTATTTTTGAGTTAATTTCGGATTTTTATTGAAAAATATAGTTTTCTTATAGAATTAATTCTATAATTTTTGTTGAATGTATCGAATTAATTATAACTAGATACGAGTCGACCGGAATCGGAAAATTGAGGAAAAAACATACTACTTGGTTAAATTGGAGCAAGTCGAGATAAGTTATTTGTCAAACCTTCTGTGGGGGAAATTTCCCCTATGATTGGAATTAATTATAATGTGATGAAAGTCGTGTACACGAGGTGTCGAGTGTGTACACGGACTAAATGTGAAGGATTATGTGTTCAAATTATGAAGATCATTGTTGCATATTAATTAAATTATTAAATCTTGTTATATTCTCCATCTTTGATTTGATTTGTATACTTTAAATTTGCTTGACCTTTTCCTGCTAATTGTTTTACCTGTTTGGTTGAAAATTGGTTTCTTTTATTCTGTGCATTATTTGAAATTGATTTTCTTTAAATTAAATATTATTAATATGAAGTATTTGACATTTTAAATTTGGTATTGAAGCAACGTATTAAAGATTTTGAAATATTATTTTGCTAAATTATTTATTCCTGAATATTTTTGTAAGATTTTTATACTCATTGTGATGGTGCCGTGAGCTCTTTATTGTGAAAAATTATTGTTGTTGATTTACTTTGGCAAATTGAAATATTTGGGCACTTGAAGTACAAATTGTGATATGTTGTGATATTGATACGCATGCGGTGGTATAAGGTCTGGGTAATGAAACGCATGCGGTGAGATAAGGGTGGCTTGATACGCGTGGCTAGTAGAGGGAACTACAAGAAGTCCTGCGGTGTGATAAGGATGGCTAAAACGTGGGATGCTATTTCAGGAAAAAATATTTTTTTTAAAATAAATTGTGAAGGCTCCCATGGTGAGACAAGAAAATGAGATATTGTGAATTTAATTATGATTTGAGACTACGAGGCGGTACCTCGGTAGTGCCCTTGTTGATATTGATTTATGGCCGTAGTTGCCTTTGATTTTTATTGTGATTTTTCTTAAAGTTGAAAAGACATTCTATTTTGTTTTCACGAGGTATTTATTTGCCATTATTTGGTGTAATTAAATGTGACATACTACTTGATTCATTTCCATTATCATTTTATATTATTAAATTGTTTAAACATTTTTCCACGTCATTATCTATTCTCCAGTAGGGCCTGACCTGACCTCGTCACTGCTCTACCGAGGTTAGGCTTGGCACTTACTGGGTACCGTTGTGGTGTACTCATACTACGCTTCTGCACATCTTTTTGTGCAGATCCAGGTATATCTTACCAGTCTAGACATCAGTGAGTTACCTACGCACAGAGATTTCGAGGTATATCTGCCAGCGTCCGCAGACTCCGGAGTCCCCTTCTATCATTTTTATGTTGTTTTCTTATTTTTCTTTAGACCTTGATACATAGAGACATTGAGAATACATTTTTAGAAGCTTGTGACTTATTTCTATCAGGTTTTGGGAGTTATAATTATTTGAATTGTGGTTTATTTATTTCAGATATTTATGATTATTCCGCATTGATAGGGTTACCTAGTCAGAGGCCGAGGAAGACCACATGGTGCAGCCAGAGCACCTACACGAGCTGCTGCACCAGAGCCACCAGTAGCTCCAGTTGGAGAAAAGGATCCTGAGACGCCTGTTACTACTCTTGCACTTCAGGAGACTCTTGCCCAACTTTTGAGCATGTTTGGCACTTTAGCTCAAGCAGGATTAATTCCACTTCCTCCTGCCACATCCCAGGCTTGGGGAGGAGCGCAGACTCTCGCCGCCCATACTCCAGAGCCACGGGCCCAAGTTGACCATGCCCCAGAGGTTATACCAGTGCAGTCAGTTATCCCAGTTCGGCCTGAGATTAGGACAACAGTTTCAGAGGGGGAGCAGCTCAGGCTCAAGAGGTCTAAGAAGTACCACCCTCCTAATTTCAGCGGTTTAGCTTCAGAGGATGCTCAGGGTTTTCTAGAGGAATGTCACGTATTTTTTGTACTATGGGTATTGTGGATTCCAGTGGGGTTTCTTTCATGGCATTCCAGTTTAGAGGAGCAGCCAACCAGTGGTGGCGGGCATATGAGTTGGATAGTCCGGCTGAGGTAGCTTCACTTACTTGGACTCAATTTTTAGATATGTTCTTAAGGAAGTATGTTCCTCAGAGTCTTAGAGATTCATGGCGCGCAGAGTTTGAGCAGCTGCACCAGGGTTCTATGACCGTGTCAGAGTATGCGGTCTGATTCAGTGATTTGGCTAGGCATGCACCAGCCTTAGTTGCTACTGTTCGAGAGGGAGTTCGCAGATTTATTGAGGGTCTCCACCCTAGTATCAGATACAGTATGGCCCAAGAGCTAGAGATGGATATCACATACCAACAGGTGGTGTCAATTACTAGGAGATTGGAAGGTATGCAGACTCGGGAGAAGGAAGAGAGAGAAGCTTAGAGACCCCGAGATTATGGCACATATAATAATTCTCGTGCCCCAGTTACAGCCCATCATGGTAGAGGTTATGTGAGCCGTCCTATTCATTCACCACTTCCAGCTTCCAGTGGTATTCCGACTACTCCCAGACCTCAGGTTCCATATTATGCACCGCCAGTGTTTTCAGTACCTCCTTTGCGGGGTGCTTTCAGCGGGCAGTCTAGTCGATCAGGCCTGAGCCAGTCCCAGCAGCCACGTACTCCGAGGGACTTTTTTGAGTGTGGTGACACTCGTCATATTATGAGGGATTTCCCCATACTTAGGAGGGGTGCAGCTCCACGGATTTCTCAGGCCCCACCTATTCTGTAGGGTCCTCAAGCTTCTCATGCCACGATTACTGCACCAGTTGCCACTCCACCTACACAGCCAGCTAGAGGTGGAGGTCGGGCAGGTAGAGGTCACCCTAGAGGGGGAGGCCAGGCTAGATATTATGCCCTTCCTGCTAGGACAGATGCCATTGCATCCGATTCTGTTATCACAGGTATTATTCCGGTCTGTCATAGAGATGCATCAGTCTTATTTGATCCAGGCTCCACTTATCTTATGTGTCATCTTATTTTGCCCCGTATTTGGGAGTATCACGTGATTACTTGAGTTCTTCTGTTTATGTATCTACACCCGTGGGTGAATCTATTATTGTGGACCGTGTGTATCGGTCGTGTTTAATTGTTATCAGCGGTTTTGAGACCAGAGCTGATTTATTATTGCTCAGTATGGTGGATTTCGATATTATTTTGGGCATGGACTGGTTGTCGCCCTATCACGCTATTCTTGATTGTTACGCCAAGACGGTGACGTTGGCTATGCCAGGTCTACCGCGGATAGAGTGGAGAGGTACCTCGGATCATGTTCCTAGCAGGGTTGTTTCATCTTAAAGCTCAACGAATGGTTGAGAAGGGGTGTGATGCGTATCTGGCCTATGTAAGAGATGTTACTATTGATACTCCTACCATGGATCCAGTTCCTATAGTAAGGAATTTTCCCGATGTATTTCCAGCGGATCTTCTGGGTATGACACCCGACAGGGATATTGATTTTGGCATTGATTTTTTACCGGGCACTCAGCCTATTTCTATTCCACCATACCATATGGCCCCAGCAGACTTGAAAGAATTAAAAGAATAGTTACAGGAATTGCTTGATAAGGGTTTCATTCGGCCTTGTGTATCGCCTTGGGGTGCTCCTGTCTTATTTTTAAAGAAGAAGGATGGTTCTATGCGGATGTGTATTGATTACCGCCAGCTGAACAAGGTTACAGTAAAGAATAAGTATCCATTGCCACGTATTGATAACCTATTTGATCATCTTCAGGGTTCCAAGGTATTCTCTAAAATTTACTTGCATTCAGGCTATCATCAGTTGAAGATTCGGGAGCCAGATATCCCCGAAGACTACTTTCAGGATTCGGTACGGTCATTACGAGTTCCTTGTGATGTCTTTTGGGCTGACCAACAACCCAGCAGCATTTATGCACTTAATGAATAGTGTATTTCAGCCCTATCTTGATTCTTTCGTCATTGTGTTTATTGACGACATTCTGGTGTATTCCCGGAGTCGGGAAGATCATGAACAACACCTGAGGACTATGCTTCAGATTTTGAGAGAAAAGAAGTTATATGCAAAATTCTCAAAGTGTGAATTCTGGCTTGATTCGGTGGGATTTTTGGGTCATATAGTTTCATGCGAGGGGATCAAGGTAGATCCGAAGAAGATTGAAGCAGTGCAGAATTGGTCCAGACCATCCTCAGTTACGGAAATCCGAAGTTTTCTTGGTTTGGCAGGGTATTATCGTCGATTTGTAAAGGGTTTCTCTTCTATTATTGCATCTATGACCAAATTAACCCAGAAGGGTGCTCCATTCAGGTGGACAGAGGAATGTGAGGAGAGCTTTCAAAAGCTCAAGACAGTTTTGACTACAGCCCCAGTATTGGTATTACCTATAGGTTCTGGGTCTTATACTGTATATTGTGACACATCGCGTATTGGTCTCGGCACAGTGTTGATGCAAGATAATAGGGTGATTGCCTACGCGTCCAGACAGTTAAAGATGCATGAGAAGAATTATCATGTACATGACCTGGAGTTAGCAGCTATTGTTCATGCCTTAAAACTTTGGCGGCATTATTTGTACGGTGTCTATTATGAGGTTTACACCAATCACCGGAGTCTACAGCATGTGTATAAATAGAAGGATCTTTATTTGCGGCAGCGGAGATGGTTGGAGTTGCTTAAGGATTATGATATCACCATTCTCTATCATCATGGGAAGGCCAATGTAGTGGCCGATGCCTTGAGTCGTAAGGTGGAGAGTTTGGGCAGCTTAGCATATTTACCGGTAGCAGAGAGGCCTTTAGCCTTGGATGATCAGGCCTTAGCCAACCAGTTTGTCAGGTTGGATGTTTCCGAGCCGAGCCGAGTTTTGGCTTGTGTGGTTTCTCAGTCTTCTCTTTATGATCGTATCAGGGAGCATCAGTATGATGACCCTCATTTGCTTGTCCTTAAGGATACAGTTCAGCACGGTGATGCCAAGGAAGTCACTATTGGAGATGACGGTGTACTACGGATGCAGGGCAGGCTCTGTGTACCCAATGTAGATGGCTTGCATGAGTTGATTCTCCAGGAGGCTGACAGTTTGCGGTACTCCATTCATCCAGGTGCTGCAAAGATATATCAGGACTTGAGACAGCACTATTGGTGGAGGCGGATGAAGAAATACATAGTGGGGTATGTATCTCGGTGACTAAATTGTCAACAGGTGAAATATGAGCATCAGCGACCGGGTGGATTACTTTAGAAGTTAGAGATTCCAGAATGGAAATGGGAGTGGATCACTATGGATTTTGTTGTTGGGCTCCCACGGACTCAGCGGAAATTTGATACAGTTTGGGTGATTGTGGATAGGCTGACCAAATCAGCTCATTTCATTCCTGTGATTACTATTTACTCTTCAGAGCAGTTGGCTCAGGTATATATTCGCGAGATTGTAAGACTTCACAGTGTACCAGTATCTATCATCTCTGACCGGGGTACACAGTTTACCTCACGGTTTTGGAGGGCGGTACAGCGTGAGTTGGGTACTCGGGTAGAGTTGAGTACAACATTTCACCCTCAGACGGACGGGCAGTCCAAATGCAATATTCAGATACTGAAGGATATGTTTCGTGCGTGTGTGATAGATTTCGGGGGTGCTTGGGATCAATTCTTACCACTTGCGGGGTTTGCTTACAACAACAGTTATCAGTCGAGCATTCAGATGGCTCCGTATGAGGCCTTGTATGGTAGGCCATGCCGGTTTCCAGTGGGTTGGTTCGAACCGGGCGAGGCTAGGCTATTGGATACAAACTTGGTTCAGGACGCCTTGGAAAAGGTTAAGTTAATTCAGGATCGACTTCGTACAGCCCAATCCAGACAAAAGAGTTATGCGGATCGAAAGGTTCGTGATGTTGCATTCATGGTTGGTGAGCGGGCATTGCTCTGGGTTTCGCCTATGAAGGGTGTGATAAGGTTCGGGAAGAAGGGCAAGTTGAGCCCTAGGTATATTGGGCCTTTTGAGATTCTTGAGAGAGTTGGAGAGGTGGCTTATAGACTTGCACTACCACCTAGTCTTTCTGCGGTTCATCCGGTATTCCATATTTTCATGCTTCGGAAATATCACGACGATCCGTCTCATGTGTTAGACTTCAGTTCGGTTCAGTTGGACAAGGATTTATCTTATGTTGAGGAACCAATGGCCATTTTGGATAGGCGGGTTCGAAAGCTGAGGTCAAAGAACATTGCTTCCATGAAGGTTCAGTGGAGGGGTCATCCAGTCTAAGAGGCAACTTCGGAGACCGAGTATGATATGCACTCCTGTTATCCACACTTATTCACTAGCTGAGGTACTTTTTATAACTCCGTTTGAAGACGAACGTTTGTTTTAGAGGTGGAGAATGTGATGACCCAAAATGTCATCTTTAAATTTAATGATTAGTTCTATGTTCTAAGACCTCGAAAAGCACTATTTAACATTACTCGACTTGCGTGCGCATTCCGTAAAATTTTCCGGAAAGTTTTTATGCGAAAAATGAATTAAAATGTGAATTAGAGCTTTAAAACTCAACTAAGTTGACCTTGGTCAACATTTTTAGCAAACGAACTCGGATCAGTATTTTGATAGTTTCGGTAGGTCCGTATCGTGATTTGAGACTTGGGCGTATGCCCGGAATAAAATTCCGAGGTCCCTAGCCCGAGATATGGAATTTTGAAGAAAAAATTAAAAGTTTAAATTCAAATAATGACGGATGTCGAATTATATGCAAATGACCCCGAAATAGAATTTTGATAATTCCAACAGCTCTGTATGGTGATTTTGGATTTAGGAGCGTGATCGAAATTTTATTTGGAAGTCCGTAGTGAAATTAGGCTTGAAATGACTAAAATAGGAATTTAAGTTTAGAAGTTTGACCGGGGAGTTGGCTTTTGATATTGGGGTCGGAATCTAGTTCTGAAAATTTTAACAGCTATGTTATGTTATTTATGACTTGTATGTAAAATTTGAGGTCAATCGGACTTGATTTGATATGTTCTCGCATAGTGTGTAACAATTAAAAATTTTAAAGTTTATTAGGCTTGAATCTATGTGTGATTCGTGTTTTAATTATTGTTGGATGTGATTTGAAGACTCAACTAAGTTTGTATAATGTATTAGGACTTGCTGGTATATTTGGTTGAGGTCCCGAGGGGCTCGGGCGTGTTCCGGATGGTTAACGGATCATTTTTGGCCTTGGTGAGATGGCTGATATCTGTTGCTGCAATTTTTCTGGTTTCCTCTTTTGCATTCGCGAAAGGATCCTCGCGTTCGCGAAGAGTGTTCTGGGCTGGTGAGATTTTTGTTCTACGCGTTCGTGGAGGAGAGGACGCGAACGCGAAGGGTAGGGCAGTGTGTGCATCGCGAACGCGTGAGTGGCGTCGCGTTCGCGAAGGAGAGTGAGGCAGCTGTAAACCCCAGTCTTTTGTTCTACGCGTTCGCAAGATAAGGGACGCATTCGCAAAGGTTTGTGTTTGCAAAGCTTCGCGTTCGCGAAGCGTTGGTCGCGTTCGCGAAGAGAAAAATTTGGCAGCACATTTTTGTGCTTCGCGAATGCGAGACAAGGGTCGCGTTCGCGAAGAAGAAATTAATGGACAGAATGTTTAAGTTCAAAAAATGGATTTTCCATTTTTAACGATTTGGAGCTCGGATTGAGGCGATTTTTGGGAGATTTTCAGAGAAAATATCAGGGTAAGTGTTCTAAACTCAATCTTGGGTAGATTACCCAAATCCATCACTGTTTTTAACATTTAATTAGTGATTTAAGTTGAAATTTTTTGAAAACCCCTCATGGATATATTTGAGGATTTGAGCGTCGAATTGTTATTGGAATTTAGTCATTTTGGTATGGTTAGACTCGCGATTGAATGGGCGTTCATATTTCGTAACTTTCGCCGGAATCCGAGACGTAGGTCCCACGGGCCATTTTTGAGTTAATTTCGGATATTTATTGAAAAATATAGTATTTTCTTATAGAATTAATTCTATAATTTTTTTTGACTTTATCGAATTAATTATGACTAGATACGAGTCGACCGGAATAGAAAAATCGAGGAAAAAGCATACTACTTGGTTAAATTGGAGCAAGTCGAGGTAAGTGACTTGTCTAACCTTGTGTGGGGAAAAGTTTTCCTAGGATTGAAATTAATTGTAATGTGATGAAAGTCGTGTACACGAGGTGACGAGTGTGTACACGGTCTAAATGTGAAGGATTATGTGTTTAAACTATGAAGATCATTGTTTCATATTAATTAAATTATTAAATCTTGTTATATTCTCCATCATTGATTTGATTTGTATACTTTAAATTTGTTTGATCTTTTCCTACTAATTGTTTTACCTGTTTGGTTGAAACTTGATTTCTTTTATTCTGTGCATTATTTGAAATTGATTTTCTTTAAATTAAATATTATTAATATGAAGTATTTGACATTTTAAATTTGGTATTGAAGCAACGTATTAAAGATTTTAAAATATTATTTTGCTAAATTATTTATTCCTGAATATTTTTGTAAGATTTTTGTACTCATTGTGATGGAACCGTGGGCTCTTTATTGTGGAAAAATATTGTTGTTGATTTACTTTGGCAAATTAAAATATTTGGGCACTTGAGGTACAAATTGTGATATGTTGTGATATTGATACGCATGTGGTGGTATAAGGTCTGGGTATTGAAACGCATGCGGTGAGATAAGGGTGGCTTGATACGCGTGGCTAGTAAGGGGAACTACTAGAAGTCATGCGGTGTGATGAGGATGGCTAAAACGCGGGATGCTATTTCGGGGAAAAAATATTTTCTGTAAAATAAATTGTAAAGGCTCCCGCGGTGAGATATTGTGAATTTAATTATGATTTGGGACTACGAGACGGTACCTCGGTAGTACCCTTGTTGATATTGATTTATGGTCGTAGTTGTCTATGATTTTTATTGTGATTTTTCTTAAAGTTGAAAAGAAATTTTGTTTTGTTTCCACGAGGTATTTATTTGCCATTATTTTGTGTAATTAAATGTGACATACTACTTGATTTATTTTCATAATCATTTTATCTTATTAAATTGTTTATACATTTTTCCATGTCATTATCTATTCTCCAGTAGGGTCTGACCTGATCTCGTCACTACTCTACCGAGGTTAGGCTTGGCACTTACTGGGTACCGTTGTGGTGTACTCATACTACGCTTCTGCACATCTTTTTGTGCAGATCCAGGTACATCTTACCAGTCTAGACGTTAGTGAGTTACCTGCGCACGGAGACTTCGAGGTATATCTGCCAGTGTCCGCAGACTGCGGAGTCCCCTTCTATCATTTTTTATATTATTTTCTTATTTTTCTTTAGACCTTGATACATAGAGACATTGAGAATAAATTTTTAGAAGCTTGTGACTTATTTCTACCGGGTTTTGGGAGTTCTAATTATTTGAATTGTGGTTTATTTATTTCAGATATTTATGATTATTCCGCATTGATAGGCTTACCTGGTCTTAGAGACTATGTGTCATCACGACCTCCTACGAAGGAAATTTGGGGTCGTGACAGAGTTATAGTAATTCCCGCCAAAAGAGTATTTCTACCAACTTTCGGTAACACAAAATTGTGTCACCAGAAAGCATGATGATTATCTGTATAGGGTAAAATATGCTATGACACGTGGCCGCCCAAAAGAGGGACACGTGAAACCCAAGACGGGGGATGGCCAAGACCGAAGACAACTGTTTCGTTTGTCACCGGAAAGAATAACGCTCATAAAGATGTGATGAATACTCTTTACCCGGTAGCATTTAATAGAGAATATTCCGTGGCATTAAGAACGATTGCCCGTTATAGGAAATTTGGCATTTATGTTCACCGTTACATCTTTATCAATGACCATCATAATTGACATTAAAGAGGGGCACGATCCTAGGACCTCCTTCCCTAGACGTAGCTATAAATAATGAGCTCAATTATCATTATAGAAGGGAAATTTTCTGACAAACTCATGCAACATTCTATTCAACGCTTTATACAATCTTATCTTCTTGCTTTTTGATTTTATTATTGTTGTGCCCGGAAACCCTATTTCCGGAACTGCTATTTCTGTTATTTGGTCCCAATCTCAAAGCTAAGCATTGCATAATTCTTCAATTATTTTATTATTTTAGGATCAAATTAATTCACTTGTCTAGAAACCACATATAAATTCAAGTGTATCGTTTTACGGGTAAACAATTACTCGTTTATATAATCTGAAACTGTGTGTCTGTAATGTGAAGCTGAGTTCAATAGCAGAGCCCTAAGGCACCGCCACAAAGAGAGACATTTATATTTATATTTTGTACAAATTAGAAAAGGTCGTAATTTGCTAAAGATATGGACACGTCAAATTGTAAATTTATCTCGTGTCTTAACCAATCTACTCAAGATTCCATTGGTGCAATCGTCTGGTAAATCTGATTTGTTTTGTAATTTAATTCATAACTTTCATTTGGATATATATTGATTTAAGATTGTATGAGAAAGGGGCAGTAGCAGGATAGTTATTTCGGGTAGAAAGAACAAGTAAAAGAGAAGCGCGGTACCTGACACCGGCTCCACGTTTCTCAGTAGGTCTCTTTAATGTGGACGGGAAGATTCAGTCAATGTGTGGAGACGTAATAAACAATTTCAAGTCAACTCGCTTTGACGGATTCTCAATTTATTGCCAAAACAAAAAATAAGTCGTGTGAACGTTTGACCTCCCGTAGCTCCAACTTTTTGTTCGTTATTTGAAGTATCACAATAAACAAAAAAATTATACTAATTCTACCTAGGTAATTTCACTTTATTCCATGTCGGACTACTCTTATAAATACAAAAAAGAAATTTATATTAAATTATTTGCTACCTAGTTGATTTTCCTATCTTTCATTGTTCAATTAAGCGTCTCTTCCAAAGAAAAAAAAAAAGAATAGCATGGTTTTGATCAACTAAAAGGCACAACTGATGAGCTTTAAATTTTTTCTTTTTCAGGCTTTAATACGCCCTTCTGTTAAAACATCGTTTTGATCAACTAATTCTTGCAAAGACATTCTACCTAATTTTACGTTTTAGAACGGGCATTTCTCAATCGTATGATTAAAGGAAGTTGATAGTCCCGGCATAGTGCTCTTCTTCTTTTTTGGCAAACAATTTAAATAACTTTTACACATTTAATACATACAAGTTAAATTCTTACAAGAAATTGCATTGAATGTAAGAGAAGTGCCAAAATAGTAGAGAAATTAACCAAGTTGTCGAAATTTGTCATGTAGCTGCTGTTGCCTGCCGCGTCCTTATTTTTTGAATATCTGCTCCCTCGCTCCTTCCCACCGTCCAAAGTCCAAACTAGACGCCCACATCTCACCTTATAAACGTGAATCCCCCGCCATTCACTCTCTACACAGTTTCTGCACAGTCCACTCTTCACAGAACTCCACACTTTGAACCTCGGGAAACATTGTATTCATACTACAGTACCTAAAAAAAAATTCATATAGGGATCATTCCATTTCTTCTACGTATATATCTGAAACTAAGTGATTGGAAAGTCACAATGTCGGTGACGTCGAGAATGCCGGAGCTCCAAATGCACAACAAATGGAAAGATAGAGAAATCAGCCCTGAACGCACTAAAGTTTGGACTGAACCTTCTAACCATAAGCTCAAATCTGTCCGCAAAGTACCGGTTCTTTACTATATCTCCAGAAACGGCCAACTTGAACATCCCCATTTCATGGAAGTTCCTCTTTCCTCCCCTGATGCCCTTTATCTCAGAGGTACGAATATTTCCATAGCTGACGCAAATCATATAGCGTCTGTCCATATGATTTCAGATGTTCTGAACTTTTTCTTATGGACATTTTATTCAGATGTAATCAACCGCTTGAATTGTCTTCGTGGAAAAGGCATGGCCTCTATGTATTCCTGGTCTGCTAAAAGGTTAATTCTTTTGCATTATTCCATTTTTATGTCTGTTATCGCCATTTTCATTCATAGAGCTGAAATGAATTTCGTCTTGCTTTTTTTGGGCGATTCAGAAGCTACAGAAACGGATTCGTGTGGCAGGATTTGACGGAGCACGATTTTATATACCCAGCACAGGGTCAAGAGTACATTCTGAAAGGATCACAGCTTCTCGATAGCGCATTACCTTCACAACCCGACGAAATAGCATGTTCTGGTCTGAGAAATCCGGCGCCGGAAGTACGGAAAATCAGCGAAGATCGTGAGTTTCCGGCAATCCCAAGGCGTCGGAACCAGTCGTGGACTTCCTCCGATTTCCACGAATACAGAGTGTACAAGGCAGAGTCCACCGGCGAATTGATCGGAAGAGCCTCCAGCGACGCGTCGACTCAGACAGACGATCGTCGCCGCCGGCGAAGAGCAATGCGAATTGTCGAAGAAGATGAAAAGTTGAGAGAAGACCGGACCGTTGAACCTGACGTGGTCGAAAAGAATCAAAAACGGTCGATGGAGCTGAAGAGAGGTGAAATTTCACCACCACAGTCGGATTCAAGCTCTGAAATGTTAGAGACGTTGATGAAAGCGGACAGGAGAGTGATCTTACGGCCAGATACAATCAGCGAAGATCCGACGGTTAATATTCAATCAAGTGGAAAGAGTAATAAAGCATCTTCCGTTCTGAAGCAATTACTATCTTGGGGTTCCATGTCTTTCAAGTGTGGGCCCGGTTATGGCAAAGAAAATCGATTTTCCATAATTTCACAATATAAATCGAGACTGCCACGTGTTAGGGGCTCTAATCAAGTGGAGAAGGATGTAGAGAGTCCAATGGTGGAATATCATGGAAGTGAAGAGATAATTAAGTTGGAGGACAAAGAGTACTTTAGTGGGAGTTTAATAGAGATAAAGAAGCAGAAAATTCCAGCTCTAAAGAGATCGTCTTCGTACAATGTGGAAAGGTGAGTATAATACCTCTTAGTTACTCTATATAGTACTAGTGAACCTTTTCTTAATTTGTTTCTTTATTCAAATTGTAAATAATTATTGTGAATCATTCCTTGTTTCTTTGTTTATTTGTGTATACTATGTTGCTTCGAGAACGTATGAGAACACCTGCGCTTCGATCCCAAATAATACGTTATTAGAAAATATCGTAAAAGTTAAAGCTATTACTCCTACAATGAAGGCATCTTATTCTCATATCATTAACATCATTTTGGAGCTCTTCACATGATAGTAGTAGAGAAGTCAGCTTGATGAAAAATTGAGTTAAGGCAGATAGTACATGTTTAGTAGGCTCGTTGCAAAAGAGTACAGTATGTGGGAAACAGGGACAGGAGTAGAAAACCTTATCTTGGTGCCCCTATTGCTTAAGTGGTCAGGGCGGAGCAAGAAGCTTGAATGCGGGTTCGCTCTAACCTAATAGCTTTTGCTTAACCTAATAGCTTTTGCTTAAAACAGTGTGTTTGTGTTTAAAAGTTTATTAAATATATATATAAATATTAACTTTAGAACCCAATTACTAGTACTTGAAATTATCGTTTTAAAATTCAGAACCATAAAATTACCTCTGAGGGGTGGTAGGTAAATGATTAAATATGAAGGTTTCTTGCGGTGGATTATTCTGCAATCTGCAGTATTGACGTGGGGTTACAGCTATTCAATTGTCTTCTTACACAAATTATCGGGACTTTCCTATACCAAGCAAAACAGAGCTTTAAGTCAGTTTATTCACCACAACACGCCAATTACTTAATGACTGGTAGGAGAACTCGTGACTGATGTACGTGAAGAATTTTGCCAATTTTATTCGACTTTTCGACAGGATTGTCAAGATCAGAACTTTGATCCTATCAAATCTTATGTCCTGTTTTCTTGATTGAAATCTGCATTTCTTTCCTCTTGTAATTTATATTAAGGCACTGGCCAATGTTAGAAATGGCTAAATGAATTCTTTACTGCCTTCACAAATGCTACATATCAACATCCACTTCGGTAATCATTTAGAAGATCATTAAATTAAAGGTTCTCTTCTTTTTGTTCACCTTGGTTTACAAAAAGATCCCTTGACTTTATAGTCCTACATGCACTGCTATATATCCAATTATTGTGGGGTTCCTATATTTCATCCTACATGAATATCTCCATGGATTCATTGCTTTCACAATCCTCTATGAACATATGAATCCTGATTCTTTTTCTCTGTCTGATATTGGTCTGCAGGAGTACAAAATTGGAACTGACTGACAAAAAAGGAGAAATGAAAACAAATGCATTCTGAGAAAGCAAAAGAATCAGTCAACCAGAAAGGAAGAAAACAGTGACTTGTCTTGCAGTAATTACATTATAATTGCCACTGTTTCTATTAATATATACTAGCTAGTGATCAACATGGTGCGTAACAAGATAAACAGATGATAGTGGTTATGCCCCACGTCTAGAACTTACAACATAAGCAGTAGATGATTAGGAAATAGGAAAATTCGTGGAGACAATATCTCCTGATCTCAGTTGTAGTTTTTGTAAATTCATTCATGAAAGGCTGAAAATTCGTGGAGTCAATATTATCTCCTGTTTTAGGAATTTGACAAAGCTTCTTTTGGTTGAAACCGTCGTTTGTGTTTCTTGATTTTCTCTCATGATGTTTGATATCCTAAAAGAGTACTCTAGAACTTTGATTTGCTCTTAACATTTTGTGAAGGATCTCCAATCCAAGACTCAATTCATCAAGTAGGTATCAAGTACCGAGTGCTGAGCACAGGTAGGTACTACCCGTGCTGAAGTTTTAAGTATTGCTGGATCTCGTCGGTTAATTTCTGTCCGAGTTTTGTGCGCCACGACCTCCATTAGTAGCTCACGTATCTCCGCCATTTCCTTGGACAACGAATCCTTCACTTCCCTAATTGAATCCTGAATCGAATCATCTATGAATGCTTTGAGTAATTTTGGGTCCTCCATATTAAAAGACCACTGGATGAAAGCACAAATGAAACAATCTAAATAACAACTCACCAGCTGATAGTATTGAACCTCTCCAACAAAATTACAATAGTCTTGCAATAGATAATGTAAGGAGAAAGAAGGGGGATGAGGACAGAGATAACAGAAGGAGGTGAGAGGATAGAAACTTTCTGCAACAAAATAGTGAAGCCTACTACTGATTACTTATAACTAACTTTGGCCCTTTCACATGCTGCTTGGCACATGCCTCTCTGCACGTTTTCTTTTCCCAGCCTCAACAACAAAATCCACTAACTTTCTAGAGGGAATTTTCATATGCTCGCTCTTCCTTATAGCAGTGGCAACAGGTTGATTATTCTTGTCCTCCATGGCAGCCAAGGTGTCACCTATGTCAGTAGTATTCATAACATATATCCTTACGTATACTCATTGTTCTACCAACATGTAAACTCGAGCACCTAACACGAGCAAAAGACAAAGAGGCAGACTTGGGAAAATAACCATATACTAGCAAAATAACAAACCAACTCAAACAAGACCAATAAAATTTGGATGGGCAAAAAAACCTCATCCCTTTTCATCAGAGGCGTATCCAGAATTTTGAGAACATGGGTGCATCATTATCTTTAAGATAGTATATGCAGTTTCTTGTTCAATATATTTTTTGGTAACTAAAACAAATTTTATTTACCAACTCAATGATACGTACAACTAAAAAACAAAACTGAAACTTGGACGGAGGTCCCAAGTAACAGAAGCCAAAATTCCTTCGCATAAATGCTTTTTCCCATGGATTTCAATCTTTGACTCGGCCAAGCATTTTCTCAAACACAATATGTGCACAAATTCAATAAACTATCAAAATTCAAGACTTCAAACTTCAAGGAGAGAGAGAGTAGTTACATACCTGAGAATTTTAAAGGAACATAAAGTGATGGAGAAGAAATTGATGCTTTCTTGAAGAATCCACATTCCACAGTCACATAGAGCCAATGGAGAGAGAGAGAGAGAGAGAGAGTTGAGAGGGAGACATTGTATTTTGTTTTTAGGGATTTGATCGATTATACCCAAATCCCCACTCAAAACGTGGGATATGTTTTTACTTTTTAGCCAAAAGGAACTTTTAAATATTAAAAAAAAACTTAATTAAAAAAACATATAGAGACTGAGAATCGAACTCTTGACTTGGGGGATATGTTTTTACTTTTTAGCCAAAATGAACTTTTAAATATTAAAAAAAAAAACTTAATTAAAAAACGATATAGAGACTCGGAATCGAACCTTTGACTTGGGGGACTACAGGGGCACCAACCTACCAGTGAACTAAGGTAATAAATTTAGCATGGTTGGACACAAATATATTTATATAGATAATTTTAAAATTTTTAATGTTTATCCATATTCTAGGGAGGGGAGCATTGGTGCATGGACCCCACTCCCTCCACATAAATCCGCCTCTGCTTTTCATCATCATCTTCCCATCTTCTTCAACTGCTTCATTACTTTTTAATTCTGTACATTCTCACCTGACTCGAAAATGGATTCCAAGAACCAATATTTAAATGACCCAGGAAAACGAATATTTCAAGGAGAACAACCACACCCACTGTTGAATTTGACAAGATTAATGTGAATTAGTGTGAACATTTAAAGCCTCTTTTTGGAAGAAATTGGTAGATGCATTTTTCATGCATGTACATTACATGATCACACTTAATATGATGTCATGCATGGCATTATTAAGGCCATTTCCCTTCTATAAATAGCAAGGGTTTTGTTCATTTGTAAACATCTCCCACTTGCTTTCTTATCTCCTAAGGCATTTGAATCTTCTTTCTCTCTTATTGTATTTCACTTGTATTTTTTGGAGTGAAATAAAGTTTGAGTTGATTGTGTCTGAAGACTAGGCAAAAATCAAATTTTGCCGAACCTCATTAATTTCTGGTGTTCTTTTTATTATTGTCTCATTTACTATTTATTAGTTACCTTTAGATATCGTAGTTGTGATTTAATCACTCTCTATATATTCGACTTTCGCAACAATTAGTATTAGAGCCAAGATTCTATCTTAGTATGCTCTGTGGTTGCAGCATAGTCTGAACTTTCACATCATAAAAGAATTACTTTGGTGTTATGTACTGTCAACAAATAAATAGTATCTATAGCAAAATGGGAGATAATAAAAATGAAGAGTCCACATCGGGTGTCAGTAATACGTCGTTGGCATCTTCGCTTATGATAAGAATTATGTCAAATGCGAAATTTGCAGTTAAAATTTTTGACGGGTCAGGACATTTCGGGATGTGGCAAGCTGAGGTTCTTGATATCCTTTTTTAACAAGGGCTAGATATTGCCATAGAAGAAAATAAACCAGATAATATCGGAGAAGGAGATTGGAAGATTATCAACTGAGTTGCTTGTGGTACCATTCGATCTTACCTCACAAGAGAACAGAAGTATCCATACACAAAAGAAACTTCTGCAAGTAAATTGTGGAATGCATTTGAGGATAAATTCTTGAAGAAAAACAGTCAAAATAAACTTTACATGAAAAAAAGACTGTTGCGCTTAACATATATGAATGATCACATCACCAGCTTTAATAATGTCACAACCCAAAATCCCAACCTGTCGTGATGACGTCTATTTCGATACTAGGCAAGCCGATAATCTCAATAAACCACAATTTCTCTTAAGTTTGAAAATATAATATTTAAATACAATACAAAATCACACAAATACTGATATGAACACTTCCCAAAATCTGGTGTCACTGAGTACATAAACATCTAATATGGATACAAGTCAAAAGAAAACAGTCTATAATAGTCTAAGACCAAATACAGTAAACAAGGAGATAGGGAAGGAGAGACAAGGTCTACGAAATACGGCAGCTACCTCTGAATCTTCGAAAAATCAATTATGCGAGAAAATCAACACCCGCTATGTCGAGAAGTACCTGGATCTGCACACGAAGTATAGGGTGTAGTATGAATACAACCAACTCAGCAAGTAACAATAATAAATAAGGAACTGAAAATAGTGACGAGCTATACAATTATAATTCATTTTCAGTAATTCCAGCAAAGAATAGACATGCTTTTAAATCCGGCAGTTTAAGTCAAATCAATTTTATACAATTCAAGTTCATGTAATCCGGATATAGAATCTTTCAAAAATTTCACCACAACAACAGATATCAACTAAGTGCATCAACCAATGAAAAACAAGTACAACCTCTCAGGATAACAATCGCTCACTGGGCTCTCAGCCCTCAACACTCACTCTCAATGGGTACACACGCTCACTGGGGGGTTTGTACAGACTCCGGAGGGGCTCATACAACCCAAGCGCTATAATCTGCACGGCTAACTCACGTGATGCACGGCCAACTCGCGTGCCATAATATAAATATCTGGATCTACATGGCTAACTCACGTGATACACGGCCAACTCACGTGCTATAGTATAATATAAGGATCTGTACGGGCAACTCACGTGTTGCACGGAAAACTCACGTGCTATGGTATAATATCTCACTATCAGGCCCTCGGCCTCACTCAGTCATAAAGCTCTCCAGTCTCTTGGGTTCTCAACAATCATAAAATCAGCGCAAACAACAATGTATGATACATCAATAATGAACAATAAAGACTGAGATAAAATAATCAAGTAAGGTGTGACTGAGTACAAAACAAAAATTTAAGCAGATAATTCAACATGTACACGGCCTCTGTGGGTCTCCAACAATACCAACATATAGCCTAAACATGGTTTCTAGCATGACTTATAGTCAAGTTTCCACAACATATAGAGAGCACATAACTATCAACAAGTTATTCAGCTTTACAGTTTCCACGGGACGGACCAAGTCACAATCCCCTCGGTGCACGCCCACCGCCCGTTACCTAGCATGTGCGTCACCTCCAAAATAATCACATGACACAAAATTCTATGGTTTCATACCCTCAGGACCAGATTTAAAACTGTTACTTACCTAAAAACGTGAAATGTTTTACTCTGCTATGCCTTTGTCTCGCAAATCGGCCTCTGAATGCCTCGAATCTAGTCACATTTAATTCGTTTCAGTCAATAAAATTTATTGAAATTAATTCCATAAGAAAATATTAATTTTCCATAAAAATCCGAAATTTAGCTCAAAAATTGCCCGTGGGGTCCACGTCTTGGAACCTGACAAAAGTTATAAAATCCGAAAGTCATTCAACCACGAGTCTACCCATACCAATTTTACCAAAATCTGACCTCAACTCGACCCTCAAATCTACAAATCTTATTTCTAAATTTTTAAGTTCAAATCTCCGATTTACACCTCAAAATCATGTAATCTAGTCAGATTATTCGATGATAATTCAATATTATGGAGTAGAAATGATCACAAGGGACTTACCTCAAGTTTTTCTTGAAAATATATCAAAAATCGCCTCTCATTAAGCTCCAATTTGTCAAAAATGGCGAATGGGACGAAGTCCTTGCTTTATTATTCTGCCTAGACAGCCCCCAATCCTGGGCCTTCGATCGTGTTCCTCGATCCTGGGCCTCGATACTGGGCCTCAATTCTGACCCTCGATTCTGACCCTCGATCATGGCCCTCGACCTTGGCCTTCGATCTTGCCTTCAATCGTGGCTTCGATCCTGGGCCCTCGATCCTTTTCCTCGATCATGGCCCTCGACCCTGGCCTTCGATCCTGCATTCGATCTTTTTCCTCGATCATGGCCCTATACTAGGCACGATTCTGGGAGATTCTTGGCTCGATTATGGGCTCGATTCTGGGAGATTCTGGGCTCGATTCTGGGAGATGGAATTTGTAGCATAAAGAAATTGCAGCAGCTATTTTAGTCCACTTTTTGATCTGTTAACTATCCAAAACTCACTCGAGCCCCTCGGAACCTTAACCAAATATACCAACAAGTCTTAAAACATCATACGGACTTAGTCGAACCCTCAAATCACCTCAAACAATGCTAAAACCATGAATTACACCCCAATTCAAGCCTAATGAACTTTGAAATTTCAAGTTTCTACAAACGACTCCGGAACCTATCAAATCACGTCCGATTGACCTCAAATTTTGCACACAAGTCATAAATGACATAGCAGAGGTATTCTAATTTTCAGAATTGGATTCTGACCCCGATATCAAAAAGTCAACCCCCCGATCAAACTTTTCAAAAATTAAACCTTCGGCACTTCAAGCCTAATTCCACTACGGACCTCCAAATAATTTTTCGGACACGCTCCTAAGTCTAAAATCACTATACGGAGCTGTTGGAATCATTAAAATTCAAATCCGAGGTCGTTTACACATAAGTCCATATCTTGTCAACTTTTCTAACTTAAATTTTTAATTATGAGACTAAGTGTCTCATTTCACTCTGAATTCCTTCCGGACCCGAACCAACTAACCCGATAAGTCATAAAATAACTATAGAGCATAAATTGAGCATTAAATGGGGGAACGGGGTAATAATACTCAAAATGACCGATTGGGTCGTTACATTCTCCCCCTCTTAAACAAACGTCCGTCCTCGAACGGGTTTAGAATAATACCTGGAGTCTCAAATAAGTGTGGATATTTGCTCCGCATCTCCTGCTAAATCTCCCAAGTAGCTTCTCCGACTGACTGGCCTCTCCACTGCACCTTCATTGATGCTATGCTCTTTGACCTCAGCTTTCGAACCTGCCGATCTAAAATAGCCACCAGCTCTATATCATAAGTTAAATTACTGTCCAGCTGTACTGTACTGAAATCCAGAATATGAGACGGATCCCCGACATACTTTCGGAGCATGGATACATGGAACACTGGATGAACACCTGATATACTAGGTGGCAAGGCAAGTTCATAAGCCATCTCTCCAATTTTCTTAAGTATCTCAAAAGGCCCAATATACCGAGGGCTCAACTTGCCTTTCTTCCCGAACCTCGACACACCCTTCATGGGTGAAATCTTGAGCAGAACCTTCTCCCCAACCATGTAAGTAACATCATGTACCTTCCTGTTGGCATAACTCTTCTGTCTAGACTGCGCCGTGCGAAGCCGTTCCTGAATCACTTTGACCTTCTCTAAAGCATCCTGAACCAAGTCAGTACCCAATATTCTAACCTCACCCGGCTCAAACCAACCCACTGGAGACCAACACCGTCTCCCATATAAAGCTTCATACGGAGCCATCTGAATACTTGACTGGTAGCTATTATTGTAAGCAAACTCCGCGAGTGGTAGAAATTGATCCCAAGAACCCCCAAAATCAATGGCACAAGCGCGCAGCATATCCTCCAATATCTGAATAGTGCGCTCGGACTATCCGTCCGTCTGAGGGTGAAATGTTATACTCAACTGAACCTGTGTGCCCAATTCTCGCTGCATTGCTCTCCAAAACTGTGATGTAGAGTGCGTGCACCAATCTGAAATGATGGACACTGGCACACCGTGTAGGCGAACAATCTCGCGAATATAAATCCCATCCAACCGCTCCGAAGAATAATTAGTACCAACTGGAATAAAATGCGCAGATTTGGTCAACCGATCTACTATAACCCAAACAGCATCAAACTTTCTCAAAGTACGTGGAAGCCCAACTATGAAATCCATAGTAATACGCTTTCATTTCCATTCTGAAATTTCAAGTCTCTGAAGCAATCCTCCCAGCCTCTGATGTTCATACTTTACCTGTTGACAATTTTGACACCGAGCTACAAACCCAACTATATCTTTCTTCATCCGCCTCCACTAATAGTGCTGCCTCAAATCCTGATACATCTTCGCGGCACCTGGATGAATGGAGTACCGCGAAATGTGAGCTTCCTGGAGAATCAGCTCACGCAAACCATCTAGATTAGGCACACATAGCCTGCCCTGCATCCGTAATACCCCGTCATCTCCAATAGTGACTTCCTTGGCATCACCGTGCTGAACCGTATCCTTAAGGGAAAGCAGATATGGATCATCATACTGGCGCTCTCTTATGCGATCATATAAAGAAGACCGAGAAATCACACAAGCCAAAACTCGATTTGACTCCGAAATATCCAATCTAATAAACTGGTTAGCCAAGCCCTGAACATCCAAGGCTAAAGGCCTCTCTACTACTGTGACCATGTAATTTTTACCCTACCAAAATATTTTTACAAAATTAATAAATAAAT
Source organism: Nicotiana tabacum (assembly GCF_000715075.1). Taxonomy (NCBI): domain Eukaryota; kingdom Viridiplantae; phylum Streptophyta; class Magnoliopsida; order Solanales; family Solanaceae; genus Nicotiana; species Nicotiana tabacum. The sequence goes on from NC_134101.1 coordinate 66,029,039, forward strand.
TATTCATATTTATTTTTTAGATTTCTTTTAGGATTTTTGTTAATTATTTGAAATTATTTGCATTTAGTTGCATTTTTCATTTTTGAATTCATGAAAAATAACAAAAAAATATTTAAACCTTCATCATCTTGCATTATTAGGTTTTTAATTTAATTTAACATCTAATTGCGCAATTTAATCATATTATTAAAAGAAAATCACAAAAATTATTTATGTTTGACATTTTTTTAGTTTCAATGTTAAAACTAGTAATTTTTCCTTTTCAAAACTTAAGATTGACTAATTGTGAAAATAGTGTAATTTTATAATCTGAGATAATTTAGTATTTAATTTAAGATTTAATTAAAATTAGTTAGGTTTTAAGATTAATTAAACAAATGGGGTTTAATTAGCCTAAAACCGGACTGGGCTAAGTCTTTAATACCAGCCCAATTCAAACTTAACCCAAAATACCCAAGCCTAGAATCCCGTCCGGTCCAGCCCCATTATAAACCAAACGACGCCGTTTAAGTGCCAGACGATCCTGGCTGTTGATCTTCACTAGATCCAACGGTCCGGAACTGGCCTGAAACTTGATAAATATATGTCTAAACCCTCTCCTACCCCTCTCATTCCCGTCTCACCCCCTCTCTCTCACACCTCTCTTTCTCTGAAATACCCCAAACCCTAGAGACGACCCCCATCTCTCTAACCACCGCCCTAAGCCGTCGCTGGAAATCGCCCACGTCAGCGGTGGACCTCCAAAAATCCTCAAACTCATACCATACACTCTCCTCACCTCCCTGAACCTCACCCTACCAACCAAATCCCCAAAAACCCCGCCAAAAGCCCTAGATCTTAGATCTAGGGTCTCCGAAACCCTAGATCTATTTTTTATTTTTTCAAAAATCCTAAAATCCAACCTAGTCCGCTTAATAATCCTCCTGCCAAGATCTCCCATCAAGGATCTCAGATCCCAGATGGGAGTCTTGGCAAGAGGGTTTTTTCACGGCTAGATCTTTATTTTTTTTTCTTGAATATATTTTCTACTATTTTCTATTTTTTCCTTAATTTCATATTATTGCGTGTTTTATTTTTATGTTGTTATTATTTTTATTATTGTCCATTATTTTAAATTAATTAATTAATCAAACAGATTTAGTTAGGACAAAAGTGAAAACAGTGTTAGATGTAGTTTATTTTTCCTATTTTTGTTTTTCTGCTTCTTGCATTTATATTGTTAGTTTCATTAATTTTGCGTTTATTATGTTTAGCATTACTATTTTGTTTATTTATTTTATTAAACTAATTACTGTTATTTTATTATTAATTATTTATTTTTTATTTAATTATTGTTTGAGAACTGGGCTTCATTTAAGTGGTCCGTTCCACTTGGCCCATAGGTTTGTAAAAAGCATAAGAGCCCAAAGTCCTTAGGCCCATAGTCACTTGACTCAAGCCCAGAACCAATATGGTTCTGAGGTAATCCAAGACCCTTAAGGGTCATTTTTGGAATCCTAATTCTGAAAATTATTCAGAATATAGTAGAAACTTCTAGAATAGAGACAATTATCCCAATGCTGAGTAGGAAAATAGGGATAAGATCCAAAAATATCCATAAATTGAACACTTGTCCATTTTCTGAGATAAGGAAGGTACTAAAAATTGGACAGCTGTTCATTTCTTTTAAGAAAGATATCATTTTCCTAATTTATAGGGAATTCTGGCAGATTCTTTTATACCCTAATTATCATCCATTTTCACCCCCTCACTCTATAAATACACTCATCTTTCTTCATTAGATAGAGATCGGCGGACACATTAAGACACACAATATATACACCGAAATAGCTACACCTACACAAAAAAAAAACAGAAATCTCTGCACTACCTTAAGGTTTTCTCTTCATTTCCAAAAGAAAAACTTTCTGAAAATCAATCTTGATTTTTTAGAGACAAAACTATACAATCTTTTCCTGCTTTCTTTTAAAAATCCGGTTGTTCTTCCTACCTTACTGGGTTTCATTGTTGCTGCTTTACTTCAAGCTTTCAGAGACTTATTTTCTTACTTATTTATTTTTGCTGCTATCAAGTTACTTTCTTAAACAATGTAAATATTTAAATCTTGCTGTATCATGACTATGATTCTACTGGTTATCAAAAAATCTGTGTTCTGTTTGAATATTGCATAAAGTTGTTTGGTTGAGAGTAGTTAGTTATTTATACTGCTTGAGTCATTTAAGTCATGGTATCTTTATGTTAAAATGTTCTTAAAACTGTAAAAAAAAATATGTTTAAAGCTTTATATATATTCACAAAATCTGTATGTGCGTGTGTAATAGTAGAAGCAAAAACAACACACACACATTTTTTAAAAAATTATTGAATTAGTAATAGATAGATTTGTTATCACTAATGTAATAATTTAGCTTTTATATTATATTATCCTGTACAATGTGCTGATTTAATTAGTAATTTTACTATTTCATTTAAAACAATCAAATATAGTAAATCTGATTCCATTAGTTCTAAGTCATGAAAAAACTAGGTTGTGCAAGCAAATTTAATAGCAATCAGGGTACATTTTCAGGCCCAAATCAATTGGGTCTACGAGATTGTACTCTGAAATTTTGGCTAATAAATTAAATTGATAATACAAGTAAAGATAGTGATTTTTGTTTTTAAATACACAATGAGTCTTAAACTTAGCACTTTAACATAAGTTACTAAGAGGCTTAGGCAATCAGTAGGAAATTATCCAAAAATTAACCAAAATTTCACTTTATTTTGTTCGTATCCCAAGACCCCTGTAAACTTTGTTTTTAGATAAACAAAATATAGGTAAAAGTCTGATAATTGTTATTACAAATTATAATTTCAAACTCATTCACACAAATATGCAGTGGGCCAGAGTCACTTGGACTCATTATCATCAGGCCCAAATCATTTTTTGAGTAATTTGTCCACAAATGGATATTGGGCCAAAGTCATCCGGACTCATTATTAGGCCCAAACCTTCTTGAATTAAATGTGTTTAATTGATTGAATGCTTAATAATATGGTATTGGGCCAAAGTCATTTGGACTCCATGATCACTAGGCCCAAATTATTTGGACGGAATTCATTTAACTGCCTTAGAATATGCATTGGGCCAGAGTCAATTAGACTCAAGCAAGCTCAAATTCTTTTGAACTGAATTCATTAGCTAAGCCCAATAACGAATAATATATGTCTTCGGCTAGAGTTCATTTGGACTCAGTCCTTATTAGGCCTCAAACTTTAAATCTGGGCCTGCTTGAAAAATAATACTTAGGCTGCCCCCATCTAATACAAACAAACATATCACCTAGTATTGAACCTTTATACTTAGCCATATGACATAGAGTATTTAGTTTAGAGACATAAGCATAACTTAAGGTATTTATAATTAACTTAATTATTATAATTATGTACACGCACGCGTGACATAGTTGTGATGCCAAAAACAAACCAAGGTACATGTTCGCGTGACCATGGTCAAATAATCTTAGTAAATAAAATGCCTTAATTAAACACTCGTAGAAATGCTTTAGGCGCGGATTTTATCGTGATTGCGTACATGTCCGCGTGACGTGATTCTGATATCCAAAATTAAATCGAGGTATGCGTTCGCGCAACTTCGGCCAAACAATCTTAAATTAATAAAGCGCAATTAATTGTGTACACGTTCGCGTGACATGATTTTAGAGCCCAAACAAAGCGAACTTACACAGGTGTAGTCTATTTCAAGGATTAAATCCATAAATGTCATAATTAAAAGCGGTAAAAGTTAAAATGCACTTAGGTTTAAAATACATAATTAAACAAATTAATTAAGTCAGGTATGATTAAAGCGACTGTGCTAAAACCACGGAACTCGGGAATGCCTAACACCTTCTCCCGGGTTAACAGAATTCCTTAGCCGGTCTTCTGGTTTCGCAAACTTTAAAACAGAATCAAATTTCCTCGATTTTGGATTTAAAATAAATCGGTGACTTGGGACACCATAAATTATCCCAAGTGGCGACTCTGAAATTAAATAAATAATCTCATGTCACTTTAATTGGAAAAACTCCCTTATCCCATATCCCCATTCGGAAAAAAGGAGGTGTGACAGCTCTGGCGACTCTGCTGGGGATCGAAACCAGAATCTCTAGTTCAGGGTTCTAGAATTCGAGCTTGTTATTGTGATTTTTACTTGGCTTTATTGATTGTTGATATTACTGTATTTGTGGGCCTAATGTGCTAATTGCCGCTCATTTACTGCTTTAATATTATTTGAACTGTATTAAATTGTCTTCTTATGCCTCCCTGCTGAGTCTTCTAAAAATATGGTACACACGTATGCGTGGCCCACTTTTTTGTTAGAGGTCATACCAAATAGAACGAGGATGGATCAACCACTAGGCCTGATAGACTTTCGTGCTCCCAGTACGTCACTCCCACCTCGGCTCAAGCTGTCTGCTTGGGTAAGCCATGTCTAGAACACACCCCCAGGTTTAAACCTAGAATAACATAGCCTCATACCGAATCCCTAGTAGGAACGTTTATTTGTATCATGTGCATTTGACTTTGGGGACTCAACACGAGGGTTGGGTCCGTCTAGGATAGGTATACCCGAAATAAAAGATCATCCTGATACATCTTACGTGCTATGTGCGCATTTATTTGTTTCGTCTTGTTTGTTGACCGTTAAGAAAATAAAAATAATAGAAAAACCAAGAGTGAGGTAGGATAGAAAATTCACCCGGTTCTGAAAACTCCGGTATTTGAAAATGCCTCGAAACTCTGCCAAAAAAAAGAGAGAAAAAGAAAATGCATTTCAAAAATGAAAGTAAGTCAATATCATGCTTTTCCAATGATGTCAAAACTGATCGAACTACGTGGGTCTAATTCTCACCGGATGTGAGATACGTAGGCAAACCTCATCGGTGCCGACCCCAAATTTTCCAATCGAATAAATAAAGTATGTCCATTGATCAAAAAACCGACCCAGCTTCGGTTAAGTCCTGCGTCGTTTTTGCCGGAATAGCCTTAGAATACCTTTAAATTGTCAAAGGGCTATTTTCGCTAAGAACGGACATGTCTGTCAATAAAACATCACTTTTCCCAGAAAAGTGCCATACTTCGCCCTCAAATTTATTCAAAAGTAAGAAGGGGCCACCATTGCAAAATGACCGTTTTGGTCGATGTTGCACAAATAGCCACCTTTACTTCTGCTGGTCTTGTATTTCAAAATTAGAGTCAACCTTAACCCTACCCGCTCACAGGTACAGAATGAATACCGTCCAGAATCTACCATTGAATGTCGTAGAGCAAGCTCCGCTATAGCTCCAAATGTGGTGGTATGATTTAGACAAAGAGGGTCAAGACTGGGTAGTCGAACATCTAGGTTCTCTCACCGATATCATTAACGTTAAGCCATGAAATGATCTAATCAAGGCTTTAGTGACCTTTTAGAATCCTGTCTGTAATGTCTTCTGCTTCTCAGACTTCGAGCTCACTCCCACCTTGGAGGAAATAGCGGGGTATATAGGTTTTTGTCGGGGTTTGAGAAATCAACAGCTCACATTCCTGAGGCCCATGTCAGTGCGCCGTTTCTTTGATATCATGAACATCAGTAAGCAAATAAGAAAGAACCGTGTGAACGAGGGCTGCTGCTCATTCTACTTCCTATATTCCCGGTATGGGCATCCAAAGGGATTTGAAATGCATGAAAAAGATTTGAACAACAAACAAAGCAAAGATACTTGGAAAGTTCACCGTCGTTTTGCCTTCATAGTGGCATTTCTGGGTGTCATGGTCTTCCCAAATGAAAAGGGGACAGTTGATATTCGTATGGCTAGAATTGCACAAATCCTAACTGACAAAGAAGATCACACACTCGCTCCACTAATATTGGCGGATATCTATCGGGCATTGACGCGGTGTAAGTGGGGGGCGGCATTCTTCGAAGGTTGCAAAATTCTTCTACAAATGTGGTTAATTGAACATCTTCATCATCATCCGAAATTTATGAACTATTGTCCAAGTAAGAGCAACTTCATTGAAAGCTATAAAGAAAGAGTGAAAGACTACAAATCCCCGGAAGGGGTTGAAGCTTGGATCGCCCACTTGAGAGCTTTAAAGGCAAATCAGATTGAGTGGACTTTAGGATGGCTCCTGGTGAGGGAAGTTATATATATGTCAGCCACAAAGAATTATTTACTATTGATGGGCTTGAGAAGTGTCCAACCATATGCACCCCAAAGGGTTATGAGGTAATTAGGAAGATATCAAGTAGTACCTGAGGATGAAGACTTGAGTGTCTAAGTTATTGAGCTACATCCCGAATCTCCACTTCCCGAAGCTTTAATTCAACAAATCTGGAAAGGGTGCCGATACTTGAAAGAGGATACTCAAGTACCTGATCTTGCCAAAGGCGAAGTAGATCCGGGCTATTCCGCATGGTTCGAGAAAAGGAATTGCATTGATGAGGAACCAGATCCCGAGCCAGAAAGGCCCGCCAAAAGGCCTCATGTTCAAGCTTTTGATGACAAAATTCGAGAGCGTTTGGCCTGGGGAGAAAAGGAAAAGAAATATCAAGCCACCATCCATGCCTTAGAGGAAAAGTTAAGGAACCTCGAATTTGACAATGACATACAGGCATAGGTAACAGAAGGTGAAAAGAGAAAATTGACCCTAGAGAACGAGGCGCTCCGAGCCCAACTCCGGAATATGAGGATAGCTGCCGAAACGCCTGTAAGAAGCGAGAGAGATAAAAATATCATCAACAACTTAAGAATGAAGGTCCATGACTATGCAGCTGGCTTGATAAAAATCGAAAAAGATTTGCTAGATGCTCAAACAAAACTAGCTAAGGGAGTAGAAGAACAGGCCCACCATTTGAGACAGAAATATGGCAAAGAAATAACAATTCTAAAGGAAATGTTGTTTGCCCTTGGGAATGAGATGGTCCAGCAAACCAAAGATTTCAAAATAGAAAAAGAGCATTGTTACGCACTAATCTGCCAACTAGAAGAAAGCGTGCAACAGCTACAGGACCAAAACAACACAAGTACACAAGTGTTGGAAGCCCGGGCACAGCAGATTGGGCATCTGCTTCAAGAGAAAGGAGTCATCAGAACTAGGATCAAGGAAATAGCTGACTATGTCGTGATGAAATGTCACGAGTGTGAAGACATGACTAGGTCCATATTTTTCGCTTCTATGATGACCTTCGTCCATCAAGTAATGGATGACTTGGACCGTCTTCAAGAAGACATTGCGTGAAGGCCCGCGCAAAGACTAGCTAATGCCCCACAGGCTCCAAGAAGACCGGTAGAAGCTCTCATGTACTTTTGATTAACCAGTTTTTGAGTCTGTACTTACTGCTTTCTTGAGTTTTAAATTGTTTTGTCGTTTGTTTTGAGTCTGTATTGTTGTCAGTACTTTAATTCCCTGTAATGAAAAACCCACAAAAAAGAGATATCCTTTATTAATGAAATGGAAAAATGCACTTAGTTACTTTATATCTATCCCCTGAACTACGTAATAATCTGATTCATGCGGCGTCATGATACGTAGGCAATCCACGTAGGATTCGATCATAACCCTAAAAGAAAGTAATTAAGAAAGCAAAAGAGAGAGACAATAAAGCTGGGATGAAACACGCAGCTGTTGCAAAACATCTTAGCAAACCGTTTAACTGTTTAGGTGCACTGCATCCCCAATATGCGATTCCCTATGTGTTAAATGTCTCAAACTAACCGCTTTGTTATGTGTGCTTTAAAAGAATAGGTTCTATTTTTAGGTGGTTGGTTTTGTGGTGGTAATCTGGCTTCACACCCTTATTTCACGAGATCTAAAGGAAGTATCGCCATGGCCTCAGAAAGTCATCTACCCATCATTGAGCCCGAGGATAGCCCGGTATCGGCTATCCCATAGTCAGAGTCAGCAGCTGCTGAGGAAAATAGAAGGCTACGATGTCGTATGCTAGAAATGTGGGACGCCTGGTCCAACGGCAGGGAACCACCTAGTACTTTCCCTAGATTCCCTGAATTGCTCCCCAGGACGGGAGGAACCACCAATGTCCCTATCCCAGTGACCAACCCATTCATCCAGTTTGGGTACCCCACCATGTCAACACTTCGTTGGTATGCCTTCTGAGGTTCGCCCCCAGGCACCATCTTCAGGAATATCATCTATAGTGTTCACAGCACCACCAGCCTCTAGCATGGCACAACCAACACTGCTGCGACAAACCTTCGAACCGTCAACTTTTACTTTCCAAGCTCCCCAATTCAAATTGGACACCGCTCGGGTTACCCCAAATTCCTATCCTCAACACCCACAATTTGAGTCTACTGTAAAACATGAGAAAGCCGCGAGGAATCCTAAACAAGAAGAGATAGCACGAAAAATGAAAAGCATCGAGCAAAGCCTCAAGAATATGCAGGGCCTGAGTGGCCAAAAGAGCGTTTCATATGCTGATCTATGCATGTTCCCTCACGTGCATTTGCCCATTGGCATTAAAACGCCAAAGTTCGAAAGATATGACGGGCATGGAGACCCGATTTCTCACTTAAAGAGATATTGTAACCAGTTGAGGGGTGCTGGTGGAAAAGAGGAGCTGTTAATGGCTTATTTCGGAGAAAGCCTCACCGGAATTGCTTCTGAGTGGTATATGGACCAAGACATCTCCCATTGGCATATATGGGATGACCTGGCCCGGGATTTTGTAAGGTAATTCCAATACAATGTTGATATAGCCCCGGACAGAAATTCTTTGACCAATCTCAAAAAGAAAGCCTCGGAAAGCTTCCGAGAATACGCTATCAAATGGCGTGAACAAGCGGCCAGGGTAAAAACCCCGATGGATGAGACCGAGATGGTCAGTGCCTTCTTACAGGCCCAAGAGGCCGATTATTTCCAAAACATGATGTCTTCCATGGGCAAACCGTTCGCAGAGGCCATCAAAATTGGAGAAATGGTAGAGAACGGCCTAAAAACAGGCCGCATCTTAAGTCAATCAGCTTTAAGAGCCACTTCCCAAGCCATTGAAAGCGGCTCGGGAGGTTTGACCAACCGAAAGAAAGAAGAAGAGGGAGCCATGATGGCTTTAAGCTTGAGAAATTCTCGGCGACCCCGGGATTATTCTGGTCCATCTTCCAGGACCCCGCAGCATTATTACCCCCACCAGGATGCAGCCTATGCTATGGACCCTCATCCTTATGCGGTAATGAACGCCAAACCATACACCATGCCACAACAGCATTATAACCAAAACAGAGCTCCACCTCCAAGAAACAACCCTCCTCGCCAAGCTCCGTATAATCCCCGTCCACCTCAGAACAATTATAACACCCGTCCTCGTGAACCACCCAGGAAAACTGACTTCACCCCCATTGGTGAGTCTTACTCCAGCCTCTTCCCAAAATTAATCCAAATGGGCTATTTATAGCCTGTACCTCCGAACAGACAGAACCCGGAATCTCCATCCTACAGGCCAGGTACGAAGTGCGCTTATCACTCAGGGGTGGAAGGGCATGACACTGAAGATTGTTGGACCCTTAAGAGAGCAGTCGAGAATTTGATAGAACAGAAGCGGGTAGTGTTAAGGGACGAGGAAGCCCCTAATGTGACCAACAACCCGCTATCGGCCCACAACAACGGGCTGGTTATCGGGATGATCTGCGAAGACAAAGAATTTTACCCAGCATTAAAAGCTATAATTTCCATCGCTATCTTCGAAAAGAAATGCAAAGCGGTGGAAAAAAAAGTCAGGGATGAGAAAAAGATAAACTCTACTCCCCAAAATGCAGAAAAAGTCAAGGAAACAGAGACAGGGGCAACACCTGCCCAAGAGGCCATTCTCTACATCTGAAGAGCCCCCAGGAAGGGACACCTTATGATAAGCCCTCCCAAGAGATTTGAACAGAGGAAAACCACGCCAAATATGCCAAAAATGTATGTACCAAAAGGGACTTATGTGGAACGAAGGACAGTCATTCCACCTAGGCTCGATGAGCCTTTGATCATTAGCCGCATGCCACAAAATCCCATGAGAGACCCTACTGCCGTCCCTTGAAACTACAACCAAACAAGGAAGTAAATGAAACAAATCAATCTGGGAAGTATCACAACCCAGAAGAATTGAACAAAACCAAGCAGAAGCAGTTCCCCTTCAAAAAGCCGGTTACTGTTGAAGAAGCGGAGGAATTTCTCCGAAAGATAAAAACCTCGGAGTATGTTGTGATTGATCAACTCAGAAAGGCTCCCTCCCAGGTTTCACTTTTGTCTCTACTGATGAGTTCAAACGAATAGCAGAAGGTGCTTCTAAAGACACTAAATGAGTCATATGTTCCAATTGAGACCACGGTTGAATAGTTGGAAAGAATGGTAGAGCAATTTTTCGAGGTCAATCGAATCTCCTTCAGCCGAAATGACTTGCTTCCAGAAGGAGCCGCTCACAACAAAGCCCTTCATTTGACTGTCAAGTATGAAGTTTATTATATGAAGAGGATTATGTTAGACGGTGGGTTCGGAGTTGATATTTGCCCTCTCTCAATGCTACAGAGGATGGAAATCGGGACCGAAAAGATTAGACCAAACAATGTCTGTGTGCGCACTTTTGATGGCGTCAAGCGAGATACGATAAGGGAAATTGACTTGATTCTAACCATTGGCCCCGTGGACTTTGAAGTAATGTTCTAAGTTCTGGACATGGATACTTTATATAACTTTCTCCTAGGAAGACCATGGATCCATGTCGCAGGAGCTGTGCCTTCTACTCTCCATCCAATGGTCAAGTTTGAACATGAAAACCAAGAAATTATCGTCCATGGGGAGGATGAACAGTCCATTTATAGGGACCCGACAGTTCCGTGTCTCGAGGCTAGAGAGGGAAGTGAGCACATTGTCTATCAAGTCTTTGAAATCGTAGTCGCCGACCAGTGTGAAGAAGGAACCACATGTACTCAACCCTATTCATCAAGCGCATCAATCATGGTCGCCAATGAGATGATCAAGCATGGGTACATGCCCGGGAAAGGGCTCGGGGTATCCTTACAGGGCGTCACAGAACCCGTTACCTTGGCTGCAAATAAGAAGTTCTTTGGCATAGGTTTCCAAGCTACCAATGCTAATGAAAAATGGGCCGATGAACGAAAGAAAAATGGGTGGGTCCTGCCTCAGCCAATCCCGCACCTCGCCAGATCGTTTGTTAAGCCAAGGTATATAGAAGAAGAAGAAGAAGAGGCCTTCACGACTGACGAAATTGAGGACATCTGTGAGGCAATGAGGCAAATGTTGTACGAAGCCCACATGGTCCAACCGGGAAAAGAATCGAGCACTGCTGAGGTGCAATACATGGGGCCCAATGCTAAATTGCAAAACTGGCAGGCTACTCCATTCCCAGTCAGGCGAGAATCCCGGTAGTTCAGTCTTGCCATTTTTTCTGCATTCCAAGTTATTTCAGGGTGTAACTCAAATGTTTTTAGTTTTTGTTGTTTTTTTAAATTCTGATGTAAACCCTCATATCTTCAAATTCAATAAAATGAAATCAATATTTCATCGTCTATGAATCTTTTCCTGTTATTCTTTCTGATTTTGCTATTTTTCTTATCTTTCTCATTTCAGTTCTAATAATGCGGACTTAAATAACATGACATGCCTGTGGACTTCATGCCCAGATCCTAAAATGCTGTCTAACTGTGAAATAATGAATCAAGAACCCAAATATGATGAAGACGAGGCTTTTAAGGAAATAAATCGAGAATTGGAACAATTCGAGAATAAGCCTAAGCCAAATTTAAATGAAACTGAGCCAATTAATTTGGGCGATTCAGAAGAGGTCAGAGAGACCATGATAAGCATTCACGCCGAGGAAAAAACTAGAGACGCATTGATCCAACTCTTGTTTGAAATTAAAGACGTGTTTGCATGGTCCTACGATGATATCCTAGGACTAAGTGTCGATCTCGTAGTACACAAATTGCCAACTTATCCCGTTTGTCCACCTATCCAACAAAAGCAAAGAAAATTCAAAACAGACATCAGCGACAAGATTAAAGAAGAGGTTGCCAAACAATTAAAAGCTGGTGTGATCTGAGTGGTCCGATACACCACATGGTTGGCCAATGTAGTCCCAGTACCAAAAAAGGACGGGAAGATCCGATTATGTGTTGACTACAGGGATTTGAACAAAGCGAGTCCCAAGGACAACTTCTCGTTACCAAACATCCACATCCTTATCAACAATTGTGCCAAACATGAAGTACAATCTTTTGTGGATTGTTATATTGGGTATCACCAAGTTCTGATGGAGAAGACGATGCAGAAAAGACAGCTTTCACCACACCATGGGGGACTTACTGTTACAAGGTCATGCCATTCGGTTTGAAAAATGCCGGGGCAACTTACATGAGAGATATGACCGTCATCTTCCATGACATGATGCACCAAGAAATCGAGGTGTAAGTTGATGACGTAATCATTAAATCCAGAACACAAGAAGGCCATGTGCAAGATTTGAGAAAGTTCTTTGAGCGTCTACGTAAGTATGACTTAAAATTAAACCCTGCTAAATGTGCATTTGGGGTTCCATCCGATATCCGAGATCTACCACCTCCGAAAACCAAGAAAGAGGTCATGAGTTTGCTGGGAAGGTTAAATTACATCAGTAGATTCATCGGTCAGCTCACGACCACATGTGAGCCCATATTTAAGCTGTTAAAGAAAGATGTGGCGATTAAATAGACGGATGAGTGTCAGGAAGCTTTTGACAAAATCAAAGAATATTTGTCAAATCCACCGGTGTTGGTCCCACTTGAGCCTGGAAGGCCTTTGTTCTTATACTTGACGGTCCTGGAGAATTCTTTTGGCTGTGTCCTCGGGCGACATGATGCGACCGGGAAGAAAGAGAAAGCCATCTACTATCTGAGCAAGAAGTTTACTGGCTATGAAACCAAATATACTTTGCTGGAAAGAACTTGTTGTGCCCTAACCTGGGTTGCTCAAAAGCTTAGACATTATGTGTTGGCTTATACCACATATCTCATAACCAGATTCGACCCTCTAAAATACATATTCCAAAAACCAATGCCCATGGGAAGGCTAGCAAAATGGCGAATCCTGCTTACAGAGTTCGACATTGTCTATGTCACCCGCACGGCTATGAAAGCCCAAGCCTTGGCAGATCATTTGGCTGAGAACCCGATTGATGATGAATACCAACCCCTAAGCACTTATTTCCCAGATGAGGAAGTAAACTCAGTTGAGGTAATCCCAGAAGACACCAAGCCTTGGAAAATATTCTTTGATGGAGCTGTAAATGCAAAGGGTGTTGGGATTGGGGCAACTTTGATTTCCCCCACTGGTCAGCACTATCCGGTTACGGCCCGACTTCGGTTCTTCTGCACGAATAACACTGCTGAATATGAAGCTTGCATCATGGGCATGAACATAGCAATTGACATGGATGTAGAAGAATTACTAATCATGGGAGACTCTGATTTGATAATTCGGCAAGCACAAGGCGAATGGGAAACTCGAGATATCAAGCTTATCCCATATAGACAACATGTGGAAGATCTCAGCAAACGGTTCAAATCCGTTGAATTCAAGCATATTCCTCGATTCCACAATGAGTTAGCTGATTGTCACGACCCAAAATATCACTTGTCGTGATGGCGCCTATCTCAATACTAGGCAAGCCGAAAATCTCAATAATCCACCATATCTTTTAAATTTAAAAACAATTAATTAAATTCAGCGGAAGAAATCTCACAATTTCAAATATAACACTCCCAAAACCCGGTATCACTGAGTGCATGAGCATCTAATATGAGTACAATGTTTGACTAATAAAACCCACTGTTTAAAAATATAGAACAGTACAATAACTGAAGGAAAGAGAGACAAGGTCAGCGGACGCCAAGCAGCTACCTTGATAGTCTCCAACTGATAGTACTCTGAAATCTAACAATCTCTGTGTCTGAAAGCACATAGATCTGAACACGAGGTGCAGAGTGTAGTATGAGTACAACTAACTCAATAAGTAACAAGACTAACCTCTGGGCTGAAAGAAATGATGAGCTCCGTAGATATAGTCCAGTAAAAATAATGGTACAGAAATGTAGGCATGCTTTCAAGTTCAACATTTAAACTCAATACAAGTGAAATAGATCAATACTGCATGATATGAGTCATATGACATCTTAGTAAAAAGACCTCATATAAATACTGGTCACCAATTATCCGGTCACTTGGCACTGTTTATGGCCAATCCAGCCCAGGGGTGTTCCAACCCATATATAAATACACATCGACTGACAGTCAGTCACTCAGTACCTTATAAGGCCAATCCAGCCCTGGGATAATTTATCCCCCAAATATAAATAATTCAATCAAGATCCATGTCCAGGTAAACTCATTACAATACAAATAAGTAAGGCAAGTCCATGCCTTGGGAAAATCCATCCCAAATATATATATAAACAGTAAGTAAGGCAAGCCCATGCCCTGGGAAGTCCATCCCGAATATCGATGATCATCTACGCTCACTGGGGGTGTGTACAGACTCCGGAGGGGCTCCTTCAGCCCAAGCGTAATACAAAGCCAATATGGCATACTGCAGGCGGACAGCCCCAATCCGTATAATAACAAAGCCAATAAGGCCTGCTGCAGGCGGGCAGCCCCAATCCATAATATAGTAAAGCCAATAAGGCCTGCTACAGGCGAGCAACCCCAATCCAGAAAATAGTAAATCCAATAAGGCATGTTGCAGGCGGGCAGCCCCGATCCAGAACAATAATAATGTATAAGCCATCCTGGCCTGCTGCAGGCGGGCAGCCCTGATCCATTTATTAATAACATATATAAAGCCAAATGGCCTGCTGTGTTGCGCAGCTCAATCCCATAAATACTCTCACAATGGACAATTATTACCGAGTGTGAAATATTTATTTTTGAATAATTAATTCAACAACAACACGACCCCATGGGTCCCAAAATATTGGCACATAGCCTAAACATGATCTTTAATCGGAGCCTCATCTCAATTTCTCTAACACGTGGAGAATATTTAGATAATAACATGATTCATTAATCTTACAACTACACAGGATTTATTCAAGTCACAATTTATATGGTGCACGTCCACATGCTCATCACCTATAGTGTATGTCACCTCCAAACAATTTATATCATACCAAATTCAGGGATTCATACCCTCAGAACCAAGTTTAGAAGTGTTACCTGCCTCAACCTATGTAATTCTTTATTCCTTTATGCCCTTGCCACGAGAATTGGTCTCTGAAAGCCTCGTATCTAGGCACAATTAATTCGATTCAATCAATACCAATTATTGTAAGTAATCCCATAAGGAAATACTAATTTTTCCAATAAAATCCGAAATTAACTCAAACATTGCCCGTGGGTCCCACATCTCGGAACCCGACAAAAGTTATAAAATATGAACGCTCATCCAACCACGAGTCCAACCATACAAATTTTACCAAATTCCGACATCAACTCGACCCTCAAATCTTCAATTAAAGTCTTTGAAGATTTCTACCATTTTCAACCTAATCTATACCCATTTGAACTCAACAATCTTTCCATAAACCTTATTTATATGTATAAATGATACTATTACACCCAAGAATCATACTCTTAATCACCCATCTTTATCCAAATTCGAAATTGAAGACTAGGGGTTAGAACCTTACCTCTTGGGTGAAGATATTGTGATATTTCCTTGTTGGATTTCAAAGCTTGAACAAGATCTTGATGAACAAAGCACTTGAGCTTCTTCCTCTCTCTAGAACACCCTCCCTTCTCTATAAAACAAATGTCAGACTTTTGCTCCAAAATGAGTCCCAAAGCCTATTTATCAAAATGGGTTCGGGTTATGAAAATAGAAAAATAAACCCTCCGAAAGCAGGCCTGCGGTTGCTTAATGGACCGCAGAATGGGTATGCGGGTCGCAAAATGCACCGCAAAATCGATGCCCAGAAATGGGCTTCACTAGACAGGTTTGCGACCATTTTGCAGTCGCATAACTACTTCTGCGATCGCATAATGGTTCTGCGATCGCAGAATTAGTCGCAGAATCGCATTTTTCCAGACTTTGGTAATTTGGTCATAACTTCTTGTAGGAATGTCCAAATGACGAACGGTTTGAAGCGTTAGATACTAGACTCAAAGTCCTTTCATTTGATAGGTAATACACCATATAACTCTTCGTATCATGAGAGTTATGCTCATTTGAAATTAAATCTTGTGCGAACTCATTTGAAACTTTAGTCTTATGAAATTTCCAACTTCTACATTCGATGCTCAAACCTATCGAATCAAGTCCGATTGACCTCAAATTTTGCACACAAGTTATAAATGACATAATGAAGTTATTCCAATTTCCAGAATCGGATTCCGACCTCGATATCAAAAAGTCAACCCCCCCCGGTCAAACTTCCCAAAAATTCAACTTTCGGCATTTCAAGCCTAATTCCACTACGGACCTCCAAATAATTTTTCGGACACGCTCCTAAGTCCAAAATCACCATACGGAGCTATTGAAATCATAAAAATTCAAGTCTGAGGTCGTTTACACATAAGTCAATATGCGATCAACTATTTCAACTTAAGCTTCCAACATGAAAGTTCATTCTTCCAAGCTAACTCCGAAATACCTTAAAACCAAAACTGATAATTTACACAAGTCATAATACCTCGTAGGAAGTTATTCAATATTTCAAATAGTTGAAAGGAGCATAAATGCTCAAAACGACTGGTCGGGTCATTACAATCTCCCCTACTTAAACATACGTTCATCCTCGAACGTGCCAAGAGTTGTTCTTAACCTTCAAATCTCTATTCCACCTTACCACGCACATACCCGGGGGTGATCTCACGTCACCCTATTCTATATAGGCCTGACCACACAACATAACTGAAAATCATTAATTTAACCTTAGCCCAAAAACCATGGAGCCAAATTTCTAACATCCAGAATTCTTTTCAATACCCGAATCTCACATCTACACACTATATAAATATAAACAAGTTGTATCCAGCCATAACCATAGTCCCGGATAAAATCACTTTCTATGCCGACCTTCAATATTATCCTCCCAATATACCAGAATCCAACCTGATAGTATCCATTCTAGGTCTAATGACCTTATTTTATTAAACAAAACTATCCTATTGACATGCCACACCAATACAACTCAATCCACAACTGCGCAACTTTGTACCCAAAAATGAAAAATGTCTCAAAGTAGAGAACCGGATTGTAAGTTCAACAAGCACCACCACAACTGTAATGCTATCATCTCCATTATATATTGTACAACCGATACACACAAGTTTAATAACAGTAACCAGCTCTTTTAGAGCTCACATTAACATCACTCGTACGGACAACTCACATGCTATCGTATCAATATCTGAACCCGCACGGACAACTCACGTGCTAAAAACTTCAGTATATGGATCTGCACGGACAACTCGCGTGCCAATAACGTAATCCGCCAGGCATGGTCACAGTCCTCCAGTCCAAGCATATCATAGAGGAGCAATCAAATAAGTACACATGTATGTGATAAATGAAATAAGATTCACATGCTCCTCGACTGGTATAAATAACACGTCATAGCGTAAGCATATGCAAAGTCTGGTGTCACTTCAAATTGGCAAGTTAACGCAAAAATAGTAACTACCCCATTTATTCAGGGGAATTAATCTCTTTGAAAACTCAAATGTAGCCCAGATAGTTCTCAACAAAGGTACGAACACGAGAAACGTTATAACTTAACGCTTAACAGTCAACTCTAGGCATATCATAGCCAAAGCATTTTTTCGAGTATGAGTACTTGCACTGATGCCCACACATTGGCTCGAACCTCACATATATGCACACTTATAGCGCGTAGCTATCACAAATAATTAACACAACTAGTGCCTCCACTGAGTAAAAATAAAATACTCACCTCAAACAGGCCGCAACCTGAAATAATATACTTCTGAGAACTCCCAGTCTCCAAATTCATCAAACACATGAATCACCGTAACTGATCCCAACTCCATCACTAGAATGGCTAACATGTCTTCCTTTCGCGATCTTCCTATGAGGAACACTTTCATAATTCTTTCGTGCCACATAGAAATAATTTTAATATTAGTAGTCTATAACCCAGGTGGGTACTGCAATATCGCTGAACATCCGTAAGTCAAAATAGAACGCACCCTCTGAAATGCGCACCCTTCTCGGGGATCCTCGGGCAGTTATAACATTCCTCTAAATATCTGAAACTGACCATTTTGTCCAAAATTCGTGATCTTTCTTTCAAGAATGAACTGCCACCTTATGCGTGTGAATCTAAATCTCGTACAACACACCACATCTACCATGTGAAAGGTACAAGAATCTCATTATCAACTCTGAGTCACCGGCAAATTACATACCCGTTTAGTTAGAAACCTTTCTCTCGCTTCCTTCCAGGAGGAAATCACAATATACAACATGTTTCCCACACCAGTAGAAAATATCCGATTCAAACCGTCAAGAACACTTTGAAATCCATCTGCACATAAGTAAGCTATTAGAACTAAATTCCTCTAACTCGACCAAACCACGTAGGTCACCAAAACTCAAGAATATTTCCACCAAAACATCTGTAGAGTCTCTCCACATCATAATTACCCTTATAAATACCACAATCGAAACACCCACTCTGAAAATACCTTATTTTAGTCTAAGGCCGTTTCGTTCACCTTCCTGATACCAAAGTATAAAATCCTTAATGATATACAAAAACGGCATAAGTCTCGACACCATCCAACTTAAAACTCATATTTTATCCATAAACAAATCCGCCAAAAATTCTCAATTGTTACATATTAATCTTGAATCCATTGGAACTTTCTCAGGAGTCATCCACTCTGCTCAAATATCAATTGCACCACCCAAACGGGCCGAAAGACACATGCCCCATTAGCACAACAACACCCAAAGAAGTACCCCAGTCTTAACACCACCAATCAAATTCATACTCCGTGCGCACTACATCCTTCACAAATAACAACTCACTCATTCCATGATTTTCATATATTCATAAGAGCAGTATAACTCGTATCCAGGAATTTCCTTATTCGAGTCACCCTCGATCTCAACCTCTGCAAGTCATAACTAACCCACAAGTATACCTCAGACCAAAACTAAATTTTAAACATATAACCATGAATTGAATTGTCAATAGCAGACTCCCCCACTTGGCTCAAAGCCATAGAACAAAATACTCGATAATTCATAATACCCATACTTTATTACTTCCATAATACTGCAGTCAGTTCAATGAAAATTCTTCTCAAGCTTAGGCAACACCTACCATAAACTACCTCAATCATCCGCTAAGTTCACATTTATTCTCGTGATAATCAAGTCAACTTTCTCAACCAGATTCAAATTCAAGTCTCAACACATACGCCCCACTGGCAGAAAAGAAACTCTCTATTCACATCGTAAGGAACACACCTACATAGATTACTCCGCATGAGATAACCCACCTGCTTAGTCTCAAATTGGCATCTTGTTATACCCTTTCACAACCACAATTACTACGCAATCACTTAATCTTTCTGAGTCCAAACTCATTAACAAGACATGAGAATTTAATTAGTCCCACAATTTAACTGAAAGATCCTTCAGAACATTCATACTCGGGACTGTACATCACATCAAAACAAAAATCAAGCACCTAATGGCCTTTTTTACATTTCAAGGAAATACTTCTCGTCACATTCAAATCATTTTAACATATTCCGAAGTCACATCATTCTCATCACAAAGCCATTCCACCGCTCATCGAGCCACAAATTCCACTCGTAGGGACATTACCGGACATATGAGTCCAAATGTACATGTTACAATTGAAGCTACCGAGCCTAAGATGCGGTCTAAACCTGGCCGCAAGTCCTCCAGACTGGCCCATCACCAAAACACAGAATACACATCTTGAACCTCGTTCATAGAATCACAAGCCGGCGATGCACAACTTATACCGAGCGGTCATATGCGCATATGAAATACGTGGAAGGAATTAAAAGAGTTATGTTTCAAGCTGAATCAATTCCGCACGATAGAATTCAAGAAAGTGAAATTTCCTAAGGTTTTGGCAGCCTCTCGAAGATAAGTACAGACGTCTCCGTACCGATCCGCAAGACTCTACAAAACCTGCTCATGACTCGTGAGACCTATGTAACCTAGGCTTTAATACCAACTTGTCACGACCCAAAATCTCACATGTCGTGATGGAGCCTATCTCAATACTAGGCAAGCCGAAAATCTCAATAATCCACCATATCTTTTAAATTTTAAAACAACTAATTAAATTCAGCGGAAGAAATCTCACAATTTCAAATATAACATTCCCAAAACCCGGTGTCACTGAGTGCATGAGCATCTAATATGAGTACAATATTTGACTGATAAAACCAACTGTTTAAAAATATTGAACAGTACAATAACTGAAGGAAAGAGAGATAAGGTCAGCGGACGCCAAACAGCTACCTTGATAGTCTCCAACTGATAGTACTCTGAAATCTAACAATCTCTGTGTCCGAAAGCACCTGGGTCTGCACACGAGGTGCAGAGTGTAGTATGAGTACAACTAAATTAATAAGTAGCAAGACTAACCTCTGGGGTTAAAGAATGATGAGCTCCGCAGGTACAGTCCAGTAAAAATAATGGTACAAAAATGTAGGCATGTTTTCAAGTTCAACAGTTAAACTCAATACAAGTGAAATAGATCAATACTGCATGATATGAGGCATATGACATCTCAGTAAAAATACCTCATGTAAATACTGGTCATAAATTATCCGGTCACTTGGTACTGTTTATGGCCAATCCAGCCCAGGGGTGTTCCAACCCATATATAAATACACATCGACTGACAGTCAGTCACTCAGTACCTTATAAGGCCAATCCAGCCCTGGGATAATTTATCCCCCAAATATAAATAATTCGATCAAGATCCATGTCCAGGTAAACTCATTACATACAAATAAGTAAGGCAAGTCCATGCCTTGGGAAAATCCATCCCAAATATATATATATAAACAGTAAGTAAGGCAAGTCCATCCCGAATATCGATGACCATCTATGCTCACTGGGGATGTATACAGACTCCGGAGGGGCTCCTTCAGCCCAAGCGTAATACAAAGCCAACATGGCCTACTGCAGGCGGACAGTCCCGATCCGTATAATAACAAAGCCTATAAGGCCTGCTGCAGACGGGCAGCCCCAATCCATAAAATAGTAAAGCCAATAAGGTCTGCTACAGGCGAGCAACCCCGATCCAGAAAATAGTAAATCCAATAAGGCTTGTTGCAGGCGGGCAGCCCCGATCCAGAACAATAATAATGTATAAGCCATTCTGGCATGCTGCAGGCGGGCAGCCCCGATCCATTTAATAATAACATATATAAATCCAAATGGCCTGCTGCATTGCGCAGCTCAATCCCATAAATACTCTCACAATGGACAATTATTACCGAGTGTGAAATATATATTTTTAAACAATTAATTCAACAACAACACGACCCCATAGGTCCCAAAATATTGGCACGTAGCCTAAACATGATCTTTAATAGGAGCCTCAGCTCAATTTCTCTAACACGTGGAGAATATTCAGATAATAACATGATTCATTAATCTTACAACTGCACAGGATTTATTCAAGGCACAATTTATATGGTGCATGTCCACATGCTCATCACCTATCATGTATGTCACCTCCAAACAATTTATATCATACCAAATTCGGGGATTCATACCCTCAGAACCAAATCTAGAAGTGTTACTTACCTCAACCCGTGTAATTCTTTATTCCGCTATGTCCTTACCACGAGAATTGGTCTCTGAAAGCCTCGTATCTAGGCACAATTAATTTGATTCAATCAATACCAATTATTATAAGTAATCCCATAAGGAAATACTAATTTTTTCAATAAAATCCGAAATTAACTCAAAAATTGTTCGTGGGTCCCACATCTCGGAACCCGATAAAAGTTACAAAATATGAACACCCATCCAACCACGAGTGCAACCATACAAATTTTACCAAATTCTGACATCAACTCGACCCTCAAATCTTCAATTAAAATCTTTGAAGATTTCTACCATTTTCAACCCAATCTATACCCATTTGAACTCAACAATCTTTGCATAAACCTTATTGATATGTATAAATGATACTATTACACCCAAGAATCATACTCTTAATCACCCATCTTTACCCAAACTCGAAATTGAAGACTAGGGGTTAGAACCTTACCTCTTGGTTGAAGATCTTGTAATATTTTCTTGTTGGATTTCAAAGCTTGAACAAGATCTTGATGAACAAAGCACTTGAGCTTCTTCCTCTCTCTAGAACACTCTCCTTTCTCTCTAAAAAAAATGTCATATTTTTGCTCCAAAATGAGTCGCAACGCCTATTTATCAAAATGGGTTCGAGTTATGAAAATAGAAAAATTAACCCTCCGAAAGCAGGTCTGCGGTCGCATAATGGACCGCAGAATGGGTATGCGGGTCGCAAAATGCACCACAAAATTGATGCCTAGAAATGGGCTTCACTGGATAGGTTTGCGACCATTTTGCGGTCGCGTAACTACTTCTGCGATCGCATAATGGTTCTTCGATCGCAGAATTGGTCGCAGAATTGCATTTTTCCAGACTTTGGTAATTTAGTCATAACTTCTTGTAGGAATGTCCAAATGACGAACGGTTTAAAGCGTTAGAAGCTAGACTTAAAGATCTTTCATTTGATAGGTAGATAATCACATAAATTCATATATATATATATATATATATATATATATATATATATATATATATATATATATATATATATATATATGAGAGAGAGAGAGAGAGAGATATGTTTGTTCAAAGTTGGGTCTTGTGCGAACTCACTAGAAACTTTAGTCTTATGAAATTTCCAACTTCTACATTCGATGCCGAAACCTATCGAATCAAGTTCGATTGACCTCAAATTTTGTACACACAAGTCATAAATGACATAATGAAGTTATTCCAATTTCCATAATCAGATTCCGACCTCAATATCAAAAAGTCAACTCCCCTGGTCAAACTTTCCAAATATTCAACTTTCGGCATTTCAAGCCTAATTCCACTACGGACCTCAAATAATTTTTCGGATACACTCCTAAGTCCAAAATCACCATACAGAGATATTGAAATCATAAAAATTCAAATTCGAGGTCGTTTACACATAAGTCAATATCCAGTCAACTATTTCAATTTAAGCTTCCAACATGAAAGTTCATTCTTCCAAGCTAACTCCGAAATACCTTAAAACCAAAACCGATAATTTACACAAGTCATAATACCTCGTAGGAAGTTATTCAATACTTAAAATATTTGAAAGGAGCATAAATACTCAAAACGACCGGTCGGGTCGTTACACTGATGCACTAGCTACCTTAGCTGCAATGCTGCTATATCTGGGCAATGTCCATATTGACCTGTTAGAGATTCAAATTCTAGAAAGACATGGTTATTGCAATGTAGTTGAAGTAGAACTAGATGTTCAACCATGGTACCATGATATCAAAAGGTTCTTGAAAACAAAGGAATACCCCGAGCAGGCCAGTGGAGACCAAAAGAGAACCATTAGAAGGCTTGCCAGCAGTTTCTTCTTAAGCGGAGAAGTTCTGTACAAAAGAACTCCAGATCTGAATCTTTTGAGGTGTGTAGATGCCAAAGAAGCTGAAAAGATCATGAACGAAGTGCATTCAGGAGTATGCGGGCCCCACATGAACGGATATGTCCTTGCAAAGAAAATCCTGCGGGCAGGTTATTACTGGATGACCATGGAAAAGGATTGCTTCAGTTTTGTCCGGAAGTGCCATCAGTGTCAGATACACGGTGACCTGATTCATGCACCACCTTCAGAGTTGCATCCTATGTCAGCACCTTGGTCTTTTGTTGCTTGGGGTATGGATGTCATTGGGTTGATCGAGCCGAAAGCCTCAAATGGGCATAGATTCATCCTAGTTGCCATTGATGTTTTCACAAAGTGGGTTGAAGCAGTCATTTTCAAAGTTGTCACCAAGAAAGCAGTGGTGGACTTCGTACATTCCAACAT
The DNA here is from genome assembly GCF_000715075.1 of Nicotiana tabacum. NCBI lineage: Eukaryota > Viridiplantae > Streptophyta > Magnoliopsida > Solanales > Solanaceae > Nicotiana > Nicotiana tabacum. The sequence continues at coordinate 66,053,191 of NC_134101.1, forward strand.
TATCTGTCGTTTTGGTATTCCAAAGACTATTATTACTGACAATGCTGAAATTCTGAACAGCCACCTGATGAGGGAGGTATGCGAACAGTTTAAAATTACACATCGCAATTCTACCCCTTATCGACCAAAAGCCAATGGCGTCGTTGAAGCGGCAAATAAAAACATCAAGAAGATCCTCAGGAAAATGATCCAAAGTTCTAGGCAATGGCATGAGAAGCTGCCTTTCGCATTATTGGGATATCGCACAACCGTGCGCACATCAGTCGAGACTGCACCTTACTTATTGGTTTATGGCACTAAAGCCGTAATACCTGCAGAAGTCGAAATTCCCTCTCTTCGAATCATTGTTGAAGCCGAGATCGAGGATGATGAATGGATAAAAACCCGGTTAGCATAGTTAACTATGATTGATGAAAAGCGGATGGCTGCGGTTTGCCATGGGCAGTTGTATCAACAAAGAATGTCCCGTGCCTACAACAAGAAAGTGCGGCCTAGAAACTTCGAAGTGGGGAAACTCGTTCTAAGACGTATTCTCTCGCATCATGAAGAAGCAAAAGGAAAGTTTGCTCCAAATTGGAAAGGCCTGTACATTATAAGAAAATTGCTGCCAAAAAGGGCATTGTACTTAGGAGATATTGAAGGAAATGACCCCGAAAAGGTTGTCAATACAGATGCAGTCAAAAGGTATTATGTTTAACCCATTTCGCGGCCTTGATACTCTCCGATTGGGATGACGAAGGCTTTCATTCTCGCTACCCAAACACTATCAACTTTTGTAAACCCTTTGAGTCGGTTATTCTTCTTTCATCACCCTCTTTGGAACCAAAGTTTGAAAAAACAAATCAATCAAATCAAATCAAAAGTCAAAACAAAACAAAAACAAAATGTTTCCTTGAACCACGTTCGACTTGATTCCGAAAGGATACGTAGGCAGCCTCACTCTGGGGTTCAATCACACCAAAATAAAAATCCAAATTCCCCCCGAAGATGAGACTGGGGCAGAATTTATAATAGTTCGGCGACGTTTTTGCCTGAAAGGTTCCAAAGTTGTAATTCAATCTAAATTCTTTTTACCCCAAATCCTGTTCAAGTCCTTCCGATCAATCGGTAAAGATGTCCAAAATTGGAGGATACAGTTACTTAGATCTGATACAACCAAACGAGAGAAATAAAATAAGAGTGTCTTATTGGTGAAAACCCATACGGGCATCATGAGGCGATGGTAAGCAAAGAAATTGAAAATGAGAGAGCCTCATTAGTGAAAACTCGCAAAGAGCACTACAAGGCGATGGTGAGAAGAGAAATGAGAGAGGTTAGCTGGTGAAAACCCGCAAAGGGCACCACTGATCGAAAAGAGGATAATTGGTCACTGACATAGACACAGTCTTGGGCAAGGTTTCTCAATCTTGAGGAATAAGTTATGGTGGATTTCTGAGAGTTGGACGGTCCGCACAGATCGGGTATCCAGTCCAAGAGGCATGTTATGTTCATTGAAGTCCGCATACACTCCAGATAAGTCCTTCTTTCCTTTTCCCGAAAGGGATACCTCTTGTCTAAATTCATTTATCCATTCCGTCATTTATTTTCTTTCAATCCCTTTCGGTCTAATTCTATTCTAAATTAAGACAAAGAAAGGATGGCAAGACCGATCTATAAGGTTCTTATTTGATACAAGCTAGTATGCAAAAAGAGCCCAGCCTCGGCAGGTGCATCGAGTCGACCTCGACCGGCCATGATAGCTGATGCCTCGAAATCAATTATTCCCGAAAGGAAAGGGATTAAAGTCAAAATGCCACAAAGGCAAAATAAAGTTAAAGAAGGTTAAGTCCCACGCGATTAACCGTCCTGGTAAGATTTTGGAAAAGTCAAGATCTCCAAGGTTAGAAATGAAACCAATACCCAGTGAGCCAGCAAGCAATCAAAATCTTTGTCCAAAAGAAAGGGCCAAGATCGAGTGACCAAATAATCAAGGCCACGAAACCAACCACCGTGTCAAACTGACAAATTGTTCTTTATTAAAACAGAAAACAGGTACAACCCGAAAGCAACTTTGCAAGAAGCAGGGGCAACCAAAAGAAATTGCGCAAGGACTAGAAACAGCTTTGCAACAACAACTTCAAAAGGGAAGTCTCCTCCAAATTCTTTCCCGCATTCACTCATCGTCTGAAAACAAGAAGAAAAGAAGAAATTATGTTAAAGATAATCCAAAAATTAAGGTAGTATAGGGCCTCCAATCCCTAGCCGCGCCTTTTCCAACATAGGGCTTCTATTCCCTAGTTGATGCCAACATAGGGTCTCCATTCCCTAGTTAATGTCGACATAACTCGATGCCAATATGGGATCTTCCATTCCTTAGTTGATGACTTTCCAACATAGGGTCCCACTCCCTAGTTGATGCCAGCATAACCTGATGACTTTCCTACATAGGGTCTCACTCCCTAGTTGATGCCAGCATAACCTAATGACTTTCCAACATAGGGTCACACTCCCTAGTTTGATGCCAGCATAACCTGAAGACTTTTCGACATATGGTCTCCACTCCCTAGTTAATGCCAACATAGGGTCCCACTCCCTAGTTGATACCAGCATAACCTGGTGATTTTTTCCAACATAGGGTCTCACTCCCTAGTTGATGCCAGCATAACCTGATGACTTTCCAACATAGGGTCCCACTCCCTAGTTGATGCCACCATAACCTGATGACTTTCCAACATAGGGTCCCACTCCCTAGTTGATGCCAGCATAACCTGATGATTTTCCAATGGCATCAACGTGATGACTTTCCAACATAGGGTCCCACTCCCTAGTTGATGCCAACATAACCTGATGATTTTCCAATGGCATCAACCTGATGACTTTCCAACATAGGGTCCCATTCCCTAGTTGATGCCAGCATAACCTGATGATTTTCCAACATAGGGTCACACTTCCTAGTTGATGCTAGCATAACCTGATGACTTTCCAACATATGGTCTCACTCCCTAGTTGATGCCAGCATAACCTGACGACTTTCCAACATAGGGTCCCACTCCCTAGTTGATGCCAGCATAACCTGATGACTTTCCAACGCAGGGTTCCACTCCCTAGTTGATACCAGCATAACCTGGTGATTTTTTTCCCAACATAAGGTCTCAAATCCCTAGTTAATTTTACTTTTAGACATAAGGTCTCCACTCTCTAGTCTACATTTACTCTGGGTACACCATTCTCGTCTTTTTATCGCTTTCGATAATGAAGTAGTATAGAATTTTGTTACAATAACTCACGAAACTTTCCTAGTGAAAACTGGGGCAGAAAATTTCATTTGTTTGTTTTGATTCCTGAGCAGGTTATACCTTAAAGTACTGGGTTCGAGACGACCTAAAGAAGACGTCTCAATCTAGAATAAAAGAAAAGAAGAAAAAGAAAAACCCAAAGTACAGAAGTGGAGAAGATATGGGTTTCTCAAGACGAGATTGAAGTCGCAAGTTTTGCATGTCCCATCTTGATCCGAAAAGATGAAGAAGATTGAACCAGTACCTGCAGCTAACAAGCATCAAGATCCAGATCAGAGTCTGCATAAAGAACCAACTTAGACTCAAGACCAAGCTTCGAAAAATTTACAGATAGGAATCTTGTAACTCGTAACTGATAGGCTTAGTTAGTTTTCTTCATTTTTTACTTTGGTGTAATAAGGAGTTCAACAGTAGTAACAACAGCAATATTAGTGAAATCACAATTTTTCGGTAGTCCCAGCTACCAAAACTTCCAGAACTACACTTACCTGATTCCTTTATAGCCAAGGATATGTAGGCAACCTTTGAAGCAAGGTTCTTTTAAACATTTTCAAAACGCTTCCCATGGAGTATCAAAACAGGTAAAATTGGTCCATGACTGCTCACTTTGTCTTTGCCCAAAAACTCTTCGTGTTTTCGAGCAAAGAGGGACAGCTGTGAGCATGTAATTTTTACCCTACCAAAATATTCTTATAAAATTAATAAATAAATTATTCATAGTTGCATTTTTCATTTTTGAAGTCATGAAAAATAACAAAAACATATTTAAACCTTCATCATCTTGCATTATTAGGTTTTAAATTTAATTTAACATCTAATTGCGCAATTTAATCATATTATTAAAAGAAAATCACAAAAAAATATTTATGTTTGACATTTTTTTACTTTCAATGTTAAAACTAGTAATTTTTCTTTCCAAAACTTAAGATTGACTAATTGTGAAAATAATATAAATAGATAATTAGTGTAATTTTATAATCTGAGATAATTTAGTGTTTAATTTAAGATTTAATTAAAATTAGTTAGGTTTTAAAATTAATTAAACAAATGAGATTTAATTAGCCTAAAACCAGATTAGGCTAAGTCTTTAATGCCCAATCCAAACTTAACCCAAAATACCCAAGCCCAGAATCTCGTCCGGTCCAACCCCATAATAAACCAAACGACACTTTTAAGTGCCAAGCGATCCTGGCCTTTGATCTTCACTAGATCCAACGGTCCGGAACTGGCCTGGCACTTGGTATATATATGTCTCACCCCCATCTCTCTCACACCCCTCTCTCTGTGAAATACCCCAAACCCAAGAGACGACCCCTATCTCTCACCTCTCTCTAACCACCACCCTAAGCCTTCGCCGGAAATCGCCCACGGCGGCGGTGGACCTCCAAAATCCCTCAAACTCATACCATACACTCTCCTCACCTCCCTGAACCTCACCCTACTAACCAAATCCCCAAAAACCCCGCCAAAAACCCTAGATCTTAGATCTAGGGTCTCCGAAACCCTAGATCTATTTTTTATTTTTTCAAAAATCCTAAAATCCAACCTAGTCCGCTTAATAATCCTCCTGCCAAGATCTCCCATCAAGGATCTCAGATCCCAGATAGGAGTCTTGGCATGAGGGCTTTTCACGGCTAGATCTTTATTTTTTTTTCTTTAATATATTTTCTGTTACTTTCTATTTTTTTCTTAATTTCGTATTATTGCGTGTTTTATTTTTATGTTGTTACTGTTTTTATTATTGTCCATTATTTTAAATTAATTAATTAATCAAACAGATTTAGTTAGGACAAAAGTAAAAACAGTGTTAGATGTAGTTTATTTTTCCTATTTTTGCTTTTTTGTTCTTGTATTTATGTTGTTAGTTTCATTAATTTTGCGTTTATTTTTTTAGCATTACTGTTTTTTTATTTATTTTTTTAAACTAATTATTGTTATTTTATTGTTAATTATTTGTTTTTTATTTAATTATTGTTTGAGAACTGGGCTTCATTTAAGTGGCCCGTTCCACTTGGCCCATAGCTTTGTAAAAAGCTTAAGAGCCCAAAGTCCTTAGGCCCAGAGTCACCTGACTCAGGCCCAGAACCAATCTGGTTCTGAGGTAATTCCAAGACCCTTAAGGGTCAGTTTTGGAATCCTAATTCTGAAAATTATTTAGAAAATATACTAGAAACTTCTAGAATAGGGACACTGTCCCAATGCTTAGTAGGGAAATAGGGATAAGATCTAAAAATATCCAGAAATTGAACACTTGTCCATTTTTTGAGATAAGGAAGGTACTGAAAATTGGACAGCTGTCCATTTCTGTTAAGAAAGATGTCATTTCCTTAATTTATAGGAAATTCTGGCAGATTCTTTTATACCCTAATTATCATCCCTTTTCACTCCCTCACTCTATAAATAAACTCCTCTTTCTTCATTAGAGAGAGATCGGCGGACACATTAACACACACAATATATACACTGAACTAGCTACACACCTACACACAAAAACACACAGAAATCTCTGCACTACCTTAAGATTTTTTCTCTTCATTTCCAAAAGAAAAACTTTCTGAAAATCAATCTTGATTTTTCAGAGACAAAAATATACAATCCTTTCCTGTTTTCTTTTAAAAATCTAGTTGTTCTTCCTACCTTACTGGGTTTCATTGCTGCTGCTTTACTTCAAGCTTTCAGAGACTTATTTTCTTACTTATTTATTTTTGCTGCTATCAAGGTATTTTTTTAAACAATGTAAATGTTTAAATCTTGCTGTATCATGACTATGACTCTACTGGTTATCAAAAAATCTGTGTTCTATTTGAATATTGCATAAAGTTATTTGGTTAAGAGTGGTTAGTTATTTATACTGCTTGAGTCATTTAAGTCATGGTATCTTTATGTTAAAATGTTCATAAAACTGTAAAAAAAAAAAAAAAAAAAAAACATGTTTAAAGCTTTATATATATTCACAAAATCTCTATGTGCGGGTGTAATAGTAGAAGCAAAAACAGCGCACACACATTTTTAGAAAATTTATTAAAGTAGTAATAGATAGATTTGTTATCACTAATGTAATAATTTAGCTTTTATATTATATTATCCTGTACAATGTGCTGGTTTAATTAGTAGTTTTACCATTTCATTTAAAACAATCAAATATAGTAAATCTGATTCCATTAGTTCTAAGTCATGAAAAAATTAGGTTTTGCAAGCAAACTTAATAGCAATCAGGGTACATTTTCAGGCCCATATCAACTGGGTCTACGAGATTATACTCTGAAATTTTGGCTAATAAATTAAATTGATAATACAAGTAAAGGCAGTGATTTTTGCTTTTAAATACACAATGAGTCTTAAACTTAGCACTTTAACATAAGTTACTAAGTGGCTTAGGCAATCAGTAGGAAATTATCCAAAAATTAACCAAAATTTCGCTTTATTTTGTTCGTATCCCAAGACCCTTGTTAACTTTTTTTTAGATAAACAAAATATAGGTAAAAATCTTATAATTGCTGTTACAAATTTTAATTTCAAACTCATTCACACAAATATGCACAGGGGCCAGAGTCACTTGGACTCATTATCATCAGGCCCAAATCATTGTTTGAACAATTTGTCCACAAATGGATATTGGCCCAGAGTCATCCAGACTCATTATTAGGCCCAAACCTTCTTGAATCAAATGTGTTTAATTGATTGAATGCTTAATAACATGGTATTGGGCCGGAGTCATTTAGATTCCATGATCACCAGGCCCAAATTGTTTGGACTGAATTCATTTAGCTGCCTTAGAATATGCATTGGGCCAGAGTCAATTAGACTCAAGCAGGCTCAAATTCTTTTGAACTGAATTCATTAGCTAGTCCCAATAACAAATAATATATGTCTTGGGCTAGAGTTCATTAGGACTCAGTCCATATCAGGCCTCAAACTTTAAATCTGGGCCTGCTTGACAAATAATACATAGGTTGCCCCCATCTAATACAAAAAAACATATCACCTAGTACTGAACCTTTATACTTAGCCATATGACATAGAGTATTTAGTTTAGAGACATAAGCATAATTTAAGGTATTTATAATCAACTTAATTATTACAATTATGTACATGCACGCGTGATATAGTTGCGATGCCAAAAAGAAATCAAGGTACATGTTCGCGTGACCATGGTCAAACAATCTTAGTAAATAAAATGCCTTAATTAAACACTAGTAGAAATACTTTAGGCGTGAATTTTATCGTAATTGCGTACATGTCCGTGACATGATCCCGATATTCAAAATTAAATCGAGGTATGCATTCGCGCAACTTCGGCCAAACAATCTTAAATTAATAAAGCGCAATTAATTGTGTACATATTCGCGTGACATGATTTTAGTGCCCCAAACAAAGCGAACTTACACACATGTAGTCTGTTTCAAAGATTAAATCTATAAATGCCATAATTAAAAGCGGTAAAAGGTAAAATGCACTTAGGTTTAAAATACGTAATTAAATAAATTAATTAAGCTAGGTATGATTAAAGCGATCGTGCTAAAATCACGGAACTCAAAAATGCCTAACACCTTCTCCCTGGTTAACAGAATTCCTTACCCGGTCTTCTGGTTTCGCAGACTTTAAAACAGAGTCAAATTTCCTCGATTTGGGATTTGAAATAAACCGGTGACTTGGGACACCATAAATTATCCCAAGTGGCGACTCTAAATTAAATAAATAATCCCATCTCGATTAATGTCACTTTAATTGGAAAAACTCCCTTATCCCATATCCTCATTCGGGAAAAAGGAGGTGTGACAGCTACCAGTAAGTATGTTAAGCTGCCTAAAATCTCCGCCTTACGACTCAAGGCATCGGCCACTACATTGGCCTTTCCGGGATGATAGAGAATGGTGATATCATAATCCTTAAGCAACTCTAACCACCTTCGATGCCGCAAATTAAGATCTTTCTGTTTAAACAGATGTTGTAGACTCCGATGATCGGTATATACCTCATACTGGACACCGTACAAGTAATGCCGCCAAATTTTTAAGGCATGAACAATAGCTGCTAACTCAAGATCGTGGACTGGATAATTCTTCTCATGTACCTTTAACTATCTGGACGCATAGGCAATCACCCTACCGTCTTGCATAAGCACTACGCCAAGACCAATATGCGATGCGTCACAATACACAGTATAAGACTCTGAACCTGTAGGCAACACCAATACTGGAGCCATAGTCAAAGCTATTTTGAGCTTCTGAAAGCTCTCTTCGCACTCATCTGACCACCTGAACGGAGCACCTTTCTGGGTTAATTTAGTCATAGGCAATGCAATAGACGAGAATCCCTCCACGAAACGACGATAATAACCGGCCAAGCCGAGAAAACTCCGAACCTCAGTGACTGAAGATGGTTTGGGCCAACTCTGAACTGCCTCTATTTTCTTCGGATCCACCTTAATTCCTTCACTGGACACTATATGTCCCAAGAATGCCACTGAACTAAGCCAGAACTCACACTTAGAGAATTTTACATAAAGTTTCTCCTCTCTCAATCTTTGTAATACAATACCCAAGTGTTGTGCATGCTCCTCCTGGCTACGTGAGTACACCAAAATATCATCAATAAATACTACGACAAATAAATCAAGATATGGCTGGAATACACTATTCATCAAATGCATAAATGCTGCTAGGGCATTTGTTAGCCCAATAGACATCACAAGAAATTCATAGTGGCCATAATGAGTCCTGAATGCCGTCTTTAGAATATCCGAATCCTGAATTTTCAACTGGTGATACCCAGACCTCAAGTCAATTTTGGAGAACACCCTTGCTCCCTGAAGCTAGTCAAATAAGTCATCAATACGCGGTAATGGATATTTATTCTTGATTGTAACTTTGTTCAACTGTCTATAATCAATACACATCCGCATAGTACCATCTTTCTTTTTCACAAACAGAACCGGTGCACCCCAAGGTGACACACTAAGCCTAATAAACCCCTTTTCAAGGAGTTCCTGAAGTTGCTCTTTCAATTCCTTTAACTCAGCTGGTGACATACGATACGGAGGAATAGAAACGGGGTGAGTGCCCTGCACCAAGTCAATACCGAAATCAATATCCCTGTCGGGCGGCATACTCGGTAGGTCTGCAGGAAATACATCCGGAAAGTCTCGCACGACCGGTACTGAATCAATAATAGGAGTATATGCATCAACATCTCTCACAAAGGCTAAATATGACAAGCATCCCTTTCCAACCATACGTTGGGCCTTCAAATAAGAAATTACCCTGCTAGGAACAAGATCTAGAGAACCCCTCCATTCAACCTTTGGCATCCCCGGCATTGTCAACGTCACGATTTTTGCGTGACAGTCTAGAATAGCATGACATGGAGACAACCAATCCATAACCAGGATTACATAGAAATCAACCATACCGAGTAATAAGAGATCAACTCTAGTCTCTAGTTCCCCAATAGTTACCACACACGACCGATACACATGATCCATAGTAATAATATCACCCACCGGTGAAACAAAGGACTCACAGGGCATTTCCAGATAATGAGCAAAATACGATAATACATATGAATAAGTGGAACCATGGTCAAATAATATAGAAGCCTCCCTGTGGCAACACTAAAACAATACATGTGATCACTGCATCTGAGGCAACAGCATCTGGCCTGGTAGAAAAAGCATAGAATCGGGCCTGACTACCACATGATCGGCCTCCCCCCTCTTGGGAGACCCCTAGATGACTGAGCCCCACCCCGAGCTGGCTGGGCGGGTGGTGGAACTGCTGGTGCTGGTGCCGTCAGTCGAGGACCCTGCTGTGGAGCCCCACTCAATAGCATAGGACACTCTCTCTTGAAATGATCAAATTCTCTGCACTCGAAACAACCCCTCCTCTGATGGAACTACTGCTCCTGATAACCCGAGGAATTACCTGTAGAAGCCTGAGCGGACAAGGCATGATGAGAACTTTGCGCTGGTAGTGCACTGAATGAAGACTGGCCTGAGTGAGCAATATAAGAAATATGTCTAAGCTGATGCACCACGATGAGCTAGACGATCTGTCTGAGCGTGTCTATAAGAACGACCCCTACCGCGGTAAAACGGATCCCCTGAAGGAACACCTTTGTAATCTCTTGGACCACGAGGCCTCTTAGCCTCTCTCTCTCTCTCTCTCCACGTTCCTGGCAACGAACCATCTCTATCTGCCGAGCAATGTCCGCTACCTCACCAAAAGGAGCACCACATACTCTCTCCTTAGTCATAAGTAACCGCAGCTGATATGTGAGGCCATCAATGAACCTCCTAATCCTCTCCCTATCAGTGGGAACCAACCAGACTGCGTGATGAGCCAACTCAGAAAATCTCATCTCGTACTGCGTCACGGACATATCACCCTGGTGAAGCTGCTCAAACTGTCTGCGCAGCTCCTCTCTGCGGTACTGAGGCACGAACTTCTCCAAAAAGACCACGAAGAACTGCTGCCAAGTAAGGGGTGTTGCGCCAACAGGCCTACGCCTCTCGTAAGTCTCCCACCATCTGAGTGCAGCCCCAGAAAACTGAAAAGTAGTGAATGAGACCCCACTGGTCTCCTGAATACTCGTTGTCTGAAGCATCCGTTGACACCTATCCAGAAAACCCTGAGCATCCTCTAACTCAGTACCGCTAAATGGTGGAGGTCGAAGCCTCTCAAATCTCTCAAGTCTCCTCTGCTCATCATCTGCCATAACAGAAACTACCGGGGACTGAGCAGCTACAACCGATTGGGCTGGTAGTGCCCCTGATATCTGAAGTCCCTGTACTACCTGGTCTGGAGTACGGGCAACAGGGGTATGAGTACCTCCCCCGACCTGAGAAGTAGCAGGTGCGGCCTGAGCCGAAACCACCTGAGCAAGATCAGGTCAAACTGTCAATATCTAGGCCAAAGTCTCCTGAAGGCCTGGAATCTCAATGGGTACAGCTGGTGCCTGAGCTGGTCTTGTGTGCTCAGCTATATCTGGAATCTGCTCCTGAGCTGGAGCGACTGGTGGTACTACAGGTGCTACACCTCTACCTCTACCTCGGCCCCGGCCTCTACCACGGCCCCGGCCCCTCGCAGCCCTAATTGGTGGCACTGGTGGCTGACCGTCTGATCCGATAGTACGTGTCCTCACAATCTGTGAAAGAATAGAATAACAAAAATTTAGTTTTCGGACAACAAATTCGCACGACAGATTACAAGAAAGTGAAATTTTCCTAAGGGTTCTGCAGTCTCTCGAAGATAAGTACAAACATCTCCGTACCGATCCGCAAGACTCTACTAATCCTGATCATTACTCGTGAGACCTATGTAACCTAGGCTATGATACCAACTTGTCACGACCCAAAATCCCAACCTGTCATGATGGCGCCTATCTCGATATTAGGTAAGCTGATAATCTCAATAAACCACAATTTCTCTTAAGTTTGAAAATATAATATTTAAATACAATACAAAATCCCACAAATATTGATACGAACACTCCCCAAAACCTGGTGTCACTGAGTACATGAGCATCTAATATGGATACAAGTCAAAAGAAAATGGTCTATAATAGTCTAAAACCAAATACATTAAACAGGGAGATAGGGAAGGAGAGACAAGGTCTGCGAAATACGGCAGCTACCTCTGAGTCTCCGAAAATCAATGGTGCGAGTAAATCAACACCCGCTATCTCCAGAAGAACCTGGATCTGCACACGAAGTGCAGGGTGTAGTATGAGTACAACCAACTCAGCAAGTAACAATAATAAATAAGGAACTGAAAATAGTGACGAGTTATACAATTATAATTCATTTTCAGTAATTCCAGTAAAGAATAGACATGCTTTCAAATCCGACAGTTTAAGTCAAATCAATTTTATACAATTTAAGTTCATGTAATTCGGATATAGAATCCTTGAAAAATTTCACCACAACAACAAATATCAACTAAGTGCATCAACCAATGAAAAACAAGGACAACCTCTCAGGACAACAATCGCTCACTGGGCTCCCAGCCCTCAGCACTTACACTCAATGGGTACCCGTGCTCACTGGGGGTGTACAGACTTCGGAGGGGCTCCTACAACCCAAGCGCTATAATATGCACGGACAACTCATGTGCTACACGGATAACTCACGTGCCATAATATAAATATCTAGATCCGCACGGCCAACTCACGTGCTGCACTGCCAACTCACGTGCTATAGTATAATATAAGGATCCGCACGGACAACTCACGTGCTATGGTATAATATCTCACAATCAGGCCCTCGGCCTCACTCAGTCATAAAGCTCTCCAGTCTCCCGGGCTCACAACAATCATAAAATCAGCCCAAACAATAATGATATGATACATCAATAATGAACAATAGAGACTGAGATAAAATAATCAAGTAAGCTTTGACTGAGTACAAAACAAAAATTTAAGCAGATAATTCAATATGTACACGACCTATGTGGGTCCTAACAATACCAACATATAGCCTAAACATGGTTTCTAGCATGACTTATAGTCAAGTTTTCACAACACATAGAGAGCACATAACTATCAACAAGTTATTCAGCTTTACAGTTTCCACGGGATGGACCAAGTCATAATCCCCTCGGTGCACGCCCACACACCCGTCACCTAACATGTGCATCACCTCCAAAATAATCATATGACAAAAAATTCCGGGGTTTCATACCCTCAGAACTAGATTTAAAATTGTTACTTACCTCAAAACGTGAAATTCCTTACTCTGCTATGCATTTGCCTCGCAAATCGGCCTCTGAATGCCTCGAATCTAGTCACAATTAATTCGTTTAAGTCAGTAAAACTTATTGGAATTAATTCCATAAAAAAATATTAATTTTTCATAAAAATCCGAAATTTAGCTCAAAAATTGCCCGTGGGGCCCACATCTCGGTACCTGACAAAAGTTACAAAATCCGAAAGCCCATTCAACCACGAGTCTATCCATACCAATTTTACCAAAATCCGACCTCAACTCGACTCTCAAATCTACAAATCTTATTTCCAAATTTCTAAGTTTAAATCTCCGATTTATACCTCAAAATCATGCAATCTAGTCGGATTATTCGATGATAATTCAATATTATGGAGTAGAAATGATCACAAGGGACTTACCTAAAGTTTTTCTTGAAACTCTATCCAAAATCGCCTCTCATCAAGCTCCAATTTGTCAAAAATGGCGAATGGGACGAAGTCCTTGCTTTATAATTCTGCCCAGACAGCCCCCGATCCTGGGCCTTCGATCGTGTTCCTCGATCCCGGGCCTCGATCCTGGGCCTCGATTTTTACCCTCAATTCTGACCCTCGATCATGGCCCTCGACCTTGGCCTTCGATCTTGCCTTCAATCGTGGCTTCGATCCTGGGCCCTCGATCATGGCACTCGACCCTGGCCTTCGATCCTGCATTCGATCTTTTTCCTCGATCATGGCCCTATACTAGGCATGATTCAAGGCTCAATTCTAGAGATTTTGGGCTCGATTCTGGGAGATTCTAGGAGATTCTGGGCTCGATTATGGGTGATTCTGGGCTCGATTCTGGGAGATGGAATTTGCAGGATAAGGAAATTGCAGCAGCTATTTTAGTCCACTTTTTGATCTGTTAACCATCCGAAACTCACCTGAGCCCCTCGAAACCTCAACCAAATATACCAAAAAGTCCTAAAACATCATACGAACTTACTCAAACCCTCAAATCACCTCAAACAACGCTAAAACCATGAATTACACCCCAATTCAAGCCTAATAAACTTTGAAATTTCAAGTTTCTACAAACGACTCCGGAACCTATCAAATCACGTCCGATTGACCTCAAATTTTGCACACAAGTCATAAATGACATAACGGAGGTATTCCAATTTTCAAAATTGGATTCCGACCCCGATATCAAAAAGTCAACCCCCCGGTCAAACTTCCCAAAAATTAAACTTTCGGCATTTCAAGCCTAATTCCACTACGGACCTCCAAATAATTTTTCGGACATGATCCTAAGCCCAAAATCACCATACGGAGCTGTTGGAATCATCAAAATTCAAATCCGAGGTCGTTTGCATATAGGTCCATATCTGGTCAACTTTTGTAACTTAAATTTTCAATTATGAGACTAAGTGTCTCATTTATTCCGAATTCCTTTCGGACCCGAACCAACTAACCCGGTAAGTCATAAAACAACTATAGAGCATAAATTGAGAATTAAATGAGCGAACGGGTTATAATGCTCAAAACGGCCGGCCGGGTCGTTACAAAAAGTTGGAAACAGATTTACAGAATATAGACATGACCTTTAGTGATGGAGATATGGCTTAATGTTATTAAGTTCACTTCCCGGTGAGTAAGAGCACCTTGAAACAAATCTACTTCATGGTAATGATGATGTATCTCTCAAAGAAGTTTATTCTGCCTTATACAGCTATGAACAAAGAAAGAGAGAAAAGCAAAAGAGTGGACAAGGAGAAGCACTGGTTGTGAGAGGTCGTTCTCAAAATCATATGAGAACGAATAAAGAAAGATCCAAGTCAAGATCCATACCTAGCAAAGATGAATGCGCCTTTTTTCGAGAAAAAGGACACTGAAAGAAAGACTGTCCAAAGTTGAAAAACAAGGTCAAACCTAACAATGGGAAGGCTGTCATCGATTCAAATGTAGCTGATTGTGATGACTCTGATTTCTCACTAGTTACAACTGAGCCATTCAAACCATCTGACATATGGCTGATGGATTCAGCTTGTAGCTATCATATGTGTCCCAACAGGGACTGGTTCATTGATTTTCAAGAAGGGGAATATGGAGTTATTCACACCGCGAATAACAATCCTCTCACCGCATATGGTATTGGTTCAATCCGATTAAGGAACCATGATGGATTGATCAGAACATTAATAGATATTCTATACGTACCGGAATTGAAGAAAAATCTCATTTATGTAGAAGCCCTAGAGTCAAAGGGGCTCAAAGTTATTGCAGAAAATGGGATAATGAGAATATGCTTCGGTGCACTAGTGGTAATGAAGGGAATTCGGTAAAATAATAACATGTACCACTATCACGGTAGTATAGTTATTGGGATAGCAACAGTGACATTCAGTGATGACAAGGAGGCAGAAGCAACCAAGCTATGGCACATGCGCTTGGGACATGCTGGAGGAAAATCCTTGAACATTTTATCAGATCAAGGATTGTTAAAAGGAGTAAAGACTTGTAATTTGGAGTTTTGTGAGCATTGTGTCAAGGGGAAACAGACAAGGGTTAAATTTGGAACAACAATCCATAATACTAAAGGTATTTTGGATTATGTTCACTATGATATTTGGGGTGCTTCCAAAACTTCTTCAATAGGTGGGAAACACTATTTTGTAACCTTTATTGATGACTTTTCCCGAAGAGTGTGGGTGTATACTATGAAAACCAAAGATGAGGTACTGGGAATTTTTCTCAAATGGAAGGCGATGATAGAGACTCAAACAGGCATAAAGATAAAGTGTCTTCACACAGATAATGGTGGAGAATACAAAAATGATCTTTACAATAAGATTTGTGAAGATGATGGCATTTTGAGAAATTTCACCGTCAGAAATACACCACAACAGAATGGAGTGGCAGAACGCATGAACCGAACTTTGCTGGAGAAGGTTCGGTGTATGTTGTTCAATGCTGGCTTGGGCAAAGAATTTTGGGCTGAGGCAATAACATATGCATGTCACCTCATTAATCATCTACCATCTGCCTCTATTAGAGGCAAGACACCATTTGAAAAATGATATGGAAAACCTGCTGAAGATTACAATTTTTTGCATGTGTTTGGCTCAATTGCATACTATCATGTGAAAGAGACAAAATTGGATCCGAGGGCAAAGAAAGCTATATTTATGAGGATTACTTCTGGAGTCAAAGGATACTGATTATGGTGTCCAGAGACAAGAAAAATTATATTCATCAGAAGATGTTACCTTTGATGAATCTGCCATAACAAATAATATGACAGATGAAGATGTCAAACAAACTGATAGTGCTTCAAAGCAGGTGAAGTTTGAGGGAAAATTAATTTTCCCAACACAGGGAGAAAACGAGGAAACAATAGAAGATTTTCCCTTGGAAGAAGAGTCACTGGAAGGGGAGATTCCAACTCAGGAACCCCAACAACAACTTGAATCAATAGCAACCAGCAAGCCAAAAAGAACAATAAGGAAACATGTTCATCTCATAGAGACGGTGGCTTGTGCAGCCTCAATTGTAGCTGATGGTGTTCCTACCATTTATAAAGATGCAATCCAAAGTTAAGAAGAAGATAAGTGGAGATTGCCATGAATGAAGAAATGCAGTCCCTTCATCAGAATTGCACGTGGAAATTGGCCAATCTCCCGAAGGGCAAGAAAGCAATTGGGTGCAAATGGGTATTTGCAAAGATAGAAGGATTTCCTAACCAAGAAGATGTTCACTACAAAGCAAGATTGGTGGCCAAAGGATACGCTCAAAAGGAGGGAATTTATTACAATGAGATGTTTTTTCCAGTCGTGAAACACTCATCCATTAGAGTTTTGTTGGCTTTGCTAGCACAGTTAAATTTGGAACTAGTTCAGTTAGATGTAAAAACTGCATTTTTACATGGAGACTTCGAAGAGGAAATCTATATGACTCAGCCAGAAGGATTCAAAGTTGCTGAAAAGGAAACTATGGTGTACAAACTTGAAATATTGTTGTATGGATTGAAACAATATTCTAGACAATGGTACAAATGATTTGACAAGTTTATGTTGCGGCAAAAGTACAGAAGAAGCAAATATGATCATTGTGTGTATTTGCGCAAGCTTGAAGACAGATCCTTCATATATCTTCTCCTATACGTTGATGATATGTTGATAGCTTCCAAAAGTCAAGAGAAAATTGAGAAGTTGAAGATTCAACTAAGAAAGGAGTTTGAGATGAAGGATTTGGGTGAGGCGAAGAAAATTCTTGGTATGGAGATAAAAAGAGACAGACATTCAAAGAAACTCTGTCTATCTCAGAAAGAATACTTGAAGAGAGTAATAGATCGATTTGGCATGAAAGAGAACACAAAGTCAGTTAGCACTCCTCTTGCTCCTCACTTTAAACTTAGTGCTGCTATGTCGTCGAAGAATGAAGCTAAACGAGAGTATATGTTAAGAGTGCCATATGCGAATGCCGTTGGTAGCTTGATGTATGCAATGGTTTGCACAAGACCTGATATTTCACATGCTATCGGAGTTGTAAACAGGTATATGCATGATCCAGGAAAGGAGCATTGGTAAGCTGTGAAATAGATTCTACGTTATATTTGTAATATTGTAGATGTTGGATTGATTTTTTAGCAGGAAGATAGTCAGTATTTGGTTGGATATTGTGACTCGGATTATGCGGGTGATTTAGACAAGCGTAGATCAACTACTGGTTATGTTTTCACTTTTGCAAATGCACCAGTTAGTTGGAAATCGACTTTGCTGTCAACGGTTACTTTGTCTACTACTGAGGCAGAGTACATGGCAATTACGGAGGCTGTAAAGGAGGCAATTTGGCTTCAAGGTTTGCTTAGAGAGCTTGGTATTGGTCAAGAAAGCATCACACTATTTTGTGATAGTCAGAGTGCTATCCAATTAGCCAAGAACCAAGTTTATCATGCAAGGACGAAGCACGTTGATGTTCGATATCACTTTTTAAGAGATATTATAGAAGAATGTGGAGTCATGGTGCAGAAAATTAGGACTACAGACAACCCTGCCGATATGCTAACAAAAGTAGTGACTGCGATCAAGTTTCAATATTGTTTGAACTTGATCAACATTGTTGAACTTTGAAGATTGAAGTTGAAGACACAATCAAAATTTATCAGTGAGAGAAAATTGAAAAAGTGGAATCTTGCCAAGGTGGAGATTTGTTGAATTTGACAAGATTAATGTGAACTAGTGTGAACATTTGAAACATCTTTTTTGGAAGATTTGATAGATGCATTTTTCATGCATTTATATTGCATGATCACACTTAATATGATGTCATGCATGACATTATTAAGGCCATTTCTCTTCTATAAATAGTAAGGGTTTTGTTCATTTGTAAACATCTCTCACGTGCCTTCTTATCTCCTAAGGCATTTGAATCTTCTTTCTCTCTTGTAGTATTTTCCTTGTAATTTTTGGAGTGAAATAAAGTTTGAGTTGATTGTAACCGAGGACTAGGCAAAAATTAAATTTTGCCGAACCTCGTTAATTTCTGGTGTTCTTTTTATTATTATCTCATTTACTACTTATTAGCTGCATTTAGATATAGTAGTTGTGATTTAACCACTCTTTATATATTCGGCTTCCGCAACACTCACTACCCCTTGTCACAAGCCGCAGACCTCGACGAGCATCAATAGGTGAAGTTTGTAGCCACTATAATAGAAAATAATACTGTAAGATTATTCTCCATTACATTAAAATAATTGAATTTAATTACTCAGAAACTGCAAATGAGCGAAATGTCAAATAAACTTAGTGGCGGTGTCAGAGCAATGGTGGAGGCACGATTAACGCTAAGGGTTCAAAAAAAAAAGTTAAAAAATTAAAAGAGACTGCAGCTAGTGAGAATTGAATCAGTAAACTCGTAAAGATTTTGAACTCCCTTGACTACTAAGTTATGATTTTGAGTTGTTACAATGAGACTCAAAATATACTATATAGAGATATAAAATAAATTTTGTCTTATATATACAGTATAACTTATCGATAAAGGGGACGAGTTAACCTCTTTCTGCCCCTAAATCCGCCTATGTGTCATAGGGGTCGACTCAATTTCTTACAAGTTGGAACGTATAATGAGCCACTGCAAAGTTAAAGCGTGTGAGGGAAATTTCTTTGCAAGTTTGGTGATATGTAGTCAACTTTTTCTTATTGAAATAGTACGTTTAATAAGGGTATTTTATAGTGTTGTTTGAAAAATCCTAAAAGATGTACTCCGATCACTTTTCAAAATATTCAATATTTTAGAAAATGAGTATGTTAAGGAAATTACTAGGGTACTATATATACACAAGTCAGATCGGTACAAGTTTGGAGTTGACCCAAAAAGCAAGAAAGAAATAAAATAAAATAAAATAAAGTAAAAGAAAACTCTCTAGCTTACTGAATTAGAGAATTGCCTGAGAAACCAGGTCTTTTACAGAAAGCAATTTACTCGGATTAAGCTGTAGTGCTGTACACACTTAACCTAACCAAAACTGAGTTTAACTTTGAAATCAGTCTTGCAGTGACACAATCCTTCTCTCTCTTTGCTTCAGTCACAAGAAAATTTGAAGAGTTTAAGTTTTAGGTAAATTTAACAAGAGTTTACACTAAACCTCCTTGTAATATAACTTAGTTGTAGATATATTTTCTGTGTTTTAAAACCAAGCACTTACACTTCATATATAATACAAACCATACACAAATATAAAGGCGTTAGCAATATTTTGCAAATCAAAGTACTTTATACTATTTATATAATGAAAATTATACAAAAAGAACATCTGTCTAATTAAGTTTAATTTAAAAATTTTGAAGTGGTATTATAGAAAAGCGACCTAAGTAAAAGAAAACACGTGAAATTTCTGTATATTAAATAGTACTATAATTCTTTTTTTTTTTAAAGGATCAATAGCTTACATGTTGAAAATGCAAGAAAATTATTACAAGTAACTGATCATATAAATGACTACATGCATTAATATGTGGTCATTTTCTAATTAATTAAGAATTTTGGAAGATACATGAAACTTTATATTTTATAATTTAACTTGTTTTATATTAATACATTTAAGTTATAAATATATCTCATGTTTTCCAAATCTAAGCACTTAACTGCTATAAAATGAAAACATTAGTCAAACTGTAGGATTTTCATAATTGTATAAGGGATTGAATATATGATCTCAAGATAAAAAGGGTGCATCTGCAATTATAGGGGCCTTTAGTGTAATTTACACTACTAAATTAAACTTTAGTGTTGGTATAAAAAAATGGTAACTCCGTGTGTACTAGCGTGTTGTAACTTAGCGAATCCCAAACTGAGTTTAAAGCGGAAAATAGTCTTAGCAATAGCACAATCCTTTTCTCTCTTTTCTTCGGGCTCAAGAAACTTTAGAAACTATATATAACTCTCCACACTAATTCCCACACACCGCCCTAATACTATTGCCATGACAATAAAGAGAAGCAGAGAAGAAGATCAATTGACAGTGGAGACATTAGCCATGGCTAATTGCGTCAATATCTTAGAGAAGAATAGTTCATTAGCACGTAGACTTTTCGAGTGCAGGACTTGTAAGAAGCAATTTGAATCTTTCCAAGCTTTGGGCGGCCATAGAGCAAGTCACAAGAAACCAAAACTCCACTCAACGGCAGATCCAATTAAACCTAACAAGAAGAAACATGAATGCTCCTTTTGTGGAGAGGAATTTTCTCTTGGACAAGCTTTAGGTGGCCACATGAGAAAGCACCGCTATAAATTGGGTGAATTGCAGAAACAGAAACAGCAGGATAGTGATGATAATTCTGCCGGTGAAGTTGTAGAGACGACAGAGAAAAAGATTTCGGGTACTGAAAAGGCTTTGTTCTTGGATTTGAATATGACACCATATGAGAATGAGTTGATGTTGGGGATTATCCCGCTTAGAGTAGTTCAACATTCTTGGTTGTAACCATTTTGAATTGTTTCGGTTACAGACGTATTAGATACTATAGTAGTTTTCTGAATTTTTTCTTCAGAGTAGCTAACTTCTATGATTTCGATTGATTTGTGGCTAGTCTGTGTATAGAAAAACCTACAGAAATTTTGTTCATCATATAAACTAGTTACTGGATTTTGTTGTTTCCCTTAGTTCCCTCCACAGCAGCAGGTTGTGGTTGTGCAAATTAGTTAAAGCATCTCGGGTCAATAACATGGACTCATAAGTCTGTTAAGCGAATGAAAGAAAGAATTCAGGTTCAAACACTAACTAATTGTAGTCCAATTGAATGTCCTTTGATTTTCATAATCTCAACTAATTGTATAATGATACGATAACAAAAAAAATTATTAGATGATCGTCAATTCTATGTAATATAGCTTAAGATAATTTCTTGTAGTAATTCATGATTCCAACTTATCATTTATTTCACAAAAGTCACTTATCTATTTTTCATCATTTAAAAGTCACTCAATTTTATCTTTGTAACTCAAAAGTCACTCAACTTTACCTTTGTTACTTAAAAGTCATTTTAAATCAAAACCTATAAAATATCCAATAAAAAATATGACATGGCATTACATTTAATTAAAAAATCTAACAAAAATGCCACATAAGCTTAAATAGACCATATTTAAGTTAGACTCATTTCTTCCTCAGCCCAATTTCGATCGATTTTTTGAATATAAGTTTTAATTTATTTTATATGAAAAACCGACCGATTTCGGTCGGTTGGTTGCGGTCGATTTTGGCCGAATTTCTAGTAGAGAAGTTCTACTATGCAATTTCATTGTGGGTGTTTCTTACTAAGCAGTATTTTTGTTTGTTAGTATTGCTTAATAAGCAATATTTTGACTTTTGTATACGGTTAAAATCGTTTTCAACCTTCGTGCGATTGGTGAAGGTGGACCGAAGAGCATCTTCATAATATCGAGGTGAGATTTGAAGAAGGCACGAACAAGCTTCGAGTTTCGGAGTCAGATTAAATACCGAGTTCAACGCCATTATCGAGCTCAAGTCCAAATCGAACTATACTGAGAAGCGACGGAATCGAGCTTAAGAACCAGAGGTCAATCAATACCGAGTCCAAGTCAATACCGGACCCCGAGTCGGCATCGAGCTCTAAAATTGGAAACCGACCAATACCGACCAATACCGAGTCCGATCAAGATCGAGCTCATAGACAAGAGTCGCTACAGCCGCACTAAGGGAGAGAATCTCGACGGGAATTATGAAAAAGCTGATTTATCATGGGTTCTCCACTATGTATTTTTAATTATATCTAAAGTAGGATCCCTCACTATAAAAGGGATGACTATATTTCTGTAAAGGATCAAGTTTTGCATACATTGTAACTCAGATATCATACACTCCCATATTGAAGAAGTATCCTTTTTTAGTTTCATAGATTGATTCATCTTGCTTAATCCATAAATCATCCTCTTTTCAACTTTGCTTATTTTTCATCTTTTACAGTCAATATTCGATATTTCTATTTACTCTTACGATTTGTGTCAAGCTATACCACATACCCTTAGAACTACGTACAAATTCAACTCTATCTATTTTTCGGGTAAACAACTTTAATGGAATAGTAATTTATGAAAATAGGTTCTTAGTAGCTTGTTGTTCTTGTCTGTTTGTGGTACATTTGTATGTTATGTGAGATTGATATGGTAGTATTTTAACTTCATGAAAAATTATAAAATGATATGAAGAATGCAAAAACTGGTTCTGTGCTAATTTTGTTCATATTTTTAATGAAATTATAGGTGGTAACATTAAGGTTATTACGTAACAAATAAAGTACGATATTTTTAGCCAAAATAATTGTTCTCTTCTTTTCCTTCTAATGTTCAAAATATTAAAACTCATTTGGGTTATGAGTCAAATCAAATTGTGGATGAAATGGATCTAAATTGGGAATATGGTCCATCTAAGCTTATGTGGCACTATAATTAAATTTTTTAATTAAATTTAATGTCATGTCATATTTTTATAGAATATTTTATAGGTTTTGAACTAGAATGACTTTTAAGTTACAAAGGTAAAGTTTAGTGACTTTTAAGTGATACAAAATAGATAAGTATTTTTTGTGAAATAAATAATAAGTTGGATAAATATCGGTGAAATTACCCCGATATTTATACATATAACTTTATATGTCTTATGGCAAAATTAAAACTTGTCCACCGAATGATTACCGTGTGAAAGATGAAGCTTCGAACTCATGAAGAACACGGCTTACATTAATGTGGCTTGTTTGTATGCACGTAAGCAGTTGAGTCGATTTTCTTAGTGCATAAGCAACAAATCTTAAGTGCGAAGGAAACTCTTGTAGTGAATTTAGTGGATAAGTGGGTCCCACATGTAATATATATATATATATATATATATATATATATATATATATATATATATATACTAGTTTTTCGGCACGTACGTTGCACGTGTATATCAAGTTATGTTTTATATTAAGAAGCATTAAGAAATATATTTTTTCAATAATATGTAATAAAATTTGTACGTATAGATACCAGAAAAAAATTCCAAAGACACTATCCAAATAACAACCGTGAACCCTACTCCATTTCAATCAACAGTTCCTTGACATCACATTTGTATTTTTCAGTTGCTCCGCTACGAGACACTCAACTCGGTCACCTAACATTAGAACAAAGCCGATCTTTATTAGAGCAAATTCTCTATGTTTTGAAAGTATATAAATTTCCAATCCCCGAAATACATAAAAGCTTCACTATTAATCTTTTAACATGAACCACACTGAAATCTTGGCACGTCCAATCTCGGCTGGTTCATTAATACTTCATCTTTCACAAAAGAAAGAAATAGGCTATAATGGTGCAGCACAAATGAGACTTCCTCATTACCATTGTGGATTAAAAGATTCACAAGCAGGCATTACCTATTAAATTAAGATTTTAGTTCATGATACGTTTAGAGTGCATTAACATTATAAGCACTACCAAATAATAGATATATCTACTAAGTTGGATTACCAAAATACTTTTATTTTATGAACTTGACAGAGTATAGTTAAACATTTTTCTTCGTGGATTGGCTAATGGCATTAATGCAACTATACCAAAATGCAAAGCTATTTGACACAGTTCATTTTTCAACTTCATTTCAATTTTTTGGAGCAATTGGTACTACTATCAATATTTTAATTTGCATAGACCCCCAACCGCAAAGTCAAAACCCCGCAATATCATCTTCTTCCAAATGCAGTACTACCCAAGTAAAAACTTGTAATTTTTGCAAGCGTGAAGATCATGCAGTTATAAACATGACCGTGCATATGTAACTACTCTCATGTATCCTCCTAAGAATCCTTTTTCTTTTACCTTTCTATTTATATTGCTTTGCAGAAGTATTATTAGAAACAATTCTTGATTCAGCTAACCAAAGTAGTTAGGCCCCTGTTTAAAAGAATAAAATTAAAAGCATTATATAAATTCTTTCACATTCCAATAACAAAAAAATACGATTCTTTTACAGCTTGTTTGGATGGTTGTTACCCATTGTATCTAATTGTATTGTTTGTTTCATTAAAATTGGTTGTATTGTATTATTAAATTCATTGTTCCGAAACAACGAAAAGTCTCATTTTTTGAAACAACCGATTTAGTGTGGTGGGATTGTTTCCTATTTTTCTTTCCAATTATGCCCTAACTTATTACTCCATAATTACCCTTTACTTTTTTAAAAAAATATTTAACTACAAATCTCCAATATAACCTACTTTGTCTTTGTCCCTTTTTTTCCGAACTTCTGCCACTTCCAACTCTAACGTAAAAGATATAGATTTTGTCTTCTTTTTGTTTCGCTTTTTTCTCCTAATGTGATTTTAACTCCAATTTTATTTACTTTAACTCCAATTCTTTGTTTCTTTATTCTGCCAATTCCCGTTCCTTTCTTTATCATAGTTCTTAAATTATTTTTATACGTAATTCTTGATAAATTTAATATTTAAACAATTGAGGGTATTTTAGTAAACTTATCAGTTACAGTACAGTACGATACAGTCAAACCAAATAATAAAATATTATTTAACAATAAGAAACAATACAATCTATCCAAACGTTGTATTCATAAAACGATACGATACGATACGATACGATACAATACAATACATTATAAAATGATGGGTAACAACCATTCAAACAAGCTGTTAGAAAAATGCAACTTCCTTGCAAACAAAAGCAGGACCTCACTTCTGAAATCACTTGTCTAATAGTAAAAAGTCTAGGTTCTCTTCATCAAAAAAAAGTCTACGTTCTTCTCAAATAACAAAACTTTCCATATAAAATGAAGTATCCAATATCGAGTTAAAATGCATAAGGTTTCATGTCTTCTTTATAGGAAATTTCGAATAAAGGAACATAGTCCAACTATTACACTAAAGAAATTTATTTGCGTAGAAAATACACGACATCATAAAAAAAATCAAGCTAGAAAGGCAAGAAATGGTCAAAGAATGGGGAAATGACTATTTAAAATCAGCAAGAATTTGACAATGGTTTTAAAAGACAAAGTTTATAGCAAGGCTAGCAGTCGAAACAGATAAACTATGATCATGAAAAGATAAAATACTAAAATTTACATTCCAATGCATTATTCATTTGGAAGAAGCTAAAATATGGAATTTACATTAGTGAGTACATTAGTATTTATGAATTTACTAAGAAAATCAAATATGCATCAACAAAAGTAAACTTCTAGTCCTAGACTTAAAGTAATTACATAATTCCTTTTACCTTAATAACTTAGGAGATTTGTTTCAAATTGCCCAACAAATAGATGCATGGATCAAAATAACTAAGAAAATCTCTTCTTGCCACCTACTTTTCAACTTCACGTCAACTTTTTTCATACCCGTATTTTCCTGATCCCTTAATTTGTGTATCATCGTATTATTATGCGTTTATTCAAGAGTCAATTTTATTTGCATATGCTTACCTAGTAATTACTCACGATCATTTTTGGTTTAAAATTTAACCTTATGCATAAATTAGTCAAAAACACTAAAGGAAAAGTGATGTTAATATAATTTTTTGTTTTTTTTAAAAAACAATTTTATGTTAATATATATAGTTTGATAATGCTTCTTTCTATTCTCATAGCGGAAGTATTCATAAGAAGTATTTACTGATATACATATCGTTGAACACGTATTTTTTTACCATCCTTTATTTTTACACCATTTTATTGTTTGTATACTTCTTTTAGATCTAATTTTAATATTCTAGTTTTATTAATTTCTTTTAGGTCTGTGTGTTAGCTTACTTTCGACTGTAAACATGTTAGAATTTTCACACATAGTATCGATAATATACTGAATTGTTTTTTCTATCCACATATCACAAACTCTAAGTAAAATTTTATAATTCAAATGTTGCATTGTTTACCCATTGCCTTATCTTTACATGTTCCTATCATGTTATATGACTTATGCATTATAAGTCAAAGGGTCATATATGACTAAGAATCAGTGGCGGAACCAGAATTTTTATTAAGGGGTATCAAAATATAAAAATTAAATATACCAAAAAGTCAAAGGGTCAAATATGACTAAGAATCAGTGGCGAAACCAGAATTTTTATTAAGGGATATCAAAATATAAAAATTAAATACACCAAAAAGTCAAAGGGGTTCAACTTATAATAAATATATAGAAAACAAAAAAAGTTGCCTAATAATATAGTGTAATTTTTCGGTAAAGAATTGTCGATCGACACTGCTGATTCGTTTTGCGGAGAACTCTTATCTCGAGCGAATCCTCAAGCATACTATGAATGGCATCTTTGTACAACTCTGTGTTACAAGCAGCATCTTTTGAAAATGATTAAACACTCTTTCCAAGAGTGATGTAGTATCAGTGCTATCGAAGGGGTGCGTCTGTTTGTTCCTCTTCTTGAGAATTAGTTAATCGGTGTCATTTTCCAGGAGTAGGGAATTTGATTTATTTAGAAGGTTTTTCTTTAATCCTTTCTTTGGTGAAGGCCGAAGGGTAAAATTGTCTATTAGATTATTTATGAATATTTTAGTAATTTAACTTTAGGTTTAAGCACTTTCCACTTTTAATATAGTATGTATGTATACGTGTATGTGAAGAGTCTGATGTACTAATCCATAGTTTTAGAAGGAAAAAAGGGGAATACTCAAGCTTGACGACTTATGTCAAGTGAAGCAACCAAATTGGTTGTTAAATGTAATTGATACGTACAACAAAAGCTCGTATGCTATCATTCAGTTAAGTAGAGTTGGAAGGATGTTTTAGGACGTTCTTGAAAAATAAGTAGTTTAATTTGACGTGTGAAAACATCACAAATACTGACAACTCGAACCGTAACCTTTCAAATTTTAACTTTTTTCACATCAGTACATGATTTGATATTTAAATATTTTTTATTTTTATTTTTATTTTTATTTTTAGCTTTTAACTGTGTTGATTTTATGCCTCATTTCATAATGTCATTTGTTAGATTTTATGATGCCATAACTTTGTGTTCTATAGAGAAAGATCGAGAATACATATCCATAAATAAGAGGTCAGACAGATAATGTATAGACTAACGACGGTCAACTACAATTTTGTGCACGCTAATGGTCCCAAATACTTGGGTGCCAAGTAAGTACATCCTTCAGTATTACCCCAGAAAGTAACTATAGTAGAGAATAGCCCCTTGTCCACTTCTTCAATTCGAACTATATACGCGTACGCGTTCGTATTCTAAGCCCTGTATTCAAGTCAATCATATATACGTGAAGAGTAATTTTGTGCTTTAAAAAAGATAACTAAAACTTTTATGCGTTAATAATTAAAAACAAATTGTATAATTGGACCATTATAAGGTAATTATTAAAAGCAAATGATTATGATTAGTATTATTGTAATCTTTTAAACTAGAATTAAGTTACATTGTAAAGATTCTCTTACACTATTAGTAGGTTTGTCATTATTTTTACCAAATATATATAAATGTTCATCAAAAAATTTATATGCAATTAACTAATAAATGACCTGATTGTTTATACAATTTTACGCTATCAGTACACAAAAACGAACTCGGTATTAAAAGGTTTGGGGGTATCACTATTTTCAACATAATTATGCAAATCTCCTGTTATAAAGTTTAGCGTGCAACTCTCTTAGAGGGTATATAGACCTTTTGATTTTGGGATTTAATTAGAAGTAGAAGGGGGCGGGAAACTAAAGCAAAAAAAGTAATTTAAAAAAAAAATGAGCAGTTGTGTTGGCGTATGAATGCAGCGCCTTCTAAG
Source organism: Nicotiana tabacum (assembly GCF_000715075.1). Lineage (NCBI taxonomy): Eukaryota > Viridiplantae > Streptophyta > Magnoliopsida > Solanales > Solanaceae > Nicotiana > Nicotiana tabacum. The sequence goes on from NC_134101.1 coordinate 66,081,472, forward strand.
AACCTACTATTTTAACGATATATACATATATATATATATATATATATATATATATGTATTAGTGAATGTATTCATATAAAGTATATACTTCATATATGAAAGTAAACTCCACATGATTTCATGTGTATATATAGCATACCGTATAATAGGGGTGTACATGGACCGGGTTAGTTCGATTTTTGTCAAAACCAAACCAAACCAACTATATCAGTTTGGTTTGGTTCGGTTTTGTTTGGTTTTTCTGGTTTTCGGATTTTTTTGTTACATGAATATTCAAATGGAAGAAATTCAAAGATATTTACAGCCAGATAGATCGCAACAACTTCCTATATCCGCACCTGAAATCTTTCTACAGATAGTGGGGGTATCCACCCCTATGGCCATGTTCTATTCGGAGGAATAAAATAAAAATAGTCTTTCGGACAGATGGGATCAGCCTAAGACCGTAAAGGTCCAGTTCCAGTATTGAAGGAAGCATCGCATAGAAAGCATTTTTGTATGTTTCGGTCCTCTTCCCCATTACTTAGAAAAAGTGAGCCACCGCGAAGGAGAAGCTAGGGTTCAAAAGGGCCAATGAAACTCCACTCTTTTGGTCTAGTCGGTAGAACCGGTGAACCACGCGAGCTGGTTAGATGCGTGGGGCAGAGGGCTCGTAGTACCCCCTTTGATTGATCCTTATTTCAATCTTACTTTGTTAAAGTTATAGATATAGTTTTGATAAAAGAATATATATTTAATAAATATTGAAAAAACTGACAAACATATGATCTGTTAAAATATTCTAATGGGAGAATTTTTTAGTAACACGTAATAGTTATTTTCTTAGTCATCTAACAATAATTTTTCGTTAATGTACGCTTTCAAGGTTAACACATGATAGGATCCCAAATATTTTTATATTTTTAAAGAAAATTCAATATAAAGTCATATATATATATATAAATTAAATATTTATATGTCGGTTTGGTTTGAGTTTTTTTACTCAATACCAAACCAAGTCAAACAAAACCTAGTCGGATTTTTTAATCGATTTGGTTTGATTTTTTGATTTGATGCGATTTTCCGATTCGGTTTGAACAACCCTAGCCATTAATATAACTCAAATTCATAGGTAAAATCCGAGATTTATAGCGGAAACTTCATCATTGTGGAAACTTCATGGAAGCACACTTTATAACAAGACTCTATCTGCTACAGCTGATGGGTATGAAATGATGTGAAAAGTTCTCATTCACTGATTGCGCCTAACGCGGTGAGATAGAGAACTCGTACTACGTACTAGATTCCTATCATTATAGTTTACACACTAGTTACCTCTCTCTTTCTGCCTAATGAAAATATCCAAGAAGCTAGTAGAGCAAATATCATTAACAAAAAACGCGCAGAATTCAGTTAGAAGCCATATCTTCGATTGACCTATATATATGTGTGTGTGTATAGACTATAGAGTCATGAAGCAATTAACATTATTTCATTCAGATCGATTCAACAAGCAGTACACCAAATTAAGCATTTGTTTGTGTCTTCATCCTTTTACTATGAAGAGAAGCAGAGAAGAGGATAGTGATGTAGAAGCACTAGCCATGGCTAACTGCTCCATGCTTTTGTCTCGTTTAAACAATAACACTATCAAAACTTCATCGTTTGAATGCAAGACATGTAACAAACGATTCTCATCTTTTCAAGCACTTGGCGGCCACAGGACGAGTCATAAATCGCTGAGATCATCATCCATAGACGCCAGAAGCAAATCCAAAAAAACAAAGAATAATAATATGCACCAGTGTTGTATTTGTGGGATGGAGTTCTTTATGGGGCAGGCTTTAGGTGGACATATGAGGTGTCACCGTGCCCCAATCAATGTACCAGTTTTGAACAATTCGAATAGTAGTAGTAAGAGAATATTATGTCTGGATCTTAATTTAACCCCTGATGATCAGAACGATGATTTTAAGTTATGGCCGACGGCACCTGCTCCTGTTTTGCGCTGCTTTATCTAATTCCCGCACACTTCCATTACTTTTAGGACTAGCACTTTTTTTTTTTGGTTTTTTGGTTACTTTATATATTATATTATAAGAAAAATTAAATTACGATGAATGTCTACTCTACTTCATTTTGTATGTATCAACATTCTACAGCTATTATTTACTTTTTTTCTATACTGTTTATCGTTCATTAAGATGGAAAATAGAATCATGTGGTACTCCTATCTTATAACCCGTTTATTAGTATCTAAGGGGTAGTTTGGTATGATTGATAAGCAAAAATAATTTTGGATAAAATTTTAGTATAGCTTTATTTCTTGTTTGGTTACTAATTTTGGATAAATTATTTCGAGATTAAAAAATAATAGCGGAATAATTTATACCTGGCAGATGGTGGAATAGTACTTCCAGGATAAGTTATCCTAGGAATCTTGTGATTAATAAAACATACCAAACAATCAATAAGAAATAATATCAGAATAACTAATTCCAATATAACTAATTTTTATATAACTAATCTCATAGTATAAGAAGTAATTTTTTATTAGAAGTATTAAAACAGCTGTTTTTCTTTTCAAAACTAATTTTCTCACTGTTGCATCTGTCGGAATTATGTACAAAACGAATTTTCTATTAAGAATGAATTATTCATTAGCTCTACGGGATACCGGGAAGCTCCGGTCCATGGGATTATCACTCATTGACGTCATCAAGACCCGAAATGCGAGTCCGAAACCTAAATATTATTTTTTGACTCAAATTACCTTAATAGGTGTTTAAAAAAAATATATTTCTATATATAGCGTGATTTACCGCGCTGTACTTTAACGGCATGTATATCTTAACTCAGAATTAGCGGGAGGTATAGCGCATATATAGGAGGCACTATACCTACTTTAAAAAGTGGGTCATCTCCTTCCCCTACCAGAAACCCGACCAGAAACAAGTGCCCTCCCTCTTTCCCCATTCTAGCGGTCTCCCCTCTATTTTTAAAGAAAAATACTCATTGGAGCTCACCCGTCCCACAAAAAGTGTATCTTCTCGTTATTATAGCAAGCTTACACCGGATCTAAGGCAAGGCGTTGTTGTGTAGTGGATCTCGTATATTGGTAGTTTCGGCCCCCAAATCATCAAATTTTTACATTTCAAAAAATTTTAAATTGAGGTATTCCGACTTACTTTTTGGTAAAACTCATGTATATAAATTGCTTAGTAGTTATTTTTTACTGTGGTCTATGTCTTTTTGTGATCGTTTTGTGATTTAATTAATTTGTTATTTTTTATCCGAATTAGATTATTTATGTGCTAAAAAATTAGTAATAAAGATAAATTATTATTTTATGAATAATTAATGCTATGTGTGATTTTAATGCTGTACGTATATTAATATGAGACTTTATTATTGTTGAGTGCCCTTCTGTGTTATGTTGTGCCCTAAATTGTAATGTAGTGCCATTTAGCATAGTAAATTTGATAATAAATTTTATCTTATGGTAGTTGACTTTGTTCACGGCCATTTAGAGTAGTGTTACTTTAGTAGAAAAATGTTGGAAACTAACATATGACATATTAATATAGAAACTTTATCAACCTAAGTATCTGTTATATGAATAATTACTAAATTATCTTTGTAGTTATGAAATTAATAATTTAATTATCTGTTAACCCCAAAAATATTTGAAAAAAAAATGATAGTTCAAACACAAACTCTCTTGAATTTTAGTCAACAAATGTAAGAAAATAATATAAAAAATAACAATATAAAAAAATTGTCAAATTAAGTATTTTGATATGAATACTTATTAATTATATCATGTATAGTTATGAAAATTAATTATTTAATTCAATTATAACCAAAAATAGCTGAGTAAGAAACAAACATATAAAATAATGTAATAAACTAACATATAAAATAATAATATAGAAAATGTATTAACCTAAGTAATAATATAGAAAAATTATCGATTAAATATTAATATAAAAGATATTGCAATATATTTAAAGATGTAAAACAATTAAACAGAAAAATACTTTAATTAATATTTTTCAATTTACAGACATCGTCATGGAGGTTCCCCATGTGCATTCCTGACCTGCATCTCGAGAGATATTGTTGCTACAGGGCAACCATAGGTCTTCACACATCTGGGATGGGCAATGTCTATCCCAGACATTCCGTCCCAGACGTATAGACGATATGTGAAAGTTCATTAAGGACCACACACTACATCCCCGTATAGTTAGATGCCTTCAGGATACAGGTTTCTGCAGGATCATAGAGATTGGCCAGTTGTAGCTCGACTGGGCGTTGATCATGACTATGATAGAGCGGTGGCGACTGGAGACGCACATGTTTCATCTACCCATCGGTGAGGCTACCATCACGCTTGAGGACGTGGAGGTTCTTTTCGGGCTGCCTGTTGATGGTATACCTCTAGCTTACCTGCATGCTCTTAGAGACTATAGGGAATGGATTACCTTCATATGTTGCAGCGGCTCACCGGTTTCCAGCCAGCAGAGCCAACTGCATTGAGTAGTGCCAGTCAATTGCAGCTGACGCCCGTTCGACAGCATCTGGTGGCGATGGACGCGGATATTACGGATGATTCACCGCTAGAGGATATCGACCGGCACACGAGACTGTTGTTGTTGCTGATGTTTGGTGGTATACTGTTCCCGAACACTTCGAAAAACCTAGTTAGCTTGAGATTTCTATATCATCTGGAGCGGCTAGATGATTTATCGGGTTATAGCTGGGGTGCAGCTGTTCTAGGTTACCTGTATAGGCAGATGTGCCGGGCGTACATGGGCACCCAGAGAGACATTGCCGAATTTTACCGCTGCTGGAGGTGAAAACATAGTCGATTCTTTTCATGATTATAACATACATAGTAAAACAACACCTTAAATTTTACGTCCACAATCTATGTTAGGTTTGGGGCTGGGAACGGTTCCTGTAGTTCCAGCCACCGATCGCTCCGGATGCACCACCTCCACCGTTTCTCCCTTTAGCTTGGAGATTGGTTGATAGGAGAGCCTACGCATGCGAGGTCGAGGCTCGACATTATCTCCCTTATTACAGGGATTTGTTGGATTTACTTGCAGACGTGCGGTACATATATACTAAAGTTTACTTGGCTTGGCTTGATATGTGTTGCGTTTACTCACGATTCTTGTGTTTATTAAATAGTTCATATGGAGACCATACAGCGACACGGTCATAGCTGGTTTGCCCGATTATTACTTCCATGGCCGAACTATGTGTAGCTCTTCCGTCCCACTGATATGTCTCGATATAGTCGAGCATCATACCACCGAGCGAGTCCTTCGCCAGTTTGGTCGCCCGTAGCTTGAACCTATTCTGCTCACTTGGCATGGGACACATTACCAGCGGGATGATCGTTGCAGGGTTGACCAGACATACATGGCATGGCTAGAGGCCTAGATTGAGGTTTGGGATCAGAGGTATGACCTGATTCCGCCATACCCTTCACTTGGTCGTATGGATGGTGAGCATGAGTACATGGGTTGGTATCGCAGCATTACCCGACTTCTCGTCGAAAATCCCGTTCATCGCACTGGTGGTCGGTACATTCCATACGCTGGGAGGCATGAGGCACTGGTATGTTAATTGTTATACTTACTTATAACATTACATTATTCTTCCATAATTAATATTTTACATGTTATGTAGGCTATTGGCTTACTTCAGTTCTACCAGTTGGGACTGCAGATGCTGCAGCATACAGGCTAGGGAGCGGCAACTGTGCACGTGTTTGGCCGCCGGGTTACTGATCTTGTTGCCGACACATTTAGACGTGCCCGAGAGGATGGGCACTTAGGATACAAGGCTGCTTACCGCCTGAGGAGTACCATCATGGGCCACCAGTGGAGCCTGAACATGGTAGACATGACAGGCGTGGCCAGAGAGTAAGGGGTGGCCCACAAGGTCGTAGTGGTCGGCGAGGACGGGGTCCCCAGCAAGGGGGAGTTGAGGCACCCATAGAGGATATTAGAGATGATCACCCATGTGAACACCCTGAGCCACACGATGCTCCTCATGATATGCCGTCATTCAGCCTTCAGCTGTCGCTAGGGACTTCGCAGGTGACCCCGTCTGCTCCATTGTTGATTGCGGGCACGGCCATTACGCGGCAGGAGGGAGATCAGTATTTTCCTGATCCCCCAGAGCCATTGACGGTTGATGTTGATCGACTGATACGAGAGGTGCATAGTGGGCGACGATTGAGTTATGGCTCATCACCGAGGGATGCTGAGGATCTTTCACATACTTCATCTACTCCAGTGCACCTCGATGTTCCGACAGAGCATTGTGGCGCTACTCAGGCGTAGGTTTGTTTGTATTACTATTATTTCAATTTGTTTTTATGTCATTGATTAGTCGGTAATATCTAAAGTATTTTTATTTTTTTAAATATTTCATCATCGCCCGTCACGGAGGCCACATTGTGCGATACTGACTTGCCGAAGACGGATGATGTTATTCAGTAGCCCGCTGAGACCATGGTATGACCATTACATTTTTTTTGCTAACACGTACATTAGTATTTTATATTTCATATACTAAAATATCTTATTATTCTATAGGTTACTGCTGGCCCAACGTTCACTTCTACCGAGTCTGCCAGCCTTACTGACGATCATGCTACAGCGCATTCTCCGATAAAGAGGCGATGTGATGAGGATGATCCTGATAGCGTAGCCGGGCGGGATGTGATGCACCTCAAGCCAGCCAATGCTTTAAAGCATATAGGTTGTGGGACTCATTGATATGTATTATTAGTTGTATATATGACATTAAATATATAATAGCAACATTATATATGTTTTACATAATTTGCGCATGTGTTTTTATTTCTCGGTATATTTATTAGTTGAAGACTAGAACACAAAAAAGAATGACAACTTAACATAAATTTAAATTCGTTACCAATTAAAGATAATACATGACACGTAGAGCATAAAAATAAATATTACACTAAACGCATCCATGTGTTTGTTTAGTCACTATCGCTCATTATTTATGCTTCAACCACTTAAATTTCTCTTACAACCTATTTTTTTCTTCTTCTGCCTCTTTTAGTTTCTCTTTCACTGCCGCAAGTTGTGCTTGTAGTTTCAAGATCTGGAGTTGGTATTCACCGGTCAGATTCCAAATGTTTAGCAAACATGATTTGTAGTATTCTTGGGTAATGGGTTCATCATACCATTCTTCAAAACCACATTGATTTTCATCCTACCAATGGGATGATAACACAAGACTATTAATTAACATGTTATATAAAAACTATTAACAAACACTTTTTCAAAAAATAATAACTTACAACTTGTTTACACATCCAACGTCTGCGCTCTGATTGCAATTTGACCAACATGGCTTCAAAATTGCACGTTTGACACAGTAACACCTTCGTACGTCATTGTGTCCAGTCATGTCGTAATGCTCGAAAATGAAAAATTAATGGAAAGTTTTTCTATTTGTTTTTACAACTCAACTAATAACTAAAATGCACGAGGTTTTTATAGGCAGCTAAGAGTGATTTTAGGTTACATAATGCATATTGGTGAGGTGTTATGTTTCGTATGATAATGATTCTTTAGGGTACAAGTGGGTCCAGCTTTTTCAAGTCGACAACTTTTTCAGATCGACAGCTTTTTCAGGTCGACAAGACAATACACATAGCGCATATTGGTGAGGCACTACGTTTCGCGTGATAATGATTCTTTAGGGTACAAGTGGGTCCAGCTTTTTCAGGTCGACATCTTTTTCAAGTCGACATTTTTTTTAGATCGACAGCTTTTTCAGGTCGACATGACAATATACATAGCGCATATTGGTGAGGCGATATGTTTCACGTGATAATGATTTTTTAGGGTACAAGTGGGTACAGCTTTTTCAGATCGACATGACAATACACATAGTGCATATTGGTGAGGCGTTACATTTAATGTAAAGCCCCCAAACACTTTTCTAACAAGATTAAGCTGAACTCGAGCTTAAGAGAATGTTTTGCGAGACCTCGAAGTACTTGCGAACCCACACGAGGGTAATAGGATCATTACAATAATTAGGCATGAAGGTAAGATGAATTTAAGGTCCTCAAGTTATATGATTAAAGGCATAGATTGGAATGAATGAGCTAAGAGGGAGGAAAGGATTCCAGCAGACCTGCGTAGCCTTCTTGCATAGCCTACGCAGGCTGCGTAGGCAAAAACAGAATGGAAGTGAGGGGGAGGACTTAATCTGCGTAGGCTACACAGGTATGCATAGCCAATCTGCGTAGGCTACGCAATTTACCTACGCATGGTATTTTCTATAAAAATAGGGGAATTCAGGGAGAGAGAAAGAAATTTTATTTTTGGCTAAGTTTTGGTTTCTAGAGAGAAAGTGGAGCATCCCCAACCAAAATACACATCAAAAGTGAGTTTTATGATATTTTTGTAATGGATTAACACTAGTTAATGATAGTATTAACATCTACATGGATTGAAATTCATAGGGATTCCTCTAATCTTTAAAAATCATTCAAAAGGGTTCAAGTTAGGGTTTGAGGTACAAGAGGTAAAACCCCTACCCTACACTTAAATATATCTATGGATTAAGTATTTGAAATGTATTGTGAAGTAGAAAGTGCCAATTAGTTAAAGAATTATGCTAGTCCTTGAAATGGGTATTGTGAGTTGGGGTTCTTGAATGGAGAAGAAGATGAATAGTGAATTTTTGAATCTTGTTAAGATGATTGGTGATCCTAGTGCTTAAATAGCTTAATTATAATTAAGTATTGAATCGTATAACATGTATTAGACTTAAAGGTAAATGATGGAAGCAACTAAGGATAAAAGGGATATGTACGGGTGAATTGGGCTTGTTAAAGACTTGTAGTTAACTTGTGAACCTTAAATGGGTATCAACATATATTTGGATATATTTTGATGTCTTGGGATGTCTAATGTAGATATTGACTTGTTGGCGACGTTTGAGAGTTATAAATGAATTGAAGCGTCGTACTATTATTTTGAAGCTTGGACTTGAGGTAAGTTGATTAACACTTACTCTTCTTGGGGGATTTTCCCTAAAATCATATTTGAGTTATTACGTGAGTTTGTAAATGTGCATCCATACTTGTGGGGACAAGCGGGAAAGGATGTCACCATGTATTTAGAGTTGTATTGCATAAAGAAAGTTTTGTTGTTTTACAATTGAAAATTCTTGTTTCTTAAGATTTGATGTCAAACGATGCTTGAGGAACATGTTATAAGTTTTATTCAAACTTTAATATTGGAAAGAATATAAAATATTTTAGTGTCGAAGATGTATTTTTATGAAAAGTATTTCCTTTTAAAACTTGATTAATGGATAGCACTCGTTCTATCTTTGAAAGATGGATGTTAAATTGCTAAAGGATTTAACATGAAAAAGATCACATGTTCGATTCATTTTATTCAAATGGTTTAGTTTGGCCATGAGCAATGATTTGATAAAAATAGATCCTTTGAGGCTAATATGCTATGAATCTATTTTTAAAATATCAAATATTTTGGGAGTTACTAGTGGAGACCACCGAGATTGGTTTGAATATTGAGTTCGTTACCATGGAACTACACATGCCGGTATAGGGACACATTCCAAGGCTAAACCGAGGTTTGTGGAATAAAGTCTCCTATTGAGAGGGTAAATAATCATTACTTAAAGTAATAAGGTTAAGTAGACTCGTACGGCACTACGGGAAGCCGCCCAGACAAGTAGGGTCAAATACTTGTTGCTACATCGATCACCTAGTAGTTGTTTATTATGTCGGTGTCGGTATAGTACTCCCGGTGAAAAGGTAAAAGCTAATTTTGTTATGTTTAGGCCTAAGGAGCCAAAAGTGATTTCAATGACTTAATGAGGTTGAAATGATTTTACATGATTTTATTAGAATCATGGGTTGGTATAAATGTTTTAAAAGTTTATATCATGATTTACATTTTTCTAATCTTTTCATTTAAAATGATAAAGAGCATGAATTGATATAATTGTTATCGTTTTATATCAATGGTGGTTGCATTATTTTTGTAAAGCCTTATCCCAGAAACTTTAGTTAGAGAGAGTCTATGCACTTATTGAGTACCGTCATGGTGTACTCAGCCCTCAGGGGCCCTTCTCCAGGGTCCCACTTACTTTACATGTTTCCAGGATAAGAAGCGGTACATGTTGAGCTGATGGGGCAATAGGATGACTCTCTTTCCGAAGCATATAGCAAGGCACCACTTCTATTCAGTGGTAGCCTTCATGTTGATCTTACTTACTTTTGGTTGGGTCTGTCCCAAGTATTTATTTCATCATTGTGTCTTAGAGATTCCATAGACAGTTGTTATTTTTTTTTTGAGTTATAATCGAGAGTTATTCGTATGTCATTCATGAAAGAAATATTGTTATTCTTTTGTACTTTTCAATTATTGAAAAATAATGGATTTAAAGACTTCGTTTCATGTATGGTTTTAATCATTTAAAATGATTGTGTTTTCAAAAAGACTTCCGTATGTATTTATTTTGCATATAGATGGACATTCTTGTACGATTTGATTCGCCCAGGTTGGATAGTGTGTCGGGTGTCAGTCACATGATTTTGGGTCATGACATACTTGGTATCAGAGCACTAGGTTCTAATTCGAGTCCTAGAAAGTCTATGGAATCGTGTCTAGTAGAGTCTCCTTATTGGTGTGTTGTGCACCACACCTATAACGGGAAGGCTACATGGACATTGTAGGATTGTCTCATTCCTTTCTTCTCACTCTAGATCATGCATTAAAGCTTGAAGTGAGGAGAAAATTATGTGTATCTATTGACATCCTGGCAGGGTTTACGAAGGAGAGTGCTGAGCATAATGCTTGAGATTTAAGTAACGACACTAGCTACTAGATGAGCTACCAAGAAAGAGTCGGTGCCTCTGTATATGAATATGTAGGAAAAGATAAGAAATGAAATAAAATGGATTCAAATCAAATGATGAAATAACGAATCATATGTTTTTTTTTGTCAAGAGTTAATGATTGCTTGAAGGAAGATAAGACGGGAATCGCATTGACCGTTATCGTGATACATCGAGAATTGCAGGAAGTTTGTGCTACCAAAAAGAATAATCACATCTTAAGAGGGCATGACCCTAGTGGCCTGGTATATTGTTAGGACTGCTCGGGAAAAAGGACATGAATATAATATATCAGCTACCAGTTCTGAAAGACAAGTTGAACAAGGAGAGGTAAAGTTCAATTGAGTGAATATGATAGTTTCGAGTCGACTAAAAAAGTTTGAGTCCCGAGATTGTTATAGATGGATACTGAAAGTTAATGTGGGCCAGATGGACACTTAGTATGACATGTTGTAGTCATTATCATGTCACATGAGCTAACAACGACATGTCTAGAGTATCAAGCGCATTTCTGAGTGATCAAGGCATTATAAAGGGAATTAATTGTTAATAATAAATATTGATATACATTGCAACGATATAAAGACACTAGAATGGATAAGTAGATGACATGTCAAGGTACGAAGTGTATAAAAGGCATGACCTCAGAGGTTAAAGGGGTAAGATAAATTGTTTATAAGGAAAGTTTTCGTGAAAGGAAGATATTAAACATGTATAGACGAGGTATGTCTCATTGGTGTTGATAAATTTTTGAAAGGTGAAGTTTCGAGATTTTACTCCAAAGAGCTTTATACGGGCCAATGGAGCAGCTGAGTATGGATTGATTAAAACTCTTACATTATAAAGGGGTTGAATGTGTTGAATGAAGTACGATACTAGGTAATACTTTTGAGGAGTTGTAAAATATTACATGAACTAATTAAGGCTAAAGAGCTGTAGAACAGTAATATTATATTTCGAAAGTTGACGAATTGTAAGTATTTCAAATATATGTATTGATGTCTCATGCATCCTAAAGATGTTGTGTGAAAATGAGGCTAAGGATATTCTATTAGATATGGAGGATCTCATTGTGTAAACATATGCTAAAATGCATGGGTAGTAAGGGTATGATCGAAAAGGAAAAATAAAAAAAACAAAATACGTATAGAGACGTGGTTTGAAAGTCTATGTGGCATGTAAAGATAGGTTGTGAGTTGCATGCATTATAATTGCAGGAAAAAAAGAGTTATTATTAAAAGTTGCATAAAGATATGATATACGAATTCATATGAAGCATTCGTACTTGTTCAAAATGGTTGAGCTTCGGCTTAGAGCTTAATGAAGTCGTGCTTATTAATGACATATTCGGGCATGGACTCAGAAGCATAAGGAAGTAGTACTTGTAGAAAAATATATGTGAATATGAACTCATGAATAACACAACAGATTTGTACTCCAAATGCGTATCTCAACTAAGATCAATGAGTGTGCACGTTAGTAAAGTTATGAGGTATGTACAGAAACAGAAAGAGAAATATGTTAATCATGATATTGTAGTAAGGGTGGAGAATGATTATACTTAGCAATATGAGTTGTGGGTTGAAAGTGTCGTGGTATTTAAGAAGAGAACGGAACCAAGAGAGATATGATGAGTGTAGAGATTCAATCATATCGCCGGAATCAAAAAATAACACGAATATGATGATCACGAGATCTAAGTCAAACTCAGTCAGAAGTGAGGACTATGAGAAGAGATTCTTGATTGGGAAGTAAATGACCTTTAACATTATGGTAGACACGTAAGTCTACCGGGCAAGTGTACTTATGGTTTAAAGACTTTGTAAAGTCCATGGAAGAAGCATAGAAGCTTGTGAACGGACTCACTCTTAAGTGGGGGAGAGCCATATGTGTAATTTCACCTTAAGGTGATGGGTGAAGGAAAGAGAGATCTTACCTTCCGAAAACAGAAAAGACAAGTTGAATTTATCAAATATCTTCCAAGAGTAGACAAAGTATAAGAGCAATAAAGTAGGTTGTACTGGAGCTACAAGTTTATTGTAAATAAAAGAGGTACAATATTTTTGTTGTGGAAATTAAAAAGGTAGATTATTATTGTTCGAAAAGTTACCCTTTAGATCAATTAGATGGTTCAAATGAGTCTTAGAAGTTTGGGTTGGGTATGAACTGACTTGAATACTTGAATACCAGTTTTTTTTAAAAGGTGAATAAACATGAAAATGTTATTGCGCAAAAGTAGTTAGAGGGAATAGAGAAATATTTTTCTGAGTGTATTCCTAAATATGAAGTGGGCTATGTAAGTTGAGACGTGATGCCCAAGTGAATTTAGTATGTCGGAAGAGAGCGATAATCCTTAAGAGGGGTCATATTAAAGTCCAAGTGTCGAAGGCCTACAAGTAGTGGTGTTACTATGATTAAAATAAAAAAATCCTAGCGAATGGAATCACGAATGTCGACATTAAGAAATCGATGGCTGGTGTATGTGTCACAAACTTAGTAATAGTGGGGAATGAATATTTTCTATGAAGAGGGCATATTAGTTATGATGATTAACAAGTTGGGGATTGAAGAAATTCTGGCTATGATTGCCGTAAGAGCAAGGAGATAAACTACACGTTATTGGCGAACAAGGTAAGACAATGTTGTGCTTGATTTTTGAAGGGATAAAGTAATGTTCTAAATGTATACAGATGAACTTAAGTCTCAAGAGTTTCAAATGGATGAATGACATCATGAATAATATCCGAGTAAAGGAGTTACATAATTTTGAAATCTTTTCCACAAGAAAGTTGATAAATGGGATCCTAACCCATAAAGAAAAACTCCTAAGTGTGAATTTAGTCAAAAAGTTTGAAAATGAAGAACGAATTATGTAACGTTAATTTAAGTCTTATGGTGAAACTTTGGTTCTAAGAGAACTATAAAAGATGTAGAGATGGAAATAAATACATGGCGTCTCAAGTGTAAAGTTATTATTCGGACGGACTTTACCAAGAACGTGGTTTAAGAAATATGATATAATATTCATAAAATATAATTGTTAATGAAAAGTGTTGCAAGCCCCAGATGGAAGCGCCTGCTTTTTTGAGGTTGCGTGTGGTTTCTAAAAAGAGAGAAAGTGTGCACATGAGTTTACTTTTCTACCAAAATTACCGTTAGTGGATTTGATATTATAATTGCCTAACTACAAGAGTATACGTACGATGAGTCACATGTGATTCATATGGTGAATGAGATAACCTTAAAGGTAATGCTATTCTCTATTCTTGGTAGCATGTTTGGATATTAATAGTTATGGTTCGATTTACGAGGAACTCGCTGGTCGAGCTTTCTACAAAAAAAGCGATGGATCAATTTAGATTCTTGTTATGCGAGTTCGTGGTTGGGAATTCAAATTATTGCCTCAGCTAAAGTATATTAGTGTAAGCATGACTTCGAGGAGGTCACTTGGGTGGCCTAGGAGAACATGAAAAATTCGATATCCACACTTGTTCGAAACTACATTTATGACTATTTTTTAAAATCTTCAAATTTGGTGAATATCATCTTTTGACTCCATGGAGCGAGTAAGTAATTTATTTATCTTGATTATAAATTGAGGGTTGCACATATTATTAGTGTTGTTGATTAAGTTATTGCCTATGATGGCTAGATTTGACTCATTATAATAGATTTTATTGTTGTGATGCCGAAAGTGGCTATGCAGTTATGATTTGAGGCATATGAGGTCGATGTTATATTGTTGATATTGCTATGATATGTAGAGTAGCGTTGGTTTCTTTATTTGTATCCTTGTGGCTCGCTAGCAAGTGAAGAAAATTTAGATAGGCTTAGAAACAAAGGAAGCTCTGCCGAAATTATTGAGAATTTGGAGAATTAGTCAAAAGTTATGAGTAATAATGAGGTCATTTGGTGCAATGGTCAAAAGGGGTTATGATTGAATATTTGAACTTGATTTCGTCTTCACCATGACATTCGAGGATGAATGGTTCTAAGTGCGGGAGATTGTAAAGCCCCAGAAAATTTTTCTAATATGATTAAGCCGAACTCGAGCTTAAGAGAATATTTTGCAAGATCTCGAAGTGCTTGCGAACCCACACGAGGGTGATAAGATCATTACAATACTTAGTCATAAAGGTAAGATGGATGTAAGATTCTCAAGTTGTATGATTAAAGGCATAGATTGGAATGATTGAGCTAAAATAGAGGAAAAGATTCCAGCAGACCTGCGTAGCCTTCTTGCATACCCTACGCAGGCTGCGTAGGCAAAAAAGAATGGAAGTGAGGGAGAGGACTTAAGCTGCGTAGGCTACACAGGCCTGTATAGCCAATCTGTGTAGGCTACGCAATTTGCCTACGCAAGCTATTTTTTATAAAAATAGGGGGATTCGGGGAGAGAGAAAGAAATTTTATTTTTGACTAAGTTTTGGGTTCTAGAGAGAAGGTGGAGCATCCCCAACCCAAATACACATCAAAGGTGAGTTTTATGATATTTTTATAATGGATTAACACTAGTTAATGATAGTATTAACATCTACATGGATTGAAATTCATAGGGATTCCTCTAATCTTCAAAAATCATTCAAAAGGGTTCAAATTAGGGTTTGCGCTACAAGAGGTAGAATCCCTACCCTACACTTAAATACATATATAGAATAAGTATTTGGAATGTATTGTGAAGTAGAAAGTACCAATTGGTTGAAGAATTATGCTAGTCCTTGAAATGGGTATTGTGAGTTAGGGTTCTTGAATGGAGAAGAAGATGAATAGTGAAATTTTGAATCTTGTTAAGATGATTGGTGATCCTAGTGCTTCAATAGCTTAATCATGATTAAGTATTGAATCGTATAACATGTATTAAGCTTAAAGGCCAATGATGGAAACAACTAAGGATAAAAGGGATATGTATAGGTGAATTGGGCTTGTTGAAGACTTATAGTTAACTTGTGAACCTTAAATGGTATCGACAAATATTTGGATACATTTTGATGTCTTGGGATGTCTAATGTAGATATTGGCTTGTTGGCGACGTTTGAGAGTTATAAATGAATTGAAGCGTCGTACTATTATTTTAAAGCTTGGACTTGAGGTAAGTTGATTAACACTTGCTCTTTCTGAGGAATTTTCTCTAAATTCATATTTGAGTTATTACGTGAGTTTGTAAATGTGCATCCATACTTGTGGGGACAAGCGGGAAAGGATGTCACCATGTATTTGGAGTTGTATTGCATAAAAAAAGTTTTGTTGTTTTACAATTAAAAATTCTTGTTTCTAAAGATTCGATGTCAAACGGTGCTTGAGGAAAATGTTATAAGTTTTATTCAAACTTGAATCTTGGAAAGAATATAAAATATTTGAGTGTCGAAGATGTATTTTTATGAAAAGTATTTTCTTTTGAAACTTGATTAATGGATAGCACTCGTTCTATCTTTAAAAGATGGATGTTAAATTGCTAAAGGCTTTAACATGAAAAATATTACATGTTTGATTGTTTTATTCAAATGGTTTAGTTTGGCCATGAGCAATGATTTAATAAAAATAGACCCTTTGAGGCTAATATGCTATGAAACTATTTTTTAAATATCAAATTTTTTGGGAGTTACTAGTGGAGACCACTAAGATTGGTTCGAATGTTGAGTTTGTTACCATAAAACTACACGTGCCGGTATAGGGACACATTCCAAGGCTAAGCCGAGGTTTGTGGAATAAAGTCCCCCATTGACAGGGCAAATGATCATTACTTAAAGTAAAGAGATTAAGTCGACTCGTACGACACTACGGGAAGCCGTCCAGATAAGTAGGGTCAAATACTTGTTGCTACGTCGATCACCTAGTAGTTGTTTATTATGTCGGTGTCGGTATAGTACTCCCGGTGAAAAGGTAAAAGGTAATTTTATTATGTTTAGGCCTAAGGAGCCAAAAGTGATTTCAATGACTTAATGAGGTTGAAATAATTTTACATGATTTTATTAGAATCATGGGTTGGTATAAATGTTTTAAAAATTTATATCATGATTTATATTTTTCTAGTCTTTTCATTTAAAATGATAAAGAGCATGAATTGATATAATTGTTATCGTTTTATATCAATGTTGGTTGTATTATTTTTGTAAAGCCTTGTCCCAGAAACTTTAGTTAGAGAGAGTCTATGACACTTATTTAGTACCGTCGTGGTGTACTCAACCTTCAGGGGCCCTTCTCCAGGGTCCCACTTACTTTACATGTTTTCAGGATAAGACGTGGTACATGATGAGCTGATGGGGCAATAGGATGACTCTCTTTCCAAAGCATATAGAAAGGCACCACTTCTATTCAGTGGTAGCCTTCATATTGATCTTACTTACTTTTGGTTGGGTCTGTCCCAAGTATTTATTTTATCATTGTGTCTTAGAGATTCCATGACAGTTGTTATTTTTTTTTTGAGTTGTAATCGAGAGTTATTTGTATGCCATGCATGAAAGAAATATTGTTATTCTTTTGTATTTTTCAATTATTGAAAAATAATGGATTCAAAGACTTTGTTTCATGTATAGTTTTAATCATTTAAAATGATTGTATTTTCAAAAAGACTTCCGAATGTATTTATTCTGCATATAGATGGACATTCTTGTAAGATTTGGTTCTCCTGGGTTGGATAATGTGTCAGGTGCCGGTCACATAATTTTGGGTCGTGACATTTAATATACATGTTCGTACAGTTTAGTTCTTCTTAAGTTGAACCAAGAGATCAGTATTCAAATACCATTTGAAGAATCATTACAGTATCCATTTCAAAACTGCCACTAACATTTAATAAGTGGTTTAAAAAGAGGCAAAAAGCTTAAGGTAGTTCAAAACATCCACATGGAACGTGTCATAACACAATCGATCCATATGGAATTACCCTTGAATGAAACGACACATGGGACTCGTACACTCTTGATCTAACGGTAGGTGGAGCATACTCCCTCGTCAAATCAGGTTCATCATTCTCGTCCTCATCATCACCCTCATCGGGGAAGGGTGTGTCATCTCCAGACTCATCATCATTATTGTCATAATCATTATCATCTTTCTGACTCTGCGCATCTGCCAAATCCCGATTAAATTTGTCGTCTTTGGGCAATTGAGTAAGGACAAGACATTCAAGTTGCTCGTTTTCACTGCACAACCAATAAAATAATGAGTTTCTCAAATTCAGCCAAACTTTACATAAAAACTTTACACTTAACTTACAAATCAAAATGTGTTGATATCCCATGATGCATATTATCCTATTGTTGATGACTCCCGGATAGACCACCATGATCCAACACACCAAAATTAGGCATATTCCAACTGTCCGTTGGTTCATAACTTGTAAAATTCATATATGCCCGGTGCCCCTTGTGGAATATGAGTTTTAATACAAATTCAATACATAAAAACAAACATCGTAACACAAAGAAAAATTGAAGTTTACCACTCGGCTTGTGGATTATGTAAACTTGGGGATAAATTATGTCCTCACTCCTCATTCGCTTGTGGAGATAAGTTTAGATCTGGCCAAATTCTTTCACCCGGAACATGTTCAGATAAAACTGCTCCAAAAAAACCACTCGATGATTGAGGGATATTCCTATTTTGCGGGACCTCATTATTGCGAACGTTTTTATCACAAGAAGTTCCCGATGTTCATCCGGATTCCTCAAAAAATATGTCATAGTTTCATCGTCTTAGATGTTAAACTCAGCATAACAAGCAACCCCTTGCGGAGTAACAGAATACGGATATCTTCTGGTTACTTTAATATTAACCGAATGTTTGCTTACACTCATTTTTTTTTACATAACAACGATACCAATCTATCATACTCCATTGTAAGTGGCAACTTAACATGACACTATGGAAAACAACTATAGCGTACTGAGTTATTCTCCACCACAACCTCACCCCCCAATATAATGAAACCCTAATTTTTCGCTCTTTGGACATTATGACAAAATGTAAAATAACTTAACGAACAAATATTTCGGAAGATCTGAAGGATCCTAAATGGATTTTACCAAATTATAAAACTTCTTAAATAAGGAAAAAACCAGTACGGGGTACAATTATTTCATGTATAGCACATGCATAATAGGCGCTATATATGTAGCGCATATACTGCATGCGGTATATCCATATGAATTATTGGTGGGGCAGAAAAGTTCAAATATAGCGCGGTTATTCACCACACTATACCTTAACGGACAAACATATAGCGCGTATACTATATGCGTTATATTCATATGAATTATTGGTGGAGCAAAAAAGTTCAAATATAGCGCGATTATTTATCGCGCTATACCTTAATGGACAAACGTGTCATTAAGGTATAGCGCGGTGAATAGCCGCGCTATATATAAAATGGTAGTCAATTTTTTTTTTTCACATATTTTTGTTGTTTGAGTCTAAAAGAACCACAAATTGATTCCGGACTCCAAGATAGGAGACAAAAGCCACATAAGCGGCTAACATTCACCAGATCTAAGCCACGTGTACGGTAAAAGAGGGTTTAACAGTATAATCTGATAATGCTGGTTCAGTTACAATCTTGTAGTCTCCACGAGAGCCGATCGTCCGATCCTCAGTCACCATAACAACCGCTCTACCCCTCAAAACAAAAAGAGAATTAAAAAAAAAAAAAAAAAAGAAGAAAAAACTCTCCCTCAAAATACAGGCGCTGGCCGCCGATGATGCCGCCGGAAAGTTGACCTTGCCATTCCTGGTATCTTCGTCAATTTCCAAACGTACGACCCTCTCTTTGCTATTTCCCAATTCACAATTTAGGGCTTTTAACTCACTCAGAATTTTCACTCCGCTTCGAATAGTAGAACGGTAAAAGTAAATTTTTAGCTGATAATTCTTCTTACATTTTGTTTTCTGTGAATTTGAAGTGTAGGTAAAAAAAGTTATGGGCATTTTGTGGCTGTCAAATTCGTTGAAGTAAAAAGCTGCAGAATGGTTAGTGTTTCTAGTCTTTATTAGAAGCTCCATAACGTGAGTGTTTGTTCGTTGCTTTTATTGTATTTAGTTCGCTGTTGTGAGTTTATGCTATTTTACTGGAATTTGTATGAACAGTTGTGCTTAATTGAACATTTCTTTTGCCTTTGAGCTTCCATTTTGAAGCTCGACGTGACGTTTAAAGACTTTTGGTTTGTAAAATTGCACTTCAAATTTGAACTTTTGGGGTGCTTATTAGAAGAAAATTATACTCTTTCTGTTACTAAAAGAGTGGCTGGTTTTGCGGGAGCAAGGGTTAACATACCTAATTTTAATTTTCACTATAAATATAGACGTCGATTTCTTAATTCCTATGAAATAAAACTTGCACATTTACACAGAAGATGGTAATCTAAGGCAATTGTTTTCACTTTTTGATTGTAACAGTGTCATTCTATTTGAGATGAAGGAGTATTAATTTCGTTCAGGCGTCCAGTCAGTGGAACAATTGAAATTCTGTCTGAATGGCTTGGATTATTTACTCTTAAAGATAATATGTTTTTGGTTTTGCTTAATACTTGTACTCAGTGGTGAAAGTAGTAGTGTTGCTTTAGTTTTCCACTTTAAGCTCTAGTCCATTTCTTAAAGCTGAAATTGTCTTAGAGATCAATTTTAATCCATTTCTCAGTAACAAAAATGTTGATGAGATACTATGATTTTGCTGATATCTTCTTTGTGATGCGTCTCATACTTAGAGGCTGTTTAGTTAAGCTTATAAGCTGGTCAAACTAGCTTATAACCACTTTTCGGCTTATTTACGCGTTTGGTAAAGTTTAAAAAGCTTATAAGTCAAGTGCTTATAAGTCATAAATAAGTTAAAAGCCATAAGCTGGTTACCCCCAACTTATGAATTTTTAGCTTATAAGCACTTTAAGTTTGACCAAGATTTTTACTATTTTATCCCTAAAATATTCCTTTTTAAAACAAAACTCCTACTACATCGATATTCACTGTCTCATATTTCTTCAAACCTAAATCCTCCGTCTCTTCAAGTCTGCAATTCTCGTTGACAATATTTGAGGTAAGGAAATTCTCTATTCCTTTGCATATTTTGTATCTATGTGATTGTGTATTAATCTTTGAACTGTAAGTAATAAACAAGGACATATCAATTTTTTGGTGTATTGCTTTTTAAGTGTTGTATTAATCTCAATGGACACTGGTGATGAAGACAAGAGATAAATTATTATTATTATTATTATTATATAGCTTATGATTATATACTTATCAATAAAATTATACATATCATAAATTTATCTTATCTAATCACATTTGTATTTAAAGTAAAATAACAAATATATTATTTTGTATTTGAATCGATCTAGAATCTAAAATTTTGAAGAAATTACGCCCTTATAGTGTAAACACTTCTAAGGTTATTTAAGTCATTTTAACAGAAAAAGAGATTATCAGCACTTTTTTACCAAACACTGCAGCAGCTTATTACCAAACGCATAACTACTTATTTATTAAATCAGTTTCAGCACATAAAAGTATTTTTCAGCACCTAATGCTTATCAGCTACTTTAAATCAGCTAATCCAAACGGGCTCTTAGTCTTTGCATCAAGTTATATATAGTTTATTTTGTTGGTTAATGCTGAGAAATTCTTGTCACACCGTCGTGATATCCCTCCCCCCCCCCCCCCCCGGGGCACTCGTTTGTTTTCATCTGCTTTCTTCCAATTCGCAAACCCTGCCCACCATTCCTGTTTACCATAAGGAGATTATACTGTGAGGAATCGACCTATCTAGTTCATTCATATTTGATCTTTTCCAGTCTTTCCATGACAAGGACTTTTGGATACCAAAGGGTGGTGGACATCTATCCGATGGAGAAACAGTTTTTGATAGCTCATCAAGAATCGAAGCAAAGCGTACTCACCGATTGTTCTCCGGTGCTGCTGAACCAGAGTTATTTCCTAACAAGAAACAAGCTGTCCACACTTCACTCAGCAAATCAACTTCCGGACTTGCAATGACAAATTCCACATGTTGGGAGACTACTTCTGGTCTTCAGTCAGGAGCATGCCAATTCATTGATAGGCTGTTTGGAGTTGATACCACCAGGCCAATCGACTTAACCGAGAGAAGCACGTCTCCAGGTAACCCAGGGAATTCCACCACAAGGAAAAAGGTGATTGACGACCAAATTGGAGATGATACATTAGTTGGTTTATCAATGTCATACACTACTGAAGAACCACAGATATGCATAAGCGATAGTGGAACCAGAAAAGTTAAAGTTAATCAGGTCGAAGATTCAGCGAATGATTTTCGTTTACCAAGTGAAAACAACATTGACATGTCTATCGGACAGGTAAATAATAGAGTTAGTGAGACATCCTTTTTACCCATGGGTCCTGCATATGGGAAGAACGGTGAAAGTCAGCCCTACAATCCTGGGGCTATAAGTATTGGAACCATCGGATCCAATGTTGAGAAAGGTCACAGCACTATGTCAATTGCTGACTCCTATACCGGAGGGGATTCAGACACATCATTTGGATATGAATTGGTGTCTGATATTGATGTTCTGGCAAGACCAGTTGGTAGTTACGATTATTTGCATTATCAATCGTCAGTTCAGACATCAGAAACACATGGTGACAAGCAGCTGCATGGATCAAATGCTAATGCAGTTGATATATCCTATCAGACTTCAAATTCTCCGCATGATTCCATGCCAAAAAACAAAATAGAATCTAAACCTGCACGTAAAGTAGCTCCTAACAGCTTTCCATCAAATGTTAGAAGTTTGGTGTCAACAGGGATGCTTGACGGGGTACCTGTAAAATATGTCTTGTCCCGGCAGGTACATTTCTCTCTGTTCAAATTTCATTAATTTTGCTGTCAACGTCTTACCAGCAATCTTCCTGCGTCTTATAATTAAGGAGCTTCGTGGTATTATAAAAGGTTCGGGCTACCTATGCGGCTGTCAACCATGTAACTATTCAAAGGCAAGTTATTCACTTTGCTTTTTCATTCATATAATTATGTTTTTTTCCTGTATGCTGATTTTTGCAATTATATACGCATTTGAAGGTGCTTAATGCCTATGAATTTGAGCGTCATGCTGGTTGCAAGACAAAGCACCCTAACAATCACATATACTTTGAGAATGGAAAAACCATATATCAGATAACACAGGAGCTAAGGAGCACACCACAGAGTTTGTTATTCGATGCGATTCAAACGGTGACTGGTTCCCCTATCAATCAAAAAGCTTTCCGAATTTGGAAAGGTAGTTGTATCCAAATTAATTCTCTCTCTCTCTCTCTCTCTCTCTCTCTCTCTCTCTCTCTCTCTCTCTCTCTCTCTCTCTCTGTTTGTGTGTGACAAGTCATCAAATATCTGATGCATATGATTTATGTTCGAACTAATTCTCATCATCAGAGTCATTTCAAGCTGCAACCCGAGAGCTTCAGCGAATATATGGAAAGGAAGAACTGAATTTGTAAGTTCAATGCTGGTGGATCAATGGGAATATTAAGAATATTCTTTTCCGTGTAAATAAGAGACAAATAACTTTCTTTTAGTCAGTCATGTATATGTAAGGAATGTGATGTAAAATATGTGCACTATATGCTTCGGCAATTGTAATTTGACACTAAATAAGATTGCAATGGCAGATCATGATCTATTTCACTGGGGGAGTACGGCTATCCAGTTATTCACAGTATTTCCATGACGGATTGCAAGTTTGGTCCTTAGCTTTCCTTTTTCATTTCCTCGGGAGTGGGGCGAGGAAACTTTTGCCTCGTATCTCCAGTCTTTTTCAGGTCGACGAAGACTTGCTCTCTTTGAGACAGCATCAGGAAATTTGAAGTATATGGTAATAATCCATTGTAATATCTATAAAGAAGTTGCCTTGTGAGAGATTTTGGGTATGTCAACAGTATTAATACGAACAAGGTCATCTGTTTCCACCCAATTACTGGTTCATTTATCGGGTTGGTATAAACACCCGGCGAGGGTAAGTTTTTTGCCCTAATGTTAATAACTTTCTACGTGCTCCAGTTATCCAACAAAAACGTTATTTCTTGCACTTAAAATTCAGAGACAGCCAGCTAAAAATTATCAATTATCATGTCCTTGAGTTAATAATGAAGTTGAGGAGAGGAATTACCAAAGAGGTGACAGAGGGTGAAGGGATTCGCATCCGACAGTATCTTGATTGTGCCTTATTACTCCCTTGCACACCACTAGCATCAAGGAGAGGATTAGCTTATAGCCATGTGGGGAATTTTTTAAGTAGTACATTTCTTTTTTCCGTTCATTTTTCTTTTGCAGATAAAGGATAAAACTTTAACTAACTTATCATTAGAAGCAAATTAAAATAAAATAACTAATAATCGAGTACAAAGTACAGTCACATAATGAGAGCATTGTCCTAATAAAAAAAATACATTTGTCAAAAGATCATAATTTGATTCATTCTCTGTCATCAATTTGGGGGAAAATATCATTTTGTCAAGAGTTGAGAACCAAAAACAATATGGTTAATCACTACTAGAAATCTGGTAAAAAGCGACAAAAAACCAACTAATTTTGGTCGGTAATGGCCAATAACCATCCAAAACGCGATCATTTAAGTGTGGATGGTATTTTAGAGGTCGGAAAGGAATACCGACCAAAGTTGGTGGGAAATTACCGACCAACTTTGGTCGGTATGCTCTACACGACCATCTGACACTTTAATAGGATTACCGACCAAACTTGGTCGGAATATTATTTTATTAATTTAACTTAACCGACCAAGCTTGGTCGGTGTATTAAATTTATTATTTTTTTGTACCGACCAAAGTTGGTCAGTATTGAATTTTTTTAAAAAAAATATTATTAAAATTTTAAAAAATCGACCAACTTTGGTCGGTAAACTGGACTGGGTAGGCAGAAAATCGACCAAAGTTGGTCGGTAATGTTGAATTCTGGGAATTCATTGTACATTAACCGACCAAAATTGGTCGATAAACTGTAATTTAATTTTTTTTATTAGTAACCGACCAAGGTTGGTCGGTTTTCTGGGTTTAATTTTGGCAGAAAATGCCTGTTTTGGTAGCTTGTCACGACCCAAAATTCCACCACAGGCGTCGTGATGGCACCTAGTCTCTAAGACTAGGTAAGCCGATTTCAATTATCTTTTGAAGCTATTTTTTTTAAACAAATAAATAATCAAAACTGACAACTAACAAATATGAATATACAACCTCCCAAGACTGGTAGTACCGAGTCACGAACTTTAACTGAATACATAGAATGATCACGAGGACCGAATATACAATACTGTTTGATTACAAGTTAACAGTACAATGAAATAAAAGGACTCCAAGGGACTGCGACGACCAAGCAGCTCTACCTTGAATCCTTACGATCTCGCTTTAACTCTGCTCAAGTCCGTTATCTTCAATACCTGGTTCTGCACAAAATGTGCAGAAGTGTAGAGTGAGCACACCACAGCGGTGCCCAGTAAGTATCAAGACTAACCTCAATGGAGTAGAGACGAGGTACAGTCAAGACACTCACTAGTCTAATAACCCGTGCAATATAATATACAAAATAATATGAAGCAAATAATGATAAAGGCAGGATAAAACAACCAGTGATATGCATAACAGACAACAAGAATACCATTAATATCACCCAATAATTAATAAACATAATTACACCCAATTAAATCAAGCCCTTCAAATAAATGTCTTTCACATAGTTCTTCTAGATAACTCTCTTCCAAATATAATTTTCTCAAATAATTATTTTTCAAATATAATTCTTTCAATAAATCTTTTCAAATACAATTTCCTCAAATAAATATCTTTCAAATACAATTCTTTTATATAATACTTTCTAAGTAAAAATCCTTCCAAATAAATATTTTTAATATAATTCTTTCAATTAAAAAGTCACCATGTGACACCTCATTTCATAATCATTAAAATACGGGTATCAGCCTATTTTCATATTTTCACGGCACCTCGTGCCCATAATTAAATCATCATATTTCCCCGGCACCTCGTGCCCTCATTTCATATCATAACTGCACGGACAATTCACATGCCGAATATCATTATCATTTCATCACTGCACCTCGTGCCCACATTTTATATCATAATTGTACGGATAATTTATGTGCCAATATCCCCATTTCATATCACAATTCACGGCACCTCGTGCCCACATTTCATTTTATAAACCGCTTGGCAATAGCCACAGGCTCCCAATTTTAACATAAATCAGATTATTATCAATTTACTAACAACAAGACAAGTTGCACAAGGTATAAAAATAAACACAAGAAAATCATAACATCACATGAAAATTGTCGACACCACAACCCTACATCATCACATATCGTCCTTGACAATAGACACCCTTATCGCTCCTATTGCCAACCTTATCGCTCCTATAGCCACCCTTATCGCTCCGCCCAAACAATGTCAATAGCCACCCTTATCGCTCCTATTGCCACCCTTATCGCTCTTATAGTCACCTTTATCGCTCCGCCCAGACAATATCAATAGCCAACAAACACAACAGTGAAATGCCACCCGTATAACCACATAATATCAACGGTGAAATGTCACCCTTATCTCCCCAAAATAACAACTCACACAACACAACAATTTACATGGGAAATTATCAAAACAACATAACAAAAATCAATTCATATCACAATTTGCCCAATGGCCACAACCAAATTTCAAAGCTACAACCAAGTCAATTAATTTCACAACAAATAGCCAAAAGCTCCACACAATGTGTACAACACCCAAAAATAATCAATAGAGATAGAAATTACTCAACATAAAGCAAAGACTTCATTTAAATTCAATTTTTCAATAATTATAAAAATACCTCATCTTAAGCTCATTTAATTAATTATTTGCAGAAGAAAAATTCATAATAAAATTAAATTATAATAATTAACAAACCAGCAAATTCACGAAATTTCATAAATAATCAAACAACAATCACATCACATTGTCATATAACAACAGAATCAACAATAAGGGTTTAGGCATGACAAGTAGATGATTAAATATATGCCAACAATTATTCAATTTACTACACAATATGCTCAAGATTTTAACTCAATAAAATTTTCACATATAAACCAAGTACGTACTCGTCACCTCGCGCACATGGTTTTCAATTACACAAATGGCACATAAGACTCAAGGCCTAAGGGAAAATTCCCCTACTCGAGGTTAAGCAAGACACTTACCTCTTTGAAGTTATGCCGATATTTTAAAATCGCCTTCTTACTTGAATTGACCTCCGGGCCGTTCAAATCTGTCCAAATTAATTGTATAACTTCATTAAAATTCATCGAAAATAATTCCGGATAATAATACGTAGACTTAAAAATTTATTCCAAAAAGTCAATGCGGGACTCGCCTCTCGAAACCCGATATAATTTTTATGAAATCCGAACACCCATTCCAATACGAGTTCAACCATACCAATTTTATCGTATTCCAATAACAACCCGACTTCCAAATCTTAAATTTTCGTTTTTGGAAGATTTTACAAAAATCTTGATTTTTCCTCCATTAAATCCGAATTAAATGATGGATTCAAAGACATAATCATGAAAATTAATCAAAACTGGATAAGAATCACTTAACCAAAACACCCACGCAAGAATCTCTCCAAAAATCCCCTTCTACCGAGCTCCAAATTAGATTTTGAGTTACGAACTCAAACCCCCATTTTTGGGACTTTTAATTCTGCCCAGATAGGCCTTCTTCGCGTTCGCGAAGGCCAAAAACTCGCTGCCTCAATTTCTTCTTCGCGTTCGCGAAGGCCTGCCATGCATATAATCGCGTTCGTATTCAAGCTCTCGCGATCGCGATTGAAGCTTCGCGTTCGCGAAGGCTGATGACTCCAGGCTCAGTCCCCTCCTTCCTTCTACGCGTTCGCGACTGGCCCCTCACGTTCGCGTAGGTTCTTCAGGCATACCTTAGCATCCGCGAGACCTCCTTCGCGTTCGCGAAGGCTAAATCCCAGCAGCCTCAAAACTCTTCTTCGCGTTCGTGAAGAAGGAAGTCAGATACCAGATACAGCAGTTCCGAAACAGCCCTAAATGATCCGAAACCACCCCGAAACACACCCGAGGCCCCCAGGACCTCAACCAAATAAACCAACAAGTCCTAAAACATCATATGAACTTAGTCAAATTCTCAAATCACCTCAAAGAACATCAAAACGACGAATCGCACCCCAAATCAAAATCTATGAAATTTGAACTTTCAAATTCTATAACTTGTGCTGAAACACATCAAATCAATCCGGAATGACTTCAAATTTTGCAGGCAAGTCCCAAATAACATAACAGAGATGTTCTAACTCTCGGAATCGCATTCCGACCCCGATATAAAAAAGTCAACCCCCCGGTCAAACTTCTCAAAAATTTGACTTTCGCCATTTCAAGCCTAAATTGGCTATAGACCTCAGATTCATAGTCCGGACATGCTCCTAGGTCCAAAATTACAACGGAGCTAACGGAACTGACATAACTCTATTCCGGATTCGTCTTCATATAGTTCCGACTACGGTAAAAATCCTAAGACTTAAGGTTCCATCTCAGGGACTAAGTGTCCCAAATCTCTCTGAATCATCCGTAAATCAAACTCGACCACACACGCGGGTCATAATACATATTGCGAGGCTGTTCGAGACCTTAAGTCACTGAACGGGGCATAAATTCTTAAAATGACAAGTCGGGTCGTTACATTCTCCACCATTTAAACAAAAGTTCATCCTCGAACGTTCTAAGAATTATTCTGAGGTTACCAAATTGATAATTTTACTTTTACACATAAACTCACGGTTGATTCCACATTACCGTATTTGAGATAAACCCAACAACATCATCTCACTTGAGATTATTTCTTTTATCCATATTTGTAAACTTTAAGGCCATTTTCTTACGCTCCAATATTTTCAAAAGGCCTGATTTCTCACAACAACGCACAATATTAGTCTCAACTGGCTATAGCAACTCGTGCCTATGCACACATCAATTTTCTCGATAATGTTGAAGTAATTCAAAACTTTCTTTGGGGTGCTGCATTATTCCCCGCTTAGGATCATTCTCACTCAAACACATAACATAATTTGTCTCTTCTTTTGCAATTCTCAATCCTTCAAATTTTACTAACTCCCAAATATTTCAGAGATTTCGGCAGAGTCTTCCCTGTAATTGGGCCTATCCACCTACCAGAGTAACACCCAAACAACTCCTAACAACATATCCACAACCCAACAAAATACCACAGGGTATATATCAATAATATTAATCTCAGCATTGCCTGATCATAATGATATCAGGACATGAAGCACATCATATGTATGCTCATCACCACATCTCTGGTCTTAAAAGATGTTCATAATTAATTCCAATATCATCAATTAATCTCATATTAACCATCTGGGCACGTGAGGCATGAAGACCTGTGATATCAGAACGTGAGGCATGAAGACCTCATGATTACTTACTCGGATTAATGAGTCACATTTAATGCCATCTGGGCACTCACCTCATAGGCTAAAACTCAATATTTACAGCACAAAAATGAATGAATATGAACAGAAAATATAGAAGCATTATCAAATAAGCCTAACAGGCATGACTCCCTATTAATATTATTGCACAAATTAAATTTCACAAGGGAGAATTTTAAACTCATAAACATTTCACCACAAGGACCTCGTCCTTATATAACTTCCATCACGGCTTGCAGCCCGATTTAAATATTTCACATCATATATAAAATTTGAGGATCTCGTCCTCAACTCCGAGTCACAAGTATTTTGCACATTGTGCCAACTAAAATTTTTAATTTCCTTTCTTTCTTCTTTTCAATATATTTCATAAATAATTTTCACAACATATAATGAATCCTCATACTGGTAGGGCATATAATTCATAAAAATTAGAATCAATTATTCCGAAACACATTAAACCCGCTGTAATGAATAATAAAAATTACTTTTGGGCTTATAGCCCTCAATGGTGTACTAAAAATAAAATGACAGACACGGGTTCACGTCTTTAAATCTCCCAATAGGGATAAACATATAAGGGGGACACAAATTTAGGAAGCTCACTGTCACGACCCAAATTATCCCTCCGTAAGGTGTCGTGATGGCACCTAGTCTTTACGACTAGGTAAGCCTAATATTGCGAAAAATATAAAGAAACACAACATTTTAAAGATAAACAACATATTATAAATAGCCAAGAGTAGTACCACTCGGCATATACAAAATAATTTCTCAAGACCCAGAATATCACTAAGTCACAAGCTGCTATAATCTATGTAGCTCTATACAAAAGTCTGAAGATAATAAAGAAAGTCTCTAGGCGAGGGAGTAGAAGGGGACTCCGAAGATCTGCGGACGCAAGCAAAAGTACCTTGAAGTCTCCTAGAATCAGCAGCACGTACTAACCCCGAGGCTGATAGCTCGCACCTGAATCTGCACACGAAAACATGTGCAGGGAAGGGCATGAGTACACCATAATGGTACCTAGTAAGTGCCAAGCCTAACCTCGGTCGAGTAGTGACGAGGTCAGGTCAAGGACCTATCGGAGTAAATATAATAAATTAAACAGTAAAAGATATAAGTAAAATTTATGGTAACATAGTTAAAGAAATTCTCGAAAATTTAACAGTTAAGGGAGCCCTCGGCTCAAAACAAGGTAAACACAATGAAAAAATCTCTCGGGATACCGTCCCGTAGTTTCAAATGAATATGCAGTACATGGGGGATCTCCCGGAATACGTCCGTAGTCCCAAAGTAAATATGCAGTACAGGGGGATCTCCCGAAATATGTCTGTAGTCCCAAAATAAATAAGCAGGACAGGGGGATCTCCCGAAATACGTTCGTAGTCCCAAAGTAAATATCCAGTACAGGGGGATCTCCTGGAATACGTCAGTAGTCCCAAAGTAAATATGCAACGCAAGATGAAATGACAGGTATGACATCGAGTTATACAGTTTATACTGGACACAGATAAGGCAAATAAGGGCTTAGCTAAACATGACACACAAAATGTCAATTAGCCATTTAAAATACGTAAACATGCTTTTCTAGTCTAAACTACACACGTACACGGCGCCCACACACCAAATAATACCAAGATATCCTAAGGGGGAAGTCCCCAACACAAGGTTAGGTAAGCCACTTACCTCGAACCATTCAAATCACCTCGATAACACATTCTTGCCACGGGTATCCGACTCCAAATGGCCCGAATCTATTCAAATAAATTGCATAATGTAAATATAACTACGAGTAACTAATTTAGCTAATTAATTCGAAGCTAAAGCGTGAAATTAGGAAAAACGCCCAAAAAGTCACCCCGGGTCCACGTCTCAGAATCGGGTAAAAGTCACAAAATACGAACACTCATTCACTCACGAGTTTACTCGTACCAAAATTGCTCAAATCCGATACCAAACTCTCGATCAAAACCCCAAAATTCGTCCTAAGAATCTTTCTCAATTTTTCACCCCAAATCCGAAATTAAATGATGAAATCAACCATAGATTAGTGAAATATAGCCATAAATGAGTTAGGAATCATTACCCAAAAACTTCCTCCTAAAATCTCTCCAAATTTCGCCTTCTACCGAGCTCTCAATCAAATTTTTGTGTTATGAACTCAACCCTCGTTTTTGAACCTTAAATTCTGCCCAGGTGCATTCTTCTTTGCGAACGCGACATCACGATCACGAACGCGATGAACAATCTTCCACTTGCCCAAAATTCCTCCTTCGCGAACACGTAGGCTTAATGCCCGAAGCTTCCTCTGCCCCGTTCCTCTACGTGAACACGAGGACCATATCGCGAACGCATAGGCTTAAGGTCCCACACCTTCGCGAATGCGGGAACAACATCGCGAACGCGAAGAAAAACTTTGCTGCCTTTCCCAGATGCACTACACGATCGCGCGGCACCTATCGCGAACGCGATGAGGGATTTTTCTACAATAAAACACCAGAAATCTGCCATTTCTCTTAGTCCAAAGATGACTCGTTGAGCATCCGAAACACACCCGAGGCCTCCGGGACCTCGACCAAACATACCAACCAATCCTAAAACACCATACGAACTTAGTCGAGCTCTCAAATCACATCAAACAACGCTAAAATCCCAAATCACCCTCCAATTCAAACTTAAAGAACTTGAAACTTCAAAATTCTACAACAGATGCCGAAACCTTACAAATCACGTCCGATTGACCTCAAATTTTGCGCACAAGTCATAATCAACATTACGGACCTACTCCAACTTTCGAAATCAGAAAATGACCCCGATATCAAAAATTTCACTACCGGCCCAAAACTCCAAAAATTCGACTTTCGCCGTTTCAAGCCTAAATGAGCTACGAACCTCCAAAACACAATCCGGACACGCTCCTAAACCCAAAATCACCTAACGGAGCTAACGGAACTGACGGAATTCCAAACCGGAGTCGTCTTCACACAGTTCTGACTACAGTCCAAATCCTAAGGCTTAAGCTCTCATTTAGGGACTAAGTATCCCAAAACACTCCGAAACTCAAAACTGATCATCCCGGCAAGTCACAATAGCAGAAAAAGATTTGGGAAAAGCAGTTAATAGGGGATTGGGGCTATTACTTTTATAACGACCGGCCGGGTCGTTACATCCTCCCCCTTATAAAACAATCATTCGTCCTCGAACGAGTATAAAGATATACCTGAAACTGTGAAAAGATGAGGGTACTGGCTGCGCATATCCTGCTCGGTCTCCCAAGTTGCCTCCTTGACCGGCTGACCCCTCCACTGGACTTTTACGGAAGGAATATTCTTTGACCTGAGCTTTCTGACCTGCCTATCCAAAATGGCTACTAGCTCCTCAACATAAGATAGATCTTTGTCCGGCTGGACTGAGCTGAAATCCAATACATAAGTCGGATCACCATGATACTTCTGGAGCATAGATACGTTGTATACCGGGTGAACTCCTGCTAGGCTGGGAGGCAAGGCAAGCTCATAAGCAACCTCCCCAACTCGCCGCAATATCTTAAAAGGACCAATGAACCTCGGGCTCAGCTTGCCCTTCTTCCCGAACCTCATGACACCCTTCATAGGCGATACGCGAAGCAAGACCAGCTTACCAATCATAAATGCCAAATCACGAACCTTACGGTCTGTATAACTCTTTTGCCTGGACTGGGCTGTGCGAAGTCTCTCCTGAATCACCTTCACCTTATCCAGGGCTTCCTGGACCAAATCTATTCCCAACAATCGGGCCTCTCCCAGCTCAAACCATCCCACTGGGGACCGGCAAGGCCTCATACGGTGCCATCTGAATGCTGGACTGGTAACTGTTGTTGTAAGCGAACTCTGCAAGTGGCAAGTATTGGTCCCATGACCCTCCAAACTCCATCACACAGGCATGGAGCATATCCTCAAGAATCTGAATCGTGCGCTCGAACTGCCCATCCGTCTAAGGGTGAAAGGCTATGCTCAACTCTACCCTAGTACCCAACTCCTGCTGTATGGCTCTCCAAAATCGTGATGTGAACTATGTACCTTTGTCTGAAATGATAGATACTGGAATACTATGAAGGCAGACAATCTCATTGATATAAATCTCAGCCAACCTCTCAGAAGAATAAGTGGTCAACATTGGAATAAAATGAGCTGACTTGGTCAGCCGATCCAACATTGGATGGTTGGCTAAGG
This sequence comes from Nicotiana tabacum, assembly GCF_000715075.1. Taxonomy (NCBI): domain Eukaryota; kingdom Viridiplantae; phylum Streptophyta; class Magnoliopsida; order Solanales; family Solanaceae; genus Nicotiana; species Nicotiana tabacum. The sequence continues at coordinate 66,115,115 of NC_134101.1, forward strand.
CCTGAACATCCAAGGCTAAGGGCCTCTCAGCTGCCGGAAGATATGCCAAACTCCCCAAACTCTCTGCCCGGCGACTCAAGGCGTCGGCCACTATGTTGGCCTTCCCCAAGTGGTATAATATAGTGATATCATAGTCTTTAAGTAGCTCCAACCACCTCCGCTTACGCAAATTAAGGTTCTTTTGCCTGGACAAGTACTGCAAACTCCGGTGATCAGTGTAAATCTCACAGGGAACACCGTACAAATAATGACGCCAGATCTTCAGGGCGTGAACAGTAGCTGCTAACTCGAGATCATGAACTGGATAATTCTTCTCATGCACCTTCAATTGTCTAGACGCGTAGGCAATCACCCTACCGTCCTGCATCAATACCGCTCCAAGGCCAATCCTCGAGGCATCACAATAGATAGTGTAGGACCCCGAACCTGTAGGCAATACTAATATTGGGGTTGTAGTCAAAGCTGTCTTGAGCTTCTGAAAGCTCTGCTCACACTCCTCGGTCCACCTGAACGGAGCACCCTTCTGGGTCAGCCTGGTCATAGGTGCTGCAATGGATGAAAATCCCTCCACAAAGCAACGGTAATACCCCGCCAAACTAAGGAAACTGCGGATCTACGTAGCTGATGACGGTCTAGGCCAACTCTGCACTTCCTCCACCTTCTTCGGATCTACCTTGATCCCATCACAAGACACTATGTGGCCCAAGAATGCCACTGAATCAAGCCAGAATTCACACTTCAGAAAAGTTTGCATACAATTTCTTCTCCCTCAAAGTCTAAAGCACGGTCCTCAGGTGCTGCTCATGATCTTCCCGAGATCGGGAAAATACCAGGATGTCGTCAATAAACACAATGACGAAGGAATCAAGATAAGGCCGGAATACACTGTGCATCAAATACATAAAGGTTGTTGGGGCATTGGTCAGCCCAAATGACATGACAAGAAACTCATAGTGACCATATCTGGTCCTGAAAGCAGTCTTCGGGATATCCGGCTCCCGAATCTTCAACTGATGATAGCCAGAACGCAAGTCAATCTTGGAAAACACCCTGGCACCCTATAACTGATCAAATAAATCATCAATGCGAGGCAAAGGATACTTGTTCTTCATTGTAACCTTGTTCAACTACCGATAGTCAATACACATATGCATAGAACCATCCTTCTTCTTCACAAATAAGACCGGAGCACCCCAAGATGACACACTGGGCCAAATGAAACCCTTATCAAGAAACTCCTGCAACTGCTCCTTCAACTCCTTCAACTCAGGAGGAGCCATACGGTATGGAGGAATAGAGATGGGCTGAGTGCCCGACAACAAATCAATCCCAAAATCAATATCTCCGTCGGGCGCCATGCCCAGAAGATCAGCTGGAAACATATTTGGGAAGTCCCTCACTACTGGAACCGACTCGACTGTAGGGGTATCAATACCGATGTCTCTCACATAGGCCAAATACGCATCACACCCCTTCTCAACCATTCGCTGAGTCTTAAGAAATGAAATGACCTTGCGGGGAGTATACTCTAAGGTACCTCTCTACTTTAATCTCGGCAAACCTGGCATAGCCAGCGTCACGGTCTTAGTGTGATAATCAAGAATAGCATAATGAGGCGACAACCAGTCCACCCAAGATAACATCAAATCTACCATACTGAGTAACAACAAATTAGCTCTGGTCTCAAAACCACTAAGAGCAATCAAACACAACCGATATACGCGGTCCACAACGAGAGAATCTCCCATAGGAGTAGATACATAAACAGGGGAACTCAAAGAATCCCGAGATATCCCCAAATATGGAGCAAAATAAGAAGAAACATATGAATACGTAGAGCCTGGGTCAAATAATACTGATGCATCCCTATGACAGACAGGGACAATACCCGTGATGACTGAATCTGAAACAACGGCCTCTGAACGGGATGGAAGGGCATAGAACCTGGCCTGGCCTCCCCCTCTAGGGCGATCTCGACCTCCCCAACCTCCACCTCGAGCTGGCTGAGGAGGTGGGGTAGCAGTTGGTGCTGAAAGAATGGCCGGAGGACCCAGTGGAGCGCGTGAAAGCTGATAAGTCTGTGGAGGTGCATCCCTCCTGGCTCTGGGGCAATCTCTAACCAGATGATGAGTGTCACCACACTCAAAACAACCTCTCGGAGGATGCGGCGGCTGAGACTGACTCAGACCTGTCCTGCTGGACTGGCTGATAATAGCACCTCGAGTAGGAGGCATACTGGATACTGGCGGTGCATAATAGGGCTCCTGAGGTCTAGGAGGAGCTGGAACACCGCTGGCTGCTGGAAGAGCTGAATGAACAGGGCGACTCACAAAACCCCTACCATAGCGGGCTGCTGGTGCACGAGCTTCTGAATAATGATCAGTCTCTCGAGACCTCTTGGCCTCTCTCTCCTCTCTGTCCCGGGCAAACATGCCCTCCACCCTCTTGGCAATGCTCACTGCCTTCTAATAAGTGATGTCCATCTCTAACTCCCTGGCCATACTGGTCCGAATACTAGGGTAGAGTCCCTTAATGAAGCGACGAACCCTCTCTCTGACTGTAGCAACCAGAGCCAGTGCATGGCGAGCTAACTCACTGAAACGGACTACATACTCCGACACAGTCATAGCACCCTGACGCAACTGCTCAAACTCTACGCGCCAAACATCCCTAAGGCTCTGAGGAACATACTCACGCAAGAACTCTCTAAAAACTGAGTCCAAGTGAGTGAGGCTGCCTCGTCCAGACTACTCAGCTCATAGGCATGCCACCACTGATATGTTGCTCCCCTCAGCTGGAAAGTGGTGAAAGAAACCCACTCGTCTCCACAATGCCCATAGTGCGGAGAATACGATGACACTCCTCAAGAAAACCCTGAGCATTATCTGAAGCTAGTCCGCTGAAAGTAGGTGGGTGGTACTTCTTGTACCTCTCGAGTCTGAGCTGCTCAGCCTCAGAAGCAGCTACCCTGATCTCATACTGAGCCGGAGCCACTGGGGGCATAGGAATATACTCTAGGGCCTGATCAACCTGGACCATCTGCTCAGGAGTGCGGGCTGCGGGAGTCTGTGACCTTCCCCCGGCCTGAGATGTAGCGGGAGCTATCGGAAATAGTCCAGTCTGAGCCAGAGTGCTGAACATGCTCAAGAACTGAGCTAAAGTCTCCTGGAGGGCTGGAGTAGCAATAAGGATCTCCGGTGCTGGCCCTCCAGCTGGAGCTGCTGGGGGCTCCTCTGACGCAGCTCTCGCAGGTGCTCAGGTTGCACCGCATGGTCGTCCTCTATCCCGACCCCGGCCTCTGGCGGCTCTGACAGGGGGCTCGGGTGCCTGATCGTCTGTCCTCCCAGTACGGGTCCTCACCATCTGTGAGAAAGAATAGAGTAGAATCTTAGAATTTCTGGTGTCAATAATTCGCACGACAAGGAAATCAAGAAATATGATTATTCTTAATAGTTACATAGCCTCCCGAAGATAGTACAGATGTCTCCGCACTGATCCGCGAGATTCTAATAAATCGGCTTATGACTCGCGACTCCTACGAACCTAGTGCTCTGATACCAACTTGTCATGACCCAAATTATCCCTCTGTAAGGTGTCGTGATGGCACCTAGTCTTTACGACTAGGTAAGCCTAATATTGCGAAAAATATAAAGAAGCACAACATTTTAAAGATAAACAACATATTATAAATAGCCAAGAGTAGTACCACTCAACATATACAAAATAATTTCCCAAGACCGGAATATCACTAAGTCACAAGCTGCTATAATCTATGTAGCTCTATACAAAAGTCTGAAGATAATAAAGAAAGTCTCTAGGCGAAGGAGTAGAAGGGGACTCTGAAGATCTGCGGACGCAAGTAGAAGTACCTTGAAGTCTCCTAGAATCAGCAACACGTACTAACCCCGAGGCTAATAGCTCGCACCTGGATCTACACACGAAAACATGTGCAGGGAAGGGCATGAGTACACCACAATGGTACCCAGTAAGTGCAAAGCCTAACCTCGGTCGAGTAGTGACGAGGTCAGGTCAAGGCCCTACCGGAGTAAATATAATAAATTAAACAGTAAAAGATATAAGTGAAATTTACGGTAACATAGTTAAAGAAATTCTCAAAAATTTAATAGTTAAGGGAGCCCTCGGCTCAAAACAAGGTAAACACAGTGGAAAAATCTCTCGGGAAACCGTCCCGTAGTTTCAAATGAATATGCAGTACAGGAGGGATCTCCCGGAATACGTCTGTAGTCCCAAAATAAATATGCAGTACAGGGGGATCTCCCAAAATACGTCCGTAGTCCCAAAGTAATTATGCAGTACAAGGGGATCTCCCGGAATATGCCTGTAGTCCCAAAGTAAATATGCAACGCAAGATGAAATGACAGGTATGACATCGAGTTATACAGTTTATACTGGACACGGATAAGGCAAATAAGGACTTACCTAAACATGACGCACAGAATGTCAATCAGGCAGTTAAACACGTAAACATGCTTTTCTAGTCTAAACTACACAATTAAACATATTAGTACGACTTAATAAGAGAAGCAATTTATGATTTAAAAAGGTTAAATAGGATTTTTGCAATAATAGCCCGTGTACGTACTCGTCAGCTTACGTACACGGCGCCCACACACCAAATAATATCAAGATATCCTAAGGGGGAAGTCCCCAACACAAGGTTAGGCAAGCCATTTACCTCGAACCGCTCAAATCACCTCGATAACACGTTCTTGCCACGAGTATCCGACTCCAAATGGCCCGAATCTATTCAAATAAATTGCATAATGTAAATATAACTACGAGTAACTAATTTAGCTAATTAATTCGAAGCTAAAGCGTGAAATTAGGAAAAATGCCCAAAAAGTCATCCTGGGCCCACGTCTCGAAATCGGGTAAAAGTCGCAAAATACGAACACCCATTCACTCACGAGTTTACTCGTACCAAAATTGCTTAAATCCGATACCAAAATATCGATCAAAACCCCAAAATTTGGCCTAAGAATCTTTCTCAATCTTTCACCCCAAATCCGAAATTAAATGATTAAATCAACCATAGATTAGTGGAATATAACCATAAAGGAGTTAGGAATCATTAGCCAAAAAATTCCTCCGAAAATCTCTCTAAATTTCGTCTTCTACCGAGCTCTCAATCAAATTTTTGTGTTATGAACTCAACACTCATTTTTGAACCTTAAATTCTGCCCAGGTGCGTTCTTCTTGGCGAACGCGACATCACGATCGCGAACGCGATGAACAATCTTCCACTGGCCCAAAATTCCTCCTTCGCAAATGCGAGAGGACTCTCGCGAACGCGTACCTTCCACTGACGGACCCTTCGCGAATGCGTAGGCTTAATGCCCGAAGCTTCCTCTGCCCCGTTCCTCTACGCGAACGCGAGGACCATATCGCGAAGGCGTAGGCTTAAGGTCCCACACCTTCGCGAACGCGGGAACAACATCGCGAACGCAAAGAACAACTTCGCTGCCTTTCCCAGATGCACTACGCGATCGCGAGGCACCTCTCGCGAACGCAATGAAGGAATTTTCTGCAATAAAACACCAGAAATCTGCCACTTCTCTAAGTCCAAAGATGATTCGTTGAGCATCCGAAATACACTCGAGGCCCCCGGGACCTCGACCAAACATACCAACCAATCCTAAAAAATCGTACGAACTTAGTCGAGCTATCAAATCACATCAAACAATGCTAAAATCATGAATCACTCTCCAATTCAAACTTAAAGAACTTGAAACTTCAAAATTCTACAACTGATGACAAAACCTATCAAATCACGTCCGATTGACCTCAAATTTTGCGCACAAGTCATAATCAACATTACGGACCTACTCTAACTTCCGAAATCGGAAAACGACCCCGATATCAAAAATTTCACTACCGGCCCAAAACTCCAAATATTCGACTTTCGCCATTTCAAGCCTAAATGAGCTACGAACCTCCAAAACACGATTCGGACACTCTCCTAAACCCAAAATCACCTAACGAAGCTAACAGAACCGACGGAATTCCATTCCGGAGTTGTCTTCACACAATTCCGACTATGGTCCAAATCCTAAGGCTTAAGCTCTCATTTAGGGACTAAGTGTCCCAAAATACTCCGAAACTCAAAATCGATAATCCCGGCAAGTCACAGTAGCAGAAAACAATTTTGGGAAAGTAGTTAATAAGGGATCGGGGCTATAACTTTCAAAATGACCGGCCGGGTCGTTACACTCACCCATAAGTAGCGCATAATAGGAGGACTCACCTCAATATTCAGAACCAAATCAAATTAAGGGAAATTATCCTTTATAATAAAAATCCGGATCGTACCTGTAACGACACCATCTGGTGTATTGGCCTTAGCCAAATCATAGTGATTAAATCAATGGGTCGGGCCTCCACCTCTTAGGCGTCCACTACCTGCCTGTCCTCCACCTCTAGCTAACCGTGCAGGTGGAGTATCGACTGGAATAAAGCTTGTAGCTGGAGTGTTCTGATGGAATCCACCCTTCTCAAGTCTGGGATAATCTCTCATGATATGCCTAGTATTACTACACTCATAACAACCCCTCTGAGGTCGCGGCTGCTCGTACTGAGTCTATGCCGGATAACTAGAATAACCACTGTAAGAATCTCGTGTCGGTGGTGCACTATAAACTGGAGCACTCCGAGTAATATGATGTGCGGACTGAGCTGACCGACTGCTCGAGTCTCCGCTATAATGGGTTCTAGCTGAAGAGTAAAATCCACTGAACCCTCTAGATCTTCGAGACCTTTTGGCCTCCACTCTATTTCCTCGCCTAAAACACCCTCAATCTTTCTTGCAATTTCCACTACTTGTTGAAATGGAGCATCAGTTTGCAACTCTCGAGCCATACATATTTTAATATCATAATCGAGCCCCTCAATGAATCTGCGGACCCGTTCTCTGATTGTCGGAACTAAGATAGGTGCATGACGGGCTAGCTCACTGAACTTGATAGCATATTCTAACACTATCATAGTACCTTGACGCAACCGTTCAAACTCTATAGGCTACGCATCTCTGAGAGTCTGGGGAACAAACTCTTTCAAGAACATTTCCGAAAATTGAGCCCAAGTTGGTGGTGTGGCATCGGCTGGTCTACCTACTTCATAGATTTTCCACCACCGATACGCCACGCCTGACAGTTGAAATGTAGTAAAGGCAACTCAGTTCACTTTCACAATAGTTTTCTTAGGCATCCTCTGTAGCTGTGCCACTGAAAGTTGGTGGATCATATTTCTTAAACCTTTCAAGTCTCTTTTGTTCTTCTTCTGATGCTTCGGGCCTGACCTCAGGCCGAACCGGAATAAATGGTTATACCGGTACTACACCTGGAACCTGACCAATGTGAACCTGCTACTCTGAAGTTATGATAGGAGTCTGAGCTACTCTCCCAATCTGCGGAATGTTTGGTGCAACAGAGATCAATCCCGCCTGAGTTAATGTACCAAACATACTCATGAACTGTGCCAAAGTCTCCTGAAGTCCGGGGGTAACAACATGTGCTTCTGGTACCTGTCCCCCAACTAGAGCTACTAGTGGCTCCTCAACTGTTGTTCTAACAGGTGCTCTAGCCGCAGCACGTGCCCTTCCTCAACCTCTACCTTGGCCTCTATCTCGACCCCGACCTCTTGCAGCTCTAGCAGTATGAGCGGATGCCTGCTCAGCTAACCTGGTAGCACGTGTCCTCACCATCTGTGAGAGAATAGAGATACAAAGGCTAAAATTCCAAATTCAACAAATTCCGCACGACATGAATGAAAGAAATGGAAATTTCCTAGCAGTTCTGTAGCCTCTCGAAGATAAGTACAGACATCTCCATACCGATCCGCAAGACTCTACTAGACTCGTTCGTGACTCGTAGAACCTATGTACCTAGAGCTCTGATACCAACTTGTCACGACCTAAAATCCCACCACAGGCGTCGTGATGGAACCTAGTCTCTAAGACTAGATAAGCCAATTTCAATTACCTTTTGAAGCCATTTTTTTAATAAATAAATAATCAAAACTGACAGCAGAACAAATATGAATATACAACCTCCCAAGACTGTTAGTACTGAGTCACGAACTCTAACTGAATACATAGAATGATCACGAGAACCGAATATACAATACTGTTTGATTACAAGTTAACAGTACAATGAAATGAAAGGACTCCAAGGGACTGCGACGACCAAGCAGCTCTACCTTGAATCCTTACGATCCCGCTTTAACTCTGCTCAAGTCCGTTATCTTCAATACCTGGCTCTGTACAAAATGTGCAGAAGTGTAGATTGAGCACACCACAGCGGTGCCCAGTAAGTATCAAGACTAACCTAAATGTAGTAGAGACGAGGTGCAGTCAAGACACTCATTAGCCTAATAACCTGTGCAATATAATATACAAAATAATAGAAAATAAATAATAATAAAGGCAGGATAAAACAACCAGTGATATGCACAACAGACAAAAAGAATACCATTAATATCACTCAACAATTAATAAACATAATTACACCCAATTAAATCAAGCCCTTCAAAGAAATGTCTTTCACATAGTTCTTCTAGATAACTCTCTTCCAAATATAATTTTCTCAAATAATTATTTTTCAAATATAACTCTTTCAATAAATCTTTTCAAACACAATTTCTTCAAATAAATATCTTTCAAATACAATTCTTTTATATAATACTTTCTAAGTAAAAAACCTTCCAAATAAATATTTTTAATATATTTCTTTCTATTAAAAAGTCACCATGTGACACCTCATTTCATAATCATCAAAATACGGGTCTCAACCCATTTTCATATTTTCACGGCACATCGTGCCCATAATTAAATCATCATATTTCTCCGGCACCTCGTGCCCTCATTTCATATCACAACTGCACGGACAATTCACGTGCCAAATATCATTATCATTTCATCACAGCACCTCGTGCCCACATTTTATATCACAACTGCACGGACAATTCACGTGCCAATATCCCCATTTCATATCACAATTCACGGCACCTCGTGCCCACATTTCATTTTATAAACCACCTGGCAATAGCCACGGGCTCCCAATTTCAACATAAATCAGATTATTATCAATTTACTAACAACAAGACAAGTTGCACAAGGTATAAAAATAAACACAAGAAAATCACAACATCACATGAAAATTGTCGACACCACAATGCCACATTATCACATATCGTCCCTGACAATAGCCGCCCTTATCGCTCCTATAGCCACCCTTATCTCTCTGCCCAGACAATATCAATAGCCACCATTATCGCTCCTATTGCCACCCTTATCGCTCCTATAGCCACCCTTATCGCTCCGCCCAGACAATATCAATAGCCAACAAGTACAACAGTGAAATGCCACCCTTATAACCACATAATATCAACGGTGAAATGCCACCCTTATCTCCCCAAAATAACAACTCACATAATACAATAATTTACACGGGAAATTATCACAACAACATAACAAAAATCAATTCATATTACAATTTGCCCAATGGCCACAACAAATTTCAAAGCTACAACCAAGTCAATTAATTTCACAACAACTAGCCAAAAGCTCCACACAATGTGTATAACACCTCAAAACAATCAATAGACATAGAAATTACTCAACATAAAGCAAAGACTTCATTTAAATTCAATTTTTCAATAATTATAAAAATACCTCTTCTTAAGCTCATTTAATTAATTATTTGCAGAAGAAAAATCCATAATGAAATTAAATTACAATAATTATCAAACCAGCAAAGCCACAAAATTTCATAAATAATCAAACAACAATCACATCACATTGTCATATAACAACAGAGTCAACAACAAGGGTTTAGGCACGACAAGTAGATGATTAAATATATGCCAACAATTATCCAATTTACTACACAATATGCTCAAGACTTTTAACTCAATAAAATTTGCACATATAAACCAAGTATGTACTCGTCACCTTGCGTACATAGTTTTTAATTACACAAATGGCACATAAGACTCAAGGACTAAGGGGAAATTTCCCCACTCAAGGTTAAGCAAGACACTTACCTCTTTGAATTTATGCCGATATTCCAAAATCGCCTTCTTGCTTAAATTGACCTCCGGGCCGTTCAAATCTATCCAAATTAATTGTATGACTTCATTAAAATTCATCGGAAACAATTCCAGATAATAATACACCGATTTAAAAATTTCTTCCAAAAAATCAATAAAAGTCAACGCGGGACTCGCCTCTCGAAACCCGATATAATTTTTATGAAATCCGAACACCCATTCCAATACGAGTTCAACCATACCAATTTTATCGTATTCCAATAACAACCCGACTTCCAAATCATAAATTTTCGTTTTTGGAAGATTTTACAAAAATCTTGATTTTTCCTCCATTAAATCCGAATTAAATGATGGATTCAAAGACATAATCATGAAAATTAATCAAAACTGGATAAGAATCACTTAACCAAAACACCCACGCAAGAATCTCTCCAAAAATCCCCTTCTACCGAGCTCCAAATTAGATTTTGAGTTACGAACTCAAACCCCCATTTTTGGGACTTTTAATTCTGCCCAGATAGGCCTTCTTCGCGTTCGCGAAGGCCAAAAACTCGCTGCCTCAATTTCTTCTTCGCGTTCGCGAAGGCCTGCCATGCATATCATCGCGTTCGTATTCAAGCTCTCGCGATCGCGATTGAAGCTTCGCGTTCGCGAAGGCTGATGACTCCAGGCTCAGTCCCCTCCTTCCTTCTACGCGTTCGCGACTGGCCCCTCACGTTCGCGTAGGTTCTTCAGGCATACCTTAGCATCCGCGAGACCTCCTTCGCGTTCGCGAAGGCTAAATCCCAGCAGCCTCAAAACTCTTCTTCGCGTTCGTGAAGAAGGAAGTCAGATACCAGATACAGCAGTTCCGAAACAGCCCTAAATGATCCGAAACCACCTCGAAACACACCCGAGGCCCCCAGGACCTCAACCAAATAAACCAACAAGTCCTAAAACATCATATGAACTTAGTCAAATTCTCAAATCACCTCAAAGAACATCAAAACGACGAATCGCACCCCAAATCAAAATCTATGAAATTTGAACTTTCAAATTCTATAACTTGTGCTGAAACACATCAAATCAATCCGGAATGACTTCAAATTTTGCAGGCAAGTCCCAAATAACATAACAGAGATGTTCTAACTCTCGGAATCGCATTCTGACCCCGATATAAAAAAGTCAACCCCCCGGTCAAACTTCTCAAAAATTTGACTTTCGCCATTTCAAGCCTAAATTGGCTATAGACCTCAGACTCATAGTCCGGACATGCTCCTAGGTCCAAAATTACAACGGAGCTAACGGAACTGACATAACTCTATTCCGGATTCGTCTTCATATAGTTCCGACTATGGTAAAAATCCTAAGACTTAAGGTTCCATCTCAGGGACTAAGTGTCCCAAATCTCTCTGAATCATCCGTAAATCAAACTCGACCACACACGCGGGTCATAATACATATTGCGAGGCTGTTCGAGACCTTAAGTCACTGAACGGGGCATAAATTCTTAAAATGACAAGTCGGGTCGTTACATTCTCCACCATTTAAACAAAAGTTCATCCTCGAACGTTCTAAGAATTATTCTGAGGTTACCAAATTGATAATTTTACTTTTACACATAAACTCACGGTTGATTCCACATTACCGTATTTGAGATAAACCCAACAACATCATCTCACTTGAGATTATTTCTTTTATCCATATTTGTAAACTTTAAGGCCATTTTCTTACGCTCCAATATTTTCAAAAGGCCTGATTTCTCACAACAACGCACAATATTAGTCTCAACTGGCTATAGCAACTCGTGCCTATGCACACATCAATTTTCTCGATAGTGTTGAAGTAATTCAAAACTTTCTTTGGGGTGCTGCATTATTCCCCGCTTAGGATCATTCTCCCTCAAACACATACCATAATTTGTCTCTTCTTTTGCAATTCTCAATCCTTCAAATTTTACTAACTCCCAAATATTTTAGAGATTTCGGCAGAGTCTTCCCTGTAATTGGGCCTATCCACCTGCTAGAGTAACACCCAAACAACTCCTAACAACATATCCACAACCCAACAAAATACCACAGGGTATATATCAATAATATTAATCTCAGCATTGCCTGATCATAATGATATCAGGACATGAAGCACATCATATGTATGCTCATCACCACATCTCTGGTCTTAAAAGATGTTCATAATTAATTCCAATATCATCAATTAATCTCATATTAACCATCTGGGCACGTGAGGCATGAAGACCTGTGATATCAGAACGTGAGGCATGAAGACCTCATGATTACTTACTCGGATTAATGAGTCACATTTAATGCCATCTGGGCACTCACCTCATAGGCTAAAACTCAATATTTACAGCACAAAAATGAATGAATATGAACAGAAAATATAGAAGCATTATCAAATAAGCCTAACAGGCATGACTCCCTATTAATATTATTGCACAAATTAAATTTCACAAGGGAGAATTTTAAACTCATAAACATTTCACCACAAGGCCCTCGTCCTTATATAACTTCCATCACGGCTTGCAGCCCGATTTAAATATTTCACATCATATATAAAATTTGAGGATCTCGTCCTCAACTCCGAGTCACAAGTATTTTGCACATTGTGCCAACTAAAATTTTCAATTTCCTTTCTTTCTTCTTTTCAATATATTTCATAAATAATTTTCACAACATATAATGAATCCTCATACTGGTAGGGCATATAATTCATAAAAATTAGAATCAATTATTCCGAAACACATTAAACCCGCTGTAATGAATAATAAAAATTACTTTTGGGCTTATAGCCCTCAATGGTGTACTAAAAATAAAATGACAGACACGGGTTCACGTCTTTAAATCTCCCAACAGGGATAAACATATAAGGGGGACACAAATTTAGGAAGCTCACTGTCACGACCCAAATTATCCCTCCGTAAGGTGTCGTGATGGCACCTAGTCTTTACGACTAGGTAAGCCTAATATTGCGAAAAATATAAAGAAACACAACATTTTAAAGATAAACAACATATTATAAATAGCCAAGAGTAGTACCACTCGTCATATACAAAATAATTTCTCAAGACCCAGAATATCACTAAGTCACAAGCTGCTATAATCTATGTAGCTCTATACAAAAGTCTGAAGATAATAAAGAAAGTCTCTAGGCGAGGGAGTAGAAGGGGACTCCGAAGATCTGCGAACGCAAGCAAAAGTACCTTGAAGTCTCCTAGAATCAGCAGCACGTACTAACCCCGAGGCTGATAGCTCGCACCTGAATCTGCACACGAAAACATGTGTAGGGAAGGGCATGAGTACACCACAATGGTACCTAGTAAGTGCCAAGCCTAACCTCGGTCGAGTAGTGACGAGGTCAGGTCAAGGACCTATCGGAGTAAATATAATAAATTAAACAGTAAAAGATATAAGTAAAATTTATGGTAACATAGTTAAAGAAATTCTCGAAAATTTAACAGTTAAGGGAGCCCTCGGCTCAAAACAAGGTAAACACAATGAAAAAATCTCTCGGGATACCGTCCCGTAGTTTCAAATGAATATGCAGTACATGGGGGATCTCCCGGAATACGTCCGTAGTCCCAAAGTAAATATGCAGTACAGGGGGATCTCCCGAAATACGTCTGTAGTCCCAAAATAAATAAGCAGGACAGGGGGATCTCCCGAAATACGTTCGTAGTCCCAAAGTAAATATCCAGTACAGGGGGATCTCCTGGAATACGTCAGTAGTCCCAAAGTAAATATGCAACGCAAGATGAAATGATAGGTATGACATCGAGTTATACAGTTTATACTGGACACAGATAAGGCAAATAAGGGCTTAGCTAAACATGACACACAAAATGTCAATTAGCCATTTAAAATATGTAAACATGCTTTTCTAGTCTAAACTACACACGTACACGGCGCCCACACACCAAATAATACCAAGATATCCTAAGGGGGAAGTCCCCAACACAAGGTTAGGTAAGCCACTTACCTCGAACCATTCAAATCACCTCGATAACACATTCTTGCCACGGGTATCCGACTCTAAATGGCCCGAATCTATTCAAATAAATTGCATAATGTAAATATAACTACGAGTAACTAATTTAGCTAATTAATTCGAAGCTAAAGCATGAAATTAGGAAAAACGCCCAAAAGTCACCCCGGGTCCACGTCTCAGAATCGGGTAAAAGTCACAAAATACGAACACTCATTCACTCACGAGTTTACTCGTACCAAAATTGCTCAAATCCGATACCAAACTCTCGATCAAAACCCCAAAATTCGTCCTAAGAATCTTTCTCAATTTTTCACCCCAAATCCGAAATTAAATGATGAAATCAACCATAGATTAGTGGAATATAGCCATAAATGAGTTAGGAATCATTACCCAAAAACTTCCTCCTAAAATCTCTCCAAATTTCGCCTTCTACCGAGCTCTCAATCAAATTTTTGTGTTATGAACTCAACCCTCGTTTTTGAACCTTAAATTCTGCCCAGGTGCGTTCTTCTTTGCGAACGCGACATCACGATCACGAACGCGATGAACAATCTTCCACTTGCCCAAAATTCCTCCTTCGCGAACACGTAGGCTTAATGCCCGAAGCTTCCTCTGCCCCGTTCCTCTACGTGAACACGAGGACCATATCGCGAACGCGTAGGATTAAGGTCCCACACCTTCGCGAATGCGGGAACAACATCGCGAACGCGAAGAAAAACTTTGCTGCCTTTCCCAGATGCACTACACGATCGCGCGGCACCTATCGCGAACGCGATGAGGGATTTTTCTACAATAAAACACCAGAAATCTGCCATTTCTCTTAGTCCAAAGATGACTCGTTGAGCATCCGAAACACACCCGAGGCCTCCGGGACCTCGATCAAACATACCAACCAATCCTAAAACACCATACGAACTTAGTCGAGCTCTCAAATCACATCAAACAACGCTAAAATCACAAATCACCCTCCAATTCAAACTTAAAGAACTTGAAACTTCAAAATTCTACAACAGATGCCGAAACCTTACAAATCACGTCCGATTGACCTCAAATTTTGCGCACAAGTCATAATCAACATTACAGACCTACTCCAACTTTCGAAATCAGAAAATGACCCCGATATCAAAAATTTCACTACCGGCCCAAAACTCCAAAAATTCGACTTTCGCCATTTCAAGCCTAAATGAGCTACGAACCTCCAAAACACAATCCGGACACGCTCCTAAACCCAAAATCACCTAACGGAGCTAACGGAACTGACGGAATTCCAAACCGGAGTCGTCTTCACACAGTTCTGACTACAGTCCAAATCCTAAGGCTTAAGCTCTCATTTAGGGACTAAGTATCCCAAAACACTCCGAAACTCAAAACTGATCATCCCGGCAAGTCACAATAGCAGAAAAAGATTTGGGAAAAGCAGTTAATAGGGGATCGGGGCTATTACTTTTATAACGACCGGCCGGGTCGTTACATCCTCCCCCTTATAAAATAATCGTTCGTCCTCGAACGAGTATAAAGACATACCTGAAACTGTGAAAAGATGAGGGTACTGGCTGCGCATATCCTGCTCGGTCTCCCAAGTCGCCTCCTTGACCGGCTGACCCCTCCACTGGACTTTTACTGAAGGAATATTCTTTGACCTGAGCTTTCTGACCTGCCTGTCCAAAATGGCTACTAGCTCCTCAACATAAGATAGATCTTTGTCCGGCTGGACTGAGCTGAAATCCAATACATGAGTCGGATCACCGTGATACTTCTGGAGCATAGATACGTTGTATACCGGGTGAACTCCTGCTAGGCTGGGAGGCAAGGCAAGCTCATAAGCAACCTCCCCAACTCGCCGCAATATCTTAAAAGGACCAATGAACCTCGGGCTCAGCTTGCCCTTCTTCCCGAACCTCATGACACCCTTCATAGGCGATACGCGAAGCAAGACCAGCTTACCAATCATAAATGCCAAATCACGAACCTTACGGTCTGTATAACTCTTTTGCCTGGACTGGGCTGTGCGAAGTCTCTCCTGAATCACCTTCACCTTATCCAGGGCTTCCTGGACCAAATCTATTCCCAACAATCGGGCCTCTCCCAGCTCAAACCATCCCACTGGGGACCGGCAGCGCCTACCATACAAGGCCTCATACGGTGCCATCTGAATGCTGGACTGGTAACTGTTGTTGTAAGCGAACTCTGCAAGTGGCAAGTATTGGTCCCATGACCCTCCAAACTCCATCACACAGGCATGGAGCATATCCTCAAGAATCTGAAACGTGCGCTCGGACTGCCCATCCGTCTAAGGGTGAAAGGCTATGCTCAACTCTACCCTAGTACCCAACTCCTGCTGTACGGCTCTCCAAAATCGTGATGTGAACTATGTACCTTTGTCTGAAATGATAGATACTGGAATACTATGAAGGCAGACAATCTCTCTGATATAAATCTCAGCCAACCTCTCAGAAGAATAAGTGGTCAACATTGGAATAAAATGAGCTGACTTGGTCAGCCGATCCACGATCACCCAAATATCATCGAACCTTCTCAAAGTCCGTGGAAGTCCAACTACAAAGTCCATGGTGATCCGCTCCCACTTCCACTCTGGGATCTCTAACCTTTGAAGTAATCCACCCGGTCTCTGGTGCTCATATTCAACCTGCTGACAGTTGAGACACTTGGCCACAAACCCAACTATATCCTTTTTCATTCTTCTCCACCAATAGTGCTGCCTCAAGTCTTGGTACATCTTCGCGGCACCCGGATGAATGGAGTACTACAAGCTATGGGCCTCCTCAAGAACCAACTCCCGAATCCCATCTATATTGGGCACACAGATCCGGCCCTGCATCCTCATCACACCGTTATTACCAATAGTCACATCTCTAGCATCACCTCGCTGAACCCTGTCCTGAAGAACTAGAAGATGAGGATCATCATACTAACGCTCCTTGATACGGTCATAAAGAGAATACCGAGCAACCACACAAGCTAATACCTGGCTAGGCTTTGAAATATCCAATCTCACAAACTGGTTGGCTAAGGCCTGAACATCCAAGGCTAAGGGCCTCTCAGCTACCGGAAGATATGCCAAACTCCCCAAACTCTCTGCCCGGCGACTCAAGGCGTCGGCCACTATGTTGGCCTTCCCCAAGTGGTATAATATAGTGATATCATAGTCTTTAAGTAGCTCCAACCACCTCCGCTTACGCAAATTAAGGTTCTTCTGCCTGGACAAGTACTGCAAACTCCGGTGATCAGTGTAAATCTCACAGGGAACACCGTACAAATAATGACGCCAGATCTTCAGGGCGTGAACAGTAGCTGCTAACTCGAGATCATGAACTGGATAATTCTTCTCATGCACCTTCAATTGTCTAGACGCGTAGGCAATCACCCTACCGTCCTGCATTAATACCGCTCCAAGGCCAATCCTCGAGGCATCACAATAGATAGTGTAGGACCACGAACCTGTAGGCAATACTAATATTGGGGTTGTAGTCAAAGCTGTCTTGAGCTTCTGAAAGCTCTGCTCACACTCCTCGGTCCACCTGAACGGAGCACCCTTCTGGGTCAGCCTGGTCATAGGTGCTGCAATGGATGAAAATCCCTCCACAAAGCAACGGTAATACCCCGCCAAACTAAGGAAACTGCGGATCTACGTAGCTGATGACGGTCTAGGCCAACTCTGCACTTCCTCCACCTTCTTCGGATCTACCTTGATCCCATCACAAGACACTATGTGGCCCAAGAATGCCACTGAATCAAGCCAGAATTCACACTTCAGAAAAGTTTGCATACAATTTCTTCTCCCTCAAAGTCTGAAGCACGGTCCTCAGGTGCTGCTCATGATCTTCCCGAGATCGGGAAAATACCAGGATGTCGTCAATAAACACAATGACGAAGGAATCAAGATAAGGCCGGAATACACTGTGCATCAAATACATAAAGGTTGTTGGGGCATTGGTCAGCCCAAATGACATGACAAGAAACTCATAGTGACCATATCTGGTCCTGAAAGCAGTCTTCGGGATATCCGGCTCCCGAATCTTCAACTGATGATAGCCAGAATGCAAGTCAATCTTGGAAAACACCCTGGCACCCTATAACTAGTCAAATAAGTCATCAATACGAGGCAAAGGATACTTGTTCTTCACTGTAACCTTGTTCAACTACCGATAGTCAATACACATATGCATAGAACCATCCTTCTTCTTCACAAATAAGACCGGAGCACCCCAAGATGACACACTGGGCCAAATGAAACCCTTATCAAGAAACTCCTGCAACTGCTCCTTCAACTCCTTCAACTCAGGAGGAGCCATACGGTATGGAGGAATAGAGATGGGCTGAGTGCCCGACAACAAATCAATCCCAAAATCAATATCTCCGTCGGGCGCCATGCCCAGAAGATCAGCTGGAAACATATTTGGGAAGTCCCTCACTACTGGAACCGACTCGACTGTAGGGGTATCAATACCGATGTCTCTCACATAGGCCAAATACGCATCACACCCCTTCTCAACCATTCGCTGAGTCTTAAGAAATGAAATGACCTTGCGGGGAGTATACTCTAAGGTACCTCTCTACTTTAATCTCGGCAAACCTGGCATAGCCAGCGTCACGGTCTTAGTGTGATAATCAAGAATAGCATAATGAGGCGACAACCAGTCCACCCAAGATAACATCAAATCTACCATACTGAGTAACAACAAATTAGCTCTGGTCTCAAAACCACTAAGAGCAATCAAACACAACCGATATACGCGGTCCACAATGAGAGAATCTCCCATAGGAGTAGATACATAAATAGGGGAACTCAAAGAATCCCGAGATATCCCCAAATATGGAGCAAAATAAGAAGAAACATATGAATACGTAGAGCCTGGGTCAAATAATACTGATGCATCCCTATGACAGACAGGGACAATACCTGTGATGACTGAATCTGAAACAACGGCCTCTGAACGGGATGGAAGGGCATAGAACCTGGCCTGGCCTCCCCCTCTAGGGCGATCTCGACCTCCCCAACCTCCACCTCGAGCTGGCTGAGGAGGTGGGGTAGCAGTTGGTGCTGAAAGAATGGCCGGAGGACCCAGTGGAGCGCGTGGAAGCTGATAAGTCTGTGGAGGTGCATCCCTCCTGGCTCTGGGGCAATCTCTAACCAGATGATGAGTGTCACCACACTCAAAACAACCTCTCGGAGGATGCGGCGGCTGAGACTGACTCAGACCTGTCCTGCTGGACTGGCTGATAATAGCACCTCGAGTAGGAGGCATACTGGATACTGGCGGTGCATAATAGGGCTCCTGAGGTCTAGGAGGAGCTGGAACACCGCTGGCTGCTGGAAGAGCTGAATGAACAGGGCGACTCACAAAACCCCTACCATAGCGGGCTGCTGGTGCACGAGCTTCTGAATAATGATCAGTCTCTCGAGACCTCTTGGCCTCTCTCTCCTCTCTGTCCCGGGCAAACATGCCCTCCACCCTCTTGGCAATGCTCTCTACCTTCTAATAAGTGATGTCCATCTCTAACTCCCTGGCCATACTGGTCCGAATACTAGGGTAGAGTCCCTTAATGAAGCGACGAACCCTCTCTCTGACTGTAGCAACCAGAGCCAGTGCATGGCGAGCTAACTCACTGAAACGGACTGCATACTCCGACACAGTCATAGCACCCTGACGCAACTGCTCAAACTCTGCGCGCCAAACACCCCTAAGGCTCTGAGGAACATACTCACGCAAGAACTCTCTGAAAACTGAGTCCAAGTGAGTGAGGCTGCCTCGTCCGGACTACTCAGCTCATAGGCATGCCACCACTGATATGTTGCTCCCCTCAGCTGGAAAGTGGTGAAAGAAACCCCACTCGTCTCCACAATGCCCATAGTGCGGAGAATACGATGACACTCCTCAAGAAAACCCTGAGCATTATCTGAAGCTAGTCCGCTGAAAGTAGGTGGGTGGTACTTCTTGTACCTCTCGAGTCTGAGCTGCTCAGCCTCAGAAGCAGCTACCCTGATCTCATACTGAGCCGGAGCCACTGGGGGCATAGGAATATACTCTAGGGCCTGATCAACCTGGACCCTCTGCTCAGGAGTGCGGGCTGCGGGAGTCTGTGCCCTTCCCCCGGCCTGAGATGTAGCGGGAGCTATCGGAAATAGTCCAGTCTGAGCCAGAGTGCTGAACATGCTCAAGAACTGAGCTAAAGTCTCCTGGATGGCTGGAGTAGCAATAGGGATCTCCGGTGCTGGCC
Source organism: Nicotiana tabacum (assembly GCF_000715075.1). NCBI lineage: Eukaryota > Viridiplantae > Streptophyta > Magnoliopsida > Solanales > Solanaceae > Nicotiana > Nicotiana tabacum. The sequence continues at coordinate 66,135,404 of NC_134101.1, forward strand.
CTCCAGCTGGAGCTACTGGGGGCTCCTCTGACGCAGCTTTGGCAGGTGCTCAGGTTGCACCGCATGGTCGTCCTCTATCCCGACCCCGGCCTCTGGCGGCTCTGACAGGGGGCTCGGGTGCCTGATCGTCGGTCCTCCCAGTACGGGTCCTCACCATCTGTGAGAAAGAATAGAGTAGAATCTTAGAATTTCTGGTGTCAATAATTTGCACGACAAGGAAATCAAGAAATATGATTGTTCTTAACAGTTACATAGCCTCCCGAAGATAGTACAGATGTCTCCGCACTGATCCGCGAGATTCTAATAAACCGGCTTATGACTCGCGACTCCTACGAACCTAGTGCTCTGATACCAACTTGTCATGACCCAAATTATCCCTCTGTAAGGTGTCGTGATGGCACCTAGTCTTTACGACTAGGTAAGCCTAATATTGCGAAAAATATAAAGAAGCACAACATTTTAAAGATAAACAACATATTATAAATAGCCAAGAGTAGTACCACTCAACATATACAAAATAATTTCCCAAGACCGGAATATCACTAAGTCACAAGCTGCTATAATCTATGTAGCTCTATACAAAAGTCTGAAGATAATAAAGAAAGTCTCTAGGCGAGGGAGTAGAAGGGGACTCCGAAGATCTGCGGACGCAAGTAGAAGTACCTTGAAGTCTCCTAGAATCAGCAACACGTACTAACCCCGAGGCTAATAGCTCGCACCTGGATCTACACACGAAAACATGTGCAGGGAAGGGCATGAGTACACCACAATGGTACCCAGTAAGTGCAAAGCCTAACCTCGGTCGAGTAGTGACGAGGTCAGGTCAAGGCCCTACCGGAGTAAATATAATAAATTAAACAGTAAAAGATATAAGTGAAATTTACGGTAACATAGTTAAAGAAATTCTCAAAAATTTAATAGTTAAGGGAGCCCTCGGCTCAAAACAAGGTAAACACAGTGGAAAAATCTCTCGGGAAACCGTCCCGTAGTTTCAAATGAATATGCAGTACAGGAGGGATCTCCCGGAATACGTCTGTAGTCCCAAAATAAATATGCAGTACAGGGGGATCTCCCAAAATACGTCCGTAGTCCCAAATTAATTATGCAGTACAAGGGGATCTCCCGGAATATGCCCGTAGTCCCAAAGTAAATATGCAACGCAAGATGAAATGACAGGTATGACATCGAGTTATACAGTTTATACTGGACACGGATAAGGCAAATAAGGACTTACCTAAACATGACGCACAGAATGTCAATCAGGCAGTTAAACACGTAAACATGCTTTTCTAGTCTAAACTACACAATTAAACATATTAGTACGACTTAATAAGAGAAGCAATTTATGATTTAAAAAGGTTAAATAGGATTTTTGCAATAATAGCCCGTGTACGTACTCGTCAGCTTACGTACACGGCGCCCACACACCAAATAATATCAAGATATCCTAAGGGGGAAGTCCCCAACACAAGGTTAGGCAAGCCATTTACCTCGAACCGCTCAAATCACCTCGATAACACGTTCTTGCCACGAGTATCCGACTCCAAATGGCCCGAATCTATTCAAATAAATTGCATAATGTAAATATAACTACGAGTAACTAATTTAGCTAATTAATTCGAAGCTAAAGCGTGAAATTAGAAAAAATGCCCAAAAAGTCATCCTGGGCCCACGTCTCGAAATCGGGTAAAAGTCGCAAAATACGAACACCCATTCACTCACGAGTTTACTCGTACAAAAATTGCTTAAATCCGATACCAAAATATCGATCAAAACCCCAAAATTTGGCCTAAGAATCTTTCTCAATCTTTCACCCCAAATCCGAAATTAAATGATTAAATCAACCATAGATTAGTGGAATATAACTATAAAGGAGTTAGGAATCATTAGCCAAAAACTTCCTCCGAAAATCTCTCTAAATTTCGTCTTCTACCGAGCTCTCAATCAAATTTTTGTGTTATGAACTCAACACTCATTTTTGAACCTTAAATTCTGCCCAGGTGCGTTCTTCTTGGCGAACGCGACATCACGATCGCGAACGCGATGAACAATCTTCCACTGGCCCAAAATTCCTCCTTCGCAAATGCGAGAGGACTCTCGCGAACGCGTACCTTCCACTGACGGACCCTTCGCGAACGCGTAGGCTTAATGCCCGAAGCTTCCTCTGCCCTGTTCCTCTACGCGAACGCGAGGACCATATCGCGAAGGCGTAGGCTTAAGGTCCCACACCTTCGCGAACGCGGGAACAACATCGCGAACGCAAAGAACAACTTCGCTGCCTTTCCCAGATGCACTACGCGATCGCGAGGCACCTCTCGCGAACGCAATGAAGGAATTTTCTGCAATAAAACACCAGAAATCTGCCACTTCTCTAAGTCCAAAGATGATTCGTTGAGCATCCGAAATACACTCGAGGCCCCCGGGACCTCGACCAAACATACCAACCAATCCTAAAAAACCGTACGAACTTAGTCGAGCTATCAAATCACATCAAACAATGCTAAAATCATCAAATCACTCTCCAATTCAAACTTAAAGAACTTGAAACTTCAAAATTCTACAACTGATGACAAAACCTATCAAATCACGTCCGATTGACCTCAAATTTTGCGCACAAGTCATAATCAACATTACGGACCTACTCTAACTTCCGAAATCGGAAAACGACCCCGATATCAAAAATTCCACTACCGGCCCAAAACTCCAAATATTCGACTTTCGCCATTTCAAGCCTAAATGAGCTACGAACCTCCAAAACACGATTCGGACACTCTCCTAAACCCAAAATCACCTAACGAAGCTAACAGAACCGACGGAATTCCATTCCGAAGTTGTCTTCACACAATTTCGACTATGGTCCAAATCCTAAGGCTTAAGCTCTCATTTAGGGACTAAGTGTCCCAAAACACTCCGAAACTCAAAACCGATAATCCCGGCAAGTCACAGTAGCAGAAAACGATTTTGGGAAAGTAGTTAATAAGGGATCGGGGCTATAACTTTCAAAATGACCGGCCGGGTCGTTACACTCACCCATAAGTAGCGCATAATAGGAGGACTCACCTCAATATTCAGAACCAAATCAAATTAAGGGAAATTATCCTTTATAATAAAAATCCGGATCGTACCTGTAACGACACCATCTGGTGTATTGGCCTTAGCCAAATCATAGTGATTAAATCAATGGGTCGGGCCTCCACCTCTTAGGCGTCCACTACCTGCCTGTCCTCCACCTCTAGCTAACCGTGCACGTGGAGTATCGACTGGAATAAAGCTTGTAGCTGGAGTGTTCTGATGGAATCCACCCTTCTCAAGTCTGGGATAATCTCTCATGATATGCCTAGTATTACTACACTCATAACAACCCCTCTGAGGTCGCGGCTGCTCGTACTGAGTCTGTGCCGGATAACTAGAATAACCACTGTAAGAATCTCGTGTCGGTGGTGCACTATAAACTGGAGCACTCCGAGTAATATGATGTGCGGACTGAGCTGACCGACTGCTCGAGTCTCCGCTATAATGGGTTCTAGCTGAAGAGTAAAATCCACTGAACCCTCTAGATCTTCGAGACCTTTTGGCCTCCACTCTATTTCCTCGCCTAAAACACCCTCAATCTTTCTTGCAATTTCCACTACTTGTTGAAATGGAGCATCAGTTTGCAACTCTCGAGCCATACATATTTTAATATCATAATCGAGCCCCTCAATGAATCTGCGGACCCGTTCTCTGATTGTCGGAACTAAGATAGGTGCATGACGGGCTAGCTCACTGAACTTGATAGCATATTCTAACACTATCATAGTACCTTGACGCAACCGTTCAAACTCTATAGGCTACGCATCTCTGAGAGTCTGGGGAACAAACTCTTTCAAGAACATTTCCGAAAATTAAGCCCAAGTTGGTGGTGTGGCATCGGCTGGTCTACCTACTTCATAGATTTGCCACCACCGATACGCCACGCCTGACAGTTGAAATGTAGTAAAGGCAACTCAGTTCACTTTCACAATAGTTTTCTTAGGCATCCTCTGTAGCTGTGCCACTGAAAGTTGGTGGATCATATTTCTTAAACCTTTCAAGTCTCTTTTGTTCTTCTTCTGATGCTTCGGGCCTGACCTCAGGCCGAACCGGAATAAATGGTTATACCGGTACTACACCTGGAACCTGACCAATGTGAACCTGCTACTCTGAAGTTATGATAGGAGTCTGAGCTACTCTCCCAATCTGCGGAATGTTTGGTGCAACAGAGATCAATCCCGCCTGAGTTAATGTACCAAACATACTCATGAACTGTGCCAAAGTCTCCTGAAGTCCGGGGGTAACAACATGTGCTTCTGGTACCTGTCCCCCAACTAGAGCTACTAGTGGCTCCTCAACTGTTGTTCTAACAGGTGCTCTAGCCGCAGCACGTGCCCTTCCTCAACCTCTACCTTGGCCTCTATCTCGACCCCGACCTCTTGCAGCTCTAGCAGTATGAGCGGATGCCTGCTCAGCTAACCTGGTAGCACGTGTCCTCACCATCTGTGAGAGAATAGAGATACAAAGGCTAAAATTCCAAATTCAACAAATTCCGCACGACATGAATGAAAGAAATGGAAATTTCCTAGCAGTTCTGTAGCCTCTCGAAGATAAGTACAGACATCTCCATACCGATCCGCAAGACTCTACTAGACTCGTTCGTGACTCGTAGAACCTATGTACCTAGAGCTCTGATACCAACTTGTCACGACCTAAAATCCCACCACAGGCGTCGTGATGGCACCTAGTCTCTAAGACTAGGTAAGCCAATTTCAATTACCTTTTGAAGCCATTTTTTTAATAAATAAATAATCAAAACTGACAGCATAACAAATATGAATATACAACCTCCCAAGACTGTTAGTACTGAGTCACGAACTCTAACTGAATACATAGAATGATCACGAGAACCAAATATACAATACTGTTTGATTACAAGTTAAATGTACAATGAAATGAAAGGACTCCAAGGGACTGCGACGACCAAGCAGCTCTACCTTGAATCCTTACGATCCCGCTTTAACTCTGCTCAAGTCCGTTATCTTCAATACCTGGCTCTGTACAAAATGTGCAGAAGTGTAGAGTGAGCACACCACAGCGGTGCCCAGTAAGTATCAAGACTAACCTAAATGTAGTAGAGACGAGGTGCAGTCAAGACACTCATTAGCCTAATAACCTGTGCAATATAATATACAAAATAATAGAAAATAAATAATAATAAAGGCAGGATAAAACAACCAGTGATATGCACAACAGACAAAAAGAATACCATTAATATCACTCAACAATTAATAAACATAATTACACCCAATTAAATCAAGCCCTTCAAAGAAATGTCTTTCACATAGTTCTTCTAGATAACTCTCTTCCAAATATAATTTTCTCAAATAATTATTTTTCAAATATAACTCTTTCAATAAATCTTTTCAAACACAATTTCCTCAAATAAATATCTTTCAAATACAATTCTTTTATATAATACTTTCTAAGTAAAAAACCTTCAAAATAAATATTTTTAATATATTTCTTTCAATTAAAAAGTCACCATGTGACACCTCATTTCATAATCATCAAAATACGGGTCTCAACTCATTTTCATATTTTCACGGCACCTCGTGCCCATAATTAAATCATCATATTTCTCCGGCACCTCGTGCCCTCATTTCATATCACAACTGCACGGACAATTCACGTGCCAAATATCATTATTATTTCATCACAGCACCTCGTGCCCACATTTTATATCACAACTGCACGGACAATTCACGTGCCAATATCCCCATTTCATATCACAATTCACGGCACCTCGTGCCCACATTTCATTTTATAAACCGCCTGGCAATAGCCACGGGCTCCCAATTTCAGATTATTATCAATTTACTAACAACAAGACAAGTTGCACAAGGTATAAAAATAAACACAAGAAAATCACAACATCACATGAAAATTGTCGACACCACAATGCCACATTATCACATATCGTCCCTGACAATAGCCGCCCTTATCGCTCCTATAGCCACCCTTATCTCTCTGCCCAGACAATATCAATAGCCACCATTATCGCTCCTATTGCCACCCTTATCGCTCCTATAGCCACCCTTATCGCTCCGCCCAGACAATATCAATAGCCAACAAGTACAACAGTGAAATGCCACCCTTATAACCACATAATATCAACGGTGAAATGCCACCATTATCTCCCCAAAATAACAACTCACACAATACAACAATTTACACGGGAAATTATCACAACAACATAACAAAAATCAATTCATATTACAATTTGCCCAATGGCCACAACAAATTTCAAAGCTACAACCAAGTCAATTAATTTCACAACAACTAGCCAAAAGCTCCACACAATGTGTATAACACCTCAAAACAATCAATAGACATAGAAATTACTCAACATAAAGCAAAGACTTCATTTAAATTCAATTTTTCAATAATTATAAAAATACCTCTTCTTAAGCTCATTTAATTAATTATTTGCAGAAGAAAAATCCATAATGAAATTAAATTACAATAATTATCAAACCAGCAAAGTCACAAAATTTCATAAATAATCAAACAACAATCACATCACATTGTCATATAACAACAGAGTCAACAACAAGGGTTTAGGCACGACAAGTAGATGATTAAATATATGCCAACAATTATCCAATTTACTACACAATATGCTCAAGACTTTTAACTCAATAAAATTTGCACATATAAACCAAGTATGTACTCGTCACCTTGCGTACATAGTTTTTAATTACACAAATGGCACATAAGACTCAAGGACTAAGGGGAAATTTCCCCACTCAAGGTTAAGCAAGACACTTACCTCTTTGAATTTATGCCGATATTCCAAAATCGCCTTCTTGCTTAAATTGACCTCCGGGCCGTTCAAATCTATCCAAATTAATTGTATGACTTCATTAAAATTCATCGGAAACAATTCCAGATAATAATACACCGATTTAAAATTTTCTTCCAAAAAATCAACAAAAGTCAACGCGGGACTTGCCTCTCGGAACCCGATATAATTTTCATGAAATCCGAATACTCATTCCGATACGAGTTCAACCATACCAATTTTATAGAATTCCAACAACAACTCGACTTCCAAATCTTAAATTTTCATTTTTGGAAGATTTTACAAAAATCTTGATTTTTCCTCCATTAAATCTGAATTAAATGATAGATTCAAAGATATAATCATGTAAATTAATCAAAACTGGATAAGAATCACTTACCCCAAACACCCATGCAAGAATCTCTCCAAAAGACGCCTTCTACCGAGCTCCAAATTAGATTTTGAGTTATGAACTCAAACCCCCGTTTTTGGGACTTTTAATTCTGCCCAGATAGGCCTTCTTCGCGTTCGCGACCATTGCTTCGCGTTCGCGAAGGCCAAAAACTCGCTGCCTCAATTTCTTCTTCGCGTTCGCGTTACCAGCGTCGCGTTCGCGAAGGCCTGCCATGCATATCATCGCGTTCGCGTTCAAGCTCTCGCATTCGTGATGCACTCAGGTCCTGCTGCTTCGCGTTCGTGATTGAAGCTTCGCATTCGCGAAGGCTGATGACTCCATGCCCAGTCCCCTCCTTCCTTCTATGCGTTCGCGACTGGCCCCTCGCATTCGCGTAGGTTCTTCAGGCATACCTTCGCGTTCGCGAGACCTCCTTCGCGTTGGCGAAGGCTAAATCCCAATAGTCTCAAAACTCTTCTTCGTGTTCGCGAAGAAGGAAGTCAGATACCAGATACATCAGTTCCAAAACAGCCCGAAATGATCCGAAACCACCCCGAAACACACCCGAGGCCCCCGGGACCTCAACCAAATACACCAACAAGCTCTAAAACATTATACGAACTTAGTCGAATTCTCAAATCACCTCAAACAATATCAAAACGACGAATCGCACCCCAAATCAAAATCTATGAACTTTGAACTTTCAAATTCTATAACTTGTGCCGAAACACATCAAATCAATCCGGAATGACTTCAAATTTTGCATGCAAGTCCCAAATAACATAACGGAGCTGTTCCAACTCTCGGAATCGCATTCCGACCCCGATATAAAAAATTTAACCCCCGGTCAAACTTCCCAAAAATTTGACTTTTGCCATTTCAAGCCTAAATTGGCTACAGACCTCAGATTCACAGTCCGGACACACTCCTAAGTTCAAAATCACCCAACAGAATTAACGAAACCGACAAAACTCTATTCCGGAGTCGTCTTCACACAGTTCCGACTACGGTAAAAATCTTAAGACTTAAGCTTCCATCTCAGGGACTAAGTGTCCCAAATCTCTCCGAATCATCCATAAATCAAACTCGACCACACACGCGGGTCATAATACATATTGCGAGGCTGCTCGAGACCTTAAGTCACTGAACGGGGCGTAAATTCTTAAAATGACAAGTCGGGTCATTACATAGCTACACCACCTGCCAAATCAAAACAACATACCAATACCCCCAATTCAACTCTAACAACCACCAAATCACCACAAATCCAACCAAAAACCCAATAACTATGACAACAAAGTGCTTCCAAGCCTCTCCATCTGAAGGATGACACATAACACTAGGTGATCTTCAATTTTCAAAGTGACATCTCATATGAGGAGCACAACTCATCGACACATATAACCTCTTTAACCTAGGTATAAGAGGTAAATATTGCATCATATTTACATCGACCATATTCCCGTTGGAAAGCCTCTTGAAACGAGGCTTTTCGCAAAATTTTCAACTTTCTAAAGTTACATCATCTTTATAATATAACATGCAACCATCTTCACAACAATCAATTCTCATTGGCGAAAGTCCTAACTTAGAAACACATCTCTTTGTCTTATAGAAATCACCAGGTAAGTTGATATTTGGGTCAACTAGTTCACTCATAAGGTCAATGAAAAAGTCCATGGCTACTTAAGAAATATTCCAATCAGATTTGATAGTTAGTAATCTAACTGCAATAGACAGCTCAGAGTGCGGACTTCCTTTACGTAGTGGACGACCAGCTTCCTCTAACTGTTCATAAAAATATTTTGCATTATCATTAGGAGTTTGTTCAACATTTTCATTAGGCTCACCCCCGAAGTGCATCCCAAAAGCATCCGCAACCATATCCTGAATTCTGGAATCATGATTTGTATTCTCCACCGACCTACTACTTTCACCAACAATCATGTTATGAAATATTTCACAGCTACTATTGATCTATCCATGATTAGTCCACACAAAGTAATTCTCTATAAACCACTTCATATAACGATGAAGTTTAACTTCCTCCGGATTTTTTAACTTCATACAATCGTACATGACACAAGGGCACCTAATTACTCCTTCACTTTGGTATGGTGAAAGTGACATTGCATGTCTAATAAAGTCATCAACCCCTTCTACAAAATTCTCCCGTAATCCCCGTCGATTAGGATAATTTCTATTGTACATCCAAGTACGATGTTCCATCTATACAAATAAAACAAGAACAAATTAATTTATTCTATAATTATAAATTAATTAAATCTTTTTTAGTTAATTCAAGATAATTATTTTTTCCTAATTACACCAAAAATTAAATTGTAGTAAATATAATTAATTATAAACTATAAGCTCAATCCATATCCTAAGAGTGTAAACATAAACTAAAAGTTCAATTCATATCCTAAGAGTTTAAACATAAACTAAAAGTTCAATTTATATCCTAAAAGTTCAATTCATATCCAAAAGGTTCAATTTATATCCTAAAAGTTCAATTCATATTCAAAAGGTTCAATTTATATCCTAAAAGTTCAATTCATATCCAAAAAGTTCAATTCATATCCTAAAAGTTCAACCCATACTCTAAAATTTCAATTCACAAGAACAAATCTAAAAGACTCAATTCAATTCATATCTTAAGAGTTTAAACATAAACTAAACGTTCAATTCATATCCTAAGAGTTTAAACATAAACTAAAAGTTCAATTCATATCCTAAGAATTTAAACATAAACTAAAAGTTCAATGTATATCCTAAAAGTTCAATTCACAAGAACAAATCCTAAAAACTCAATTCAATTCATATCCTAAGAGTTTAAACATAAACTAAAAGTTTAATTTATATCCTAAAAATTCAATTCATATCCCAAAGGTTCAATTTATATCCTAAAAGTTCAATTCATATCCAAAAGGTTCAATTTATATCCTAAAAGTTCAATTCATATCCAAAAAATTCAATTCATATCCTAAAAGTTCGACCCATACCCTAAAAGTTCAATTCACAAGAACAAATCCTAAAACCTCAATTCAATTCATATCCTAAGAGTTTAAACATAAACTAAAAGTTTAATTCATATCCTAAGAGTTTAAACATAAACTAAAAGTTCAATTTACATCCTAAAAGTTTAATTCACAAGAACAAATCCTAAAAACTCAATTCAATTCATATCCTAAGAGTTTAAACATAAACGAAAAGTTCAATTTATATCCTAAAAGTTCAATTCATAACCTAAAAGTTCAACACATACTCTAAAAGTTCGATTCACAAGAACAAATCCTAAAAACTAAATTCAATTCAAAGTTAATAATTCAATTCTAACTAACTATTCAAAAAAATACAAACTTAAACATTCAATTTATACCATATGTTTCAATTCAATTAAAATAAGACCTAAACCCTAAATTTCAATAAAATGCAAAGTTAAATAATCAATTGAAACACTAATTAACTAATTCATAACTAATTAACAAAACATTAAATTTATACACAAAAGAAATAAGTTGTAATTCAAACCTAGAATTTTTAGGAGGTGGAGAAGGAGGGGCGGCAGCTGGGCAGTGGCGATGCGGGGTAGGGAATGGGATTTGTGTGAGGGAAATAGAGAAGGAAAGGGGAAGGTATTGAGTGAGGAGTATGAAAATTTGGAGAAGAGAGGTAAGAGAAATGGGGGGAATCCTGTATATTTCAGATCTAATTTTAGAATTACTGACCAAAGTTGGTCGGTACATTAAGTGTTGACTGTTTGACTATAAACCGACCAACTTGGTTATTTTTTTTTAAAAAAAACTAAATTATTTTTTTTTGTGTTTTTATTTCTTGAAATATTATAAACTATAAAAAAATTATTATAAACTATAAGCATTTATTTTATGTAATTATACAATTATTATAAATAATTACAAACTATAAGCATAATCTTTATAAATAATTATATTAACTAATTACTTTTAATAAATTATAATAGTATCTATCTAAGTAAATTTTCTAAGTTATAATTAAGTATATGAGTAATTTTACACACACACATACACTATATTATAATTGATGGTCAATCGCATACATTACTACGTAGGAAACATTTATCAATTGATAAACCAATATTATTCTATTTTAAATATGTTTAGTCGTTAATTTGACCTATTAACTCATTTACTTAATGCTAATAACTTCTTTTGTTTCTTTTATTTGTGATATTTTTTTATTTGTGATCCATATATATATATATATATACATGTCAAAGATGTTTAGTATTAATTCTTCTATTTTTCATCCGTTCATCACTAATAATGCATGACATAGATTAATCGATATAGGTCGAGACGTTTTGTTTTTAATATTAATCGATATAGGTTAAAACGTTTTGTTTTTAATATTCATCGATGCATCTAAGAAAGTTATAAGTCGATGAATCCATTTACAAATAGATATATTTGATGATGATAAATTGTATATACTAATTAGATTATTGCTTCTTCACAAGTCTATCCCTAAAAGAACACGACCCTATGGTCCTAGCGCTTCGTGTTCTTATATATATACGGCTATACTTATATATATATATATATATATATGGAAATTTTGGGCTGTGATCGAGGCCCATGATCGAGCTCCCCTGATCGAGCTCCCAAGAACGAGCTCCCCTGATCGAGCTCCCTGATCGGACTGGACAGATCTGTAAGTTATAAAAACAGAGGCATTCGACCCATTTGCCATTTTTGACAAACTTGAGCTTGAGCAAAGGCGACTTTTGACAGATTTTCAAGGAAAGACATTTAGCGTAAGTGATTCCAACTCGGATTTGGTCTATATAGATAAATATATCATTGTTTTCACCATTTAATTAGTCTTTTGAGATTGAAATTTGGAAAATTTTAGAAATCTCATAGAAACAAATTTGTGAGATTTCGGTATCGATTCGGGTCAGATTTGAGTGAAACTGGTATGGTTGGACTCGTAATTGAATGGGGTGTCGAATTTCATAGCTTTCGCCGGATTCCGAGATGTGGGCCCCACAGACAAATTTTAATTAATTTTGGGATTTTTATTGAAAATGTAGTATTTCTTATAGAATTGATTCCTATAAGTTTTAGTGATTGTATCGAATTATTTATGGTTAGATTCGAGCCAATGAAAGTTGGATAATCGAGGAAAGGGCCTTCTAGTGGATTAAATTGGAGCAAATTGAGGTAAGTCTCTTGTCTAATCTTGTGAGGGGGAAATTTACCCCATAGCTGATTAAATTAAATAATTATTGCTAATTGCGGGGGCTACATACGCACGAGGTGACGAGAGTCCGTGCATAGCTACTATTAATGTTAAAGTCCGAGTAGTTTAGGACTCAAAGAATGAATTACTTGTGTAAATTGTATTCTTTATTAATTAAAATATTTGATGTATATATTGTGAATTGCTATGAAAGGTAGAAAAATATGAAATTTTCATATGATTAATTTTTGTTTAGATTAATCAATTGTTGAAATAAATTGTTATCCTCTCGAATAAATTCTACAATAAATACTCTTATTCCGGAGGTACATAAGAAAATGTCCTCCTTTCTTGTGGATCGGGCCGAACGCCTCGGCAGTATAGATGCATCTATGGATCGTGTCGCACGTCCATCGGCAGTGTACACAATATTCTGGATCGGGCCGAACGACCTCGGCAGAAATCGTGCTTAATAATAATAATTACACGATACTTTGATAGTTTATTGTAGCTTGTGAAGCTAATTGATAAATTTGAAAATCTTTGGAATTTAAGGATTATTATCCCTGTTAGCTAAGGAATTATTGTTATTCCTGTAAATGAGATTAATTGATAAACTGGAAATTTATTGGAATTGAAGGAATTTAGTTAATATACTGAGAATTGTTGCATTTGAAGGAATTTAATTATTTCTGCTGGTTAAATAAATTATTGTTATATTCTGTGAATCATGCTGAATTATATATTCTAGTTTTATTTTAATTATTATTATTGACCCGTAGTGAGTGTCAAAGTCGGCCATCTCATCTCTGCCACTTCGAGATTAGGCTTGATACTTACTGGGTACACGTTGTTTACGTACTCATACTATACTTGCTGCATTTTTCGTGCAGTACCTGTGGCAAGTGCTAGTGGGGGACCTACCATCTTACACCCACGTTATCTAGGGGCATAGTGGTGAGCTACCTTTCTGAGCCATTCTGCAGCTACCAGTGTCTCTCCTTGTATTTTTTTTCATTCTGTCTATTTTTATTTCAGACAGTATTTGAGGTTTTGTATATAATCTACTAGATGCTCATACACTTGTGAAACCAGGTCTTGGCACACACATTGGTAGAATTTGGTATTTTATTATTTTCTTGGATTAAAAGTTTAATCAATATACGTTTAATTTATCAGTTGGCTTGCCTAGCTGTAGTGTTGGGCGCCATCATGACCTATAGGTGAAATTGGGTCGTGACAACATGGTATCAGAGCACTAGGTTCATGTAGGTCTCATAAGTTATGAGCAGACCTAATAGAGTCTTGCGGATCAGTATAGAGACGTCCGTACTTATCTTCGAGAGGCTATAGGGTGTTAGGAAACTACCTTTCTTCATATTCCATCGTGCAATTAATGTAATACTAAATATCCTTCTCTTATTCTCTCACAGATGGTGAGAACGCGCTCTAATGAGGTTCCAGACCAGGGAAAAGCTACTCCCCCAGTTGCTAGAGGCCGAGGCAGAGGCCGAGGGAGGGCTCCAGCCTGTGGTAGAGGGCGAGGACATCCCAGGACTATTCCAGTTATGCCAGTGGGTCCAGCAGAGAATCCCATTATTGAGGAACAGGGTGAGGTGCCTGTGGCAGAGCCAGCTCCGGTAGATTTCACATCTGCACCAGGATTTCAGGATGTCATGGGTCGTATGCTGCGGTTCATGGACAATATAACTCAGACCAGTTTATTTCCGGCAGACCCAGCCACATCTCAGGCGGGCGGGGGAGCACAGACCCCTACCGCACAAGCCCGTGGATAGGCAGCTGCTGTATATCAGACCCAGGGTGCACTACTAGTGGATGGAGCCCAGCCAGTGGCAGCAGCTACACCTGAGCCTAGGCCAACTGTAGCCGCTGATCCTCAGAAACTATTGGACAGATGGACTAGACTACATCCTCCTGTCTTTGGGGGTGAGCGACATGAGGATCCCCAGGATTTCATTGATCGGTGCAAGGATAGACTGTACAACATGAGGATATTGGAGTCTCATAGGGTAGACTTTGCTACTTTTCAGCCAGAGGGCAGAGCCCGTAGATGGTGGCAGTCTTATGTTCTTGGCAGACCAGCAGATTCTCCTCCCATAACTTGGGACAGGTTCACCCGTATCTTCCTGGACAGGTATATTCCACCCTCCCAGAGGGAAGAGTTGAGGTTTCATTTTGAGCAGCTCCAACATGTTCAGATGTCAGTGACCAATTATGAGGCGAGGTTTCTGAGTTATCTCGCCATGAACTTATGATACTCCCTACTGAGGCGGAGAGAGTGCGGAGGTTTGTTGTGGGTTTACATACTGGCATTCAGGCCACTATGGCTCGAGAGGTTGAGATGGGTACTTCTTATGAGCTAGTCGTGGAGATAGCCCGCAGAATTGAGGGTGTACGTCAGCGGAGCCGAGAGCAGGGTATGAGAGATAAGCGGTTCAGGTATTCTGGAGAGTTCAGAGGTGCTCCGTCTGGGGGCAGAGGTCAGTTCATGAGAGGGCAGTCCAGCAGGCCCCCATATCCAGCACCACCGCCTCTTCGGGGTGCTCCAGTACTACCTTATTTCAGTGCTATACCAGAGAGTTCTTATCGCCCACTAGCTATTCAAGGTTCTTCCAGTGGGTATTCAGGTCCCCAGGGCCAGACCTCTAGTCAACGGCTTATTGCACCACAGAGTTGTTACGAGTGCGGGAATTCCAGTCACATACGGAGATTTTGCCCCAGGCTTCAGGGTAAACTAGTGCAACAAGGTCAGCAGCCTATGATTACCGAACCAGTTGCTCCACCAGTCGTCCGACCACCTAGAGGTGGAGGACAGGTGGGTAGGGGTCGTCCTAGAGGTGGAGGTCAGCCAGTTGGAGCTCTAGCTCGATTCTATATTTTTCCGGCCAGACTAGATGCAGAGACCTCAAATGACGTGATTACAGGTATTATTTATGTTTGCGGCAAAGATTCCTCGGTATTATTTGATCCAGGATCTACGTATTCATATGTGTCATCTCTATTTGCTCCATTCCTGGGTGTTTCTTGTGAGTCCTTGAGTACTCTTGTTTATGTGTCCACTCCTGTGCGCGATTCTGTTATTGTGAACCGGATCTACCGGTCCTGTATTATTACTTTCTGTGGTTATGAAACTAGAGCAGATCTCCTATTGCTTGAGATGACTGATTTTAAAATTATTCTGGGCATGGACTGGTTATCTCCATATCATGCTATTCTAGATTGCCATACCAAGACTGTTACCTTGGCTATTCCAGCATTGCCTAAGCTGGAGTGGAAGGGTTCGTCTGTTAGTTCATTTAATCGAGTTATTTCTTTTGTAAAGGCTCAACACATGGTTGAGAAAGGTTGTTTGGCTTATCTAGCCTATGTTCGGGATACTACTACAGAGACTCCAGTTATTGATTCAGTGCATGTAGTTTGGGAGTTCTTCGATGTATTTCCTTCAGATCTTCTAGGTATGCCACCTGATCATGATATTGATTTCTGTATTGACTTGGCTCCAAATACCCAGCCTATATCTATCCCACCGTATCGCATGGCTCCGAAAGAATTAAAAGAACAACTTGAAGAGTTACTAGCCAAAGGGTTCATCAAACCGAGTGTATCTCCTTGGGGTGCACCAGTATTATTTGTGAAAAAGAAGGATGGAACAATGCGGATGTGCATTGATTATCGCCAATTGAACAAAGTCACTATTAAGAACAAGTACCCGTTGCCGCGTATTGATGATCTATTTGACCAGTTGTAGGGTGCTAGGGTGTTTTCTAAGATCGACTTGAGGTCGGGGTACCATCAGTTGAAGATTCGGGATTCGAATGTTCCGAAGACTGCTTTTCGGACTAGATATGGTCATTATGAGTTTCTGGTGATGTCCTTCAGTTTAACTAATGCCCTGACAGCATTTATGGATCTGATGAACAGGGTATTCAGGCCATATATTAATTCGTTTGTCATTGTCTTCATTGATAACATATTGATCTACTTGCGCAGTAAGGAGGAACATGAGCAGCATATGAGAGTAGTGCTTCAGACATTGCGGGAACAAAAGCTATATGCTATGTTCTCTAAATGTGAGTTTTGGCTAGAGTCTGTAGCATTTTTGGGACATATTGTATCGGGAGAAGGTATTAAAGTTGATCCCAAAAAGATTGAGGCAGTTCAGAATTGGCATCGTCCCACTTCGGCAACTGAGATTAGGAGTTTTCTGGGTTTGGCAGGTTATTATCGTCGGTTCGTGGAAGGTTTTTGATCTATTGCAGCACCTTTGACCAAATTAACCCAGAAGGGTGCTCCGTTCCGATGGTCCGATGATTGTGAGGTGAGCTTTCAGAAGCTCAAGACAGCATTGACTACATCACCAGTATCAGTGTTGCCTTCTGGTTCGGGGATGTATACAGTGTATTGTGACACTTCACGCATCGGCTTGGGTTGTGTTTTGATGCGGAAAGGGCAAGTTATTGCATATGCTTCACGTCAGCTGAAGCCCCACAAAAAGAATTATCCGATACATGATTTGGAGTTAGCTGCGATTGTTCACGCTCTTAAGATTTGGAGGCATTATCTTTATGGGGTGTCTTGTGAAGTTTACACTGATTATCGTAGTTTGCAACAATTGTTCAAGCAGAGGGACCTAAATTTGAGGCAGCGCAGATGGCTGGAGTTACTAAAAGATTATGATATTACTATCTTGTATCATCCGGGCAAAGCAAATGTGGTTGTAGATGCCTTGAGCAGAAAGGCGGAGAGTATGGGTAGTTTGGCTTTCATTTCAGCAGAGGAAAGGCCATTAGCCTCGGATATTCAGTCCTTGGCTAACAGACTTGTGAGGCTGGATATTTCAGAGCCCAGCCGAGTTCTTGCATGTGTTGTGGCCCAATCTTCACTATTTGAGCAGATCAAAGCTCGCCAGTATGATGACCTACACTTGATGGTTCTTCGTGAAACAGTACTACGAGGTGGTGCCAAGGAAGTTACTATTAGTGCGAATGGTGTTCTGCGATTCCAGGGTCGTCTATGTGTTACTAATGTGGATGGACTGAGGAAAAAGATCCTAGAAGAGGCACACAGTTCTCGGTATTCTATTCATCCAGGCGCTACGAAGATGTATCGTGACCTGAGGTAGCATTATTGGTGGCGACGAATGAAAAAGGACATTGTTGAGCATGTAGCTAGGTGTCTAAATTGTCAGCAAGTTAAAAATGAGCACCAAAGGCTAGGTGGCCTACTTTAGCAGATGACTATACTGGAGTGGCTATCACTATGGACTTTGTAGTTGGGTTGCCGCGGACCTTGCGGAAGTTTGATGCAGTTTGGGTCATTGTCGATAGGTTGACCAAGTCAGCACATTTCATTCCAGTTGTGACTACGTATACTTCAGAAAGGTTGGCCCAAATTTATATTCAGGAGATAGTTCGGTTGCACGGTGTGCCAATTTCCATTATATCAGATAGAGGTCCTCAGTTTACTTCACATTTCTGGAGAGCAGTACAGAGTGAGTTGGGGACCCGTGTAGAGCTTAGCACAGCTTTTCATCCGCAGACCGACGGGCAGTCAGAGCAGACAATTCAAATTTTGGAAGATATGCTCAGGGCATATGTGATTGACTTTGGAGGTCAGTGGGATCATTTCTTGCCTTTGGCCGAGTTTTCTTATAACAACAGTTACCAATCCAGCATCGAGATGGCTCTATTTGAGGCTTTGTATGGTCGACGATGTCGTTCGCCCATCGGGTGGTTTGAGCCTGGTAAGTCTAAGTTATATGGTACTGATTTGGTGAAAGATGCCTTGGAAAAGGTAAAGTTGATTCAGGAGTAACTTCGTATAGCACAATCCAGACATAAGAGTTACGCAGATCAGAAAGCGCGCGATTTATCCTTTATGATGGGTGAAAAAGTTCTCTTGAAAGTTTCACCGATGAAGGGAATCATGAGATTTGGGAAAAAGGAGAAATTGAGCCCAAGGTTTATAGGCCCATTTGAGGTGTTGAAACGAGTTGGGGAGGTTGCTTATGAGCTTGCATTTCCTCCCAGCCTATCGGGAGTTCATCCGGATTTCCATGTATCTATGCTCCGGAAGTATCACGTCGACCTATCACATGTGTTAGACTTCAGCACAGTTCAGCTAGATAATAGCTTGGGTTATGAATAGGAGCCAGTTGCCATTATTGATAAACAAGTTTGCCAGTTGAGGTCCAAGAGGATTTCTGGAGTTAAGGTCAAGTGGAGGGGCCAACCAGTCGAGGAAATGACTTGGGAGGCCGAGGAAAACATGCGAAGCAGATATCCACACTTATTCAGCACTTCAGGTATAATTCTAAACCCGTTCGAGGACGAACGTTTATTTTAGAGGTGGAGAATGTGATGACCCAAAATATTATTTTTAAATTTAATAATTAATTATGTGTTCTAAGACCTCAAAAAGCACAATTTATTATTCCTCGACTTGCGCGCGCAGTTCGTAAAATTTTTTGAAAAGTTTTTATGTGAAAAATGGATTAAAATGTGAATTAGAGCTTTAAAACTCAACGGAGTTGACTTTGGTCAATATTTTGAGCAAACGAACTCGGATCAGTATTTTGACAGTTCCGATAGGTCCTTATCGTGATTTGGGACTTGGGCGTATGCCCGAAATTAAATTCCGAGGTCCCTAGCCCGAGATATAAAATTTTAATAAAAAATTAAAAGTTTAAGTTTAAATAGTGATCGGATGTCGAAATATGTGCAAGCGACCCCGGAATAGAATTTTGATGATTCCAACAGCTCCGTATGTTTATTTTGGACTTAGGTGCGTGTTCGGAATTTTATTTGGAAGTCCGTAATGAAATTAGGCTTGAAATTGCTAAAATGGGAATTTAATTTTGGAAGTTTGATCGGGGAGTTGACTTTTGATATCGGGGTCGGAATCCAGTTCTGAAAATTTTCACAGCTCCGTTATATCATTTATGACTTGTGTGCAAAATTTTAGGTCAATCGGACTTGATTTGATAGGTTCCGGCATCGAATGTAGAAGTTAAAATTTTTTAGTTTTATTAAGCTTGAATTGGGGTATGATTCACGATTTTAGCGTTGTTTGATGCGATTTAGAGGTTCGACTAAGTTCGTATGATGTTTTAGGACTTGTTGGTATATTTGGTTGAGGTCCCGAGGGCCTCGGGTAGGGGTGGGCATAATACCGGCCGAACCGTAAATTTCGGTTTTTCGGTGTCGGTTTAATCGGTTATTCGGTCGGTGTGCGGTTTATAAATTATTAAATTTCGAAATATGGTGCGGTTAACGATTTTAGTATTTCGGTTTTCGTTTAAACCGAAAAACCGAAGTTTGGGTATGAGAGTTGAGAAATATAGGATATTAATTATTGGGTTTGGGTTATCACTTTTGAACATATGGGCTCGCCCACCTGGCCACCTTCTTTTTAGCCCAATTTACCCAAAACCCATTCACAAATCTGAATCCCAATTTACCCAATACCCTACATTCCTACAATCTACTTAAGTTACTTTCCTAGTCTACTTCTTTAGAAATTAGAAAATAGAAACTGTCTTAGTTCTAATTAGGGTTCTTGAGTCCTCATTTTCCTTCCTCCTTTCGTCGCTTGCTGCTGTTGCGCCTAGCCGCCTTCTGTGACGCCTCTCTTCCTCTTCTGCCGCTCGTCGCCTCCAGTCCTCCATGCCTCGTCCTTCTGGGTTTGCATATTATTATTTTTTACTTTAATGTAAAAGCCCTTGCTAGTTGCTATGTTGAATTAAGTGTCTAGCATCTGCATTTAGGGGTGGGCATCTGCTGATAGTTTTAGCTTCCCATCTTTAAATGTTCTTATTGAGTGGAGTGTGGAGGCGTTAGAGTAGATGTTGCATGCTTCTGTATAATGGGTCAATATCAGTAGTTATAGGTCGATTTTGTTATGTTTGACATTTTAAAAAAAAGTTGGGGTATTTTCTCATTTGCAGTGAGAGATAACAGGTGATTCAAATCTGATATGGATGTGCAGGTAATAGTTGATTTTGTTATGTTTGACAATTACCGTAATTGTGCAGGCATTTTAAACATGGAATGATTGAGTGATGAAACTTGTGAGTGGGCAAACACATAAATCTATTATAAAAGAACATATATTCTCAACTTTTTTCCCTGAAGACCGCCAGGCGCCAACGGACCAAAATGACACATTTCCTCGAGTAAACTAGCATAAGAGGAACTAATTCGAAACATTATTCCAAAGGAATTCACTTCCAGAGCTATTATGGATCAACACATAGAAATCTTGCACCGTTAATAACCGAATAACTAAACCGAAAATAACCGAACCGAACTTTGAAAAAACCGTACCGAACCGTAAATACTTCAGTTTGGTTTGGTTATTAATATTATAAAACCGAAAATCGATAAACCGAACTGTACTTTCATACTAACCGACCGAACCGACCGATGCCCACCCCTAGCCTCGGGTAAGTTTCGGATGGTTAACGGATCAAAAATTGGACTTAAACAGCTGTTGCAATTATTCTCTTCTGCTGGAAATTCTGGGCTGTGATCGAGCCCAAGATCGAGGCCCACGATCGAGCTCCCCTGATCGAGCTCCCAAGATGGAGCTCCCATGATCGAGCTCCCAAGATCGAGCTCCCGAGATCGAGCTCCCGAGATCGAGCTCCCAAGATCGAGCTCCCATGATCGAGCTCCCAAGATCGAGCTCCCGAGATCGAGCTCCCGAGATCGAGCTCCCCTGATCGAGCTCCCTGATCGGACAGGACAGATCTGTAAGTTATAAAAACAGAGGCATTCGACCCATTTGCCATTTTTGACAAACTTGAGCTTGAGCAAAGGCGACTTTTGACAGATTTTCAAGGAAAGACATTTGGGGTAAGTGATTCCAACTCGGATTTCGTCTATATACACAAATATAACATTGTTTTCACCATTTAATTAGTTTTTTGAGATTGAAATTTGGAAAATTTTAGAAATCTCATAGAAATGAATTTGTGAGATTTCGATATCGATTTGGAGTCGGATTTGAGTGAAACTGGTATAGTTGGACTCGTAATTGAATGGGTTATCGAATTTTATAGCTTTCGTCGGATTCTAAGATGTGGTCCCCACGGACGAATTTTAATTAATTTCGGGATTTTTTATTAAAAATGTAGTATTTCTTATAGAATTGATTCCTATAAATTTTAGTGATTGTATTGAATTATTTATGGTTAGATTCGAGCCAATCAAAGTTGGATAATCGAGGAAAGGGCCTTCTAGTGGATTATATTGGAGTAAATTGAGGTAAGTCTTTTGTCTAATCTTGTGAGGGAGAATTTTACCCCATAGCTGATTAAATTAAATAATTATTGCTAATTGCGGAGGCTACGTACGCACGAGGTGACGAGAGTCCGTGCATAGCTACTATTAATGTTAAAGTCCGAGTAGTTTAGTACTCAAAGTATGAATTACTTGTGTAAATTGTATTCTTTATTAATTAAAATATTTGATGTATATATTGTGAATTGCTATGAAAGGTAGAAAAATATGAAATTTTCATATGCTTAATTTTTGTTTAGATTAATTAATTGTTGAAATAAATTGTTATCCTCTCGAATAAATTTTACAATAAATACTCTTATTCCGGAGGTACATAAGAAAATGTCCTCCTTTCTTGTGGATCGGGCCGAACGCCTCGGCAGGATAGATGCATCTATGGATCGTGCCGCACGTACCTCGGCAGTGTACATAATATTCTGGATCGGGCCGAACGACCTCGGCAGAAATCGTGCTTAATAATAATAATTGTACAATACTTTGATAGTTTATTGTAGTTTGTGAAGCTAATTGATAAATTTGAAAATCTTTGGAATTTAAGGATTATTATCCCTGTTAGCTAAGGAATTATTGTTATTCCTGTAAATGAGATTAATTGATAAACTGGAAATTTATTGGAATTGAAGGAATTTAGTTAATATACTGAGAATTGTTGCATTTGAAGGAATTTAATTATTTCTGCTGGTTAAATAAATTATTGTTATATTCTGTGAATCATGTTGAATTATATATTATAGTTTTATTTGAATTATTATTATTGACCCGTAGTGAGTATCAAAGTCGGCCATCTCGTCTCTACCACTTCGAGATTAGGCTTGATACTTACTAGGTACACGTTGTTTACGTACTCATACTACACTTGATGTACTTTTCGTGCAGGACCTAAGGCAAGTACTAGTGGAGGACCTACCGTCTTACACCCACGTTATCCAGGGGTATAGTGGTGAGCTACCTTTCTGAGCCATTCTACAGCTACCAGTGTCTCTCCTTGTATATTTTTTCATTATATCTATTTTTATTTCAGACAGTATTTGAGGTTTTGTATACAATCTACTAGATGCTCATACACTTGTGACACCAGGTCTTGGTACACACATTGGTAGAATTTGGTATTTTATTATTTTTTTGGATTAAAAGTTTAATCAATATACGTTTAATTTATCAGTTGGCTTGTCTAGCTGTAGTGTTGGGCGCCATCACGACCTATAGGTAAAATTGGGTCGTGACATTACTTCTTCACAAGTATTTCCCCAAAAGATCCCGACCCTATGGTCCTAGCATTTCGTGTTCTTATATATATACGGCTACATATATATATATATATATATATATATATATATATATATATATATATATATATATATATATATATATATACACACACACACACACACACACACACTTCGTTGTACTACTTTAACTATATATAGCTTATTATAGTATATGTTAGTGTATTCATTATTTGTATTACAAAATAAAGTGTTAACGGATTATATTTATATTATTTAGATAGTAAATATTAAAGTGATTCAAAAGTTTGACCAATGTTGACCTAATAACCGACCAACTTTGGTCGGTTATTTTCCAGAAAAAAAAAATATACCGACCAAAGTTGGTCGGTAAATGCTTCCCCTGTATTAACCGACCAACTTTGGTCGGTAATCTTAAATATAAATTCTTTAAATTTTATAAAATATTTTAAATAATAATATAATTATTAAAATTTAAAAAATTGGGTCCACATTACCGACCAAAGTTGGTCGGTAATCAAAAAGTTGCTTTGACCGACCAACTTTGGTCGGTAATCTTAAATATAAATTCTTTAAATTTTATAAAATATTTTAAATAATAATATAATTATTAAAATTTAAAAATATGGGTCCACATTACCGACCGATGTTGGTCGATAATCAAAAAGGTCCTTTGACTAAGCAAGTCCGAATGTAAAATATTTTTTTTAAAGTTTCCGTCCATGTTGGACAGAATAATAAGAGTTAGAAAACATGCAACCCCTCCTCCCCAATAAAATTAAATAAGGTCCGTTCCTAGGAGAAATTGACGTTCTAAATTTATATCCACTTCGTTTTCTGATTTTGGAGTTATTTGAATTTGGTCCGAGAACACAGCTGATCATAATTAACACAGTGAGGATTTTGCTTCATACCCATCCACCCACCTATGAAAATAAAATAAATATAACTGTTTCTTTTTTACTTGTACATGATTTTTGTTTCCAATCTATATAATTTTCAATAGTGAGAACAAAAAGAAGCTTTTGACATTGTGATGACCCAAAAGGTCATCTTATGTTTTAGAACTTGATTCTGCGCTCTTAAGCCTTAAAAATCTCATTTTTACTCTCCTCAATTTGCGTGTGCAGTCCGGCGTGTTTCCGGAAAGCTTTTATATTAAAAATTGATGAAAATAAGAATTTTTGCCTTAAAAGTTGATTTTAGTTGATTTCGGTCAATATTTTTGGTAAACGGGCCCGGATCTATATTTTGACGGTTCCGGTGGGTCCGTATCAAAATATGGGACCTGGGCGTATGCCCGGAATCGAATTCGGAGGTCCCTAACTCGAGTTATGAATTTTTGGTAAAAATTAAAAGTCTGAAAATCTAATGTCCTTACGAATTAATTGATGTTTGGCATTGTTAGTACCGGGTCCATATTTTAGTTCTGGAGTCCGGTATAGGTCCAATATAATATTTATGACTTATCTGTGAAATTTGGTGAGAAACGGAATCGGTTTGACGTGATTCGGACGTCTAGTCGTAAAAGTAGGAATTTTAAAGCTTTCTTGAAAATTTCATTGAATTTGGTGCTAAATTCGTAGTTCTAGGTATTATTTTGGCGATTTGATCACGCGAGCAAGTTCGTATGATATTTTTAGACTTGGGTGCATGATTAGTTTGGAGCCCCGAGGGTTCGGGTGAGTTTCAGACAGGCTACGGGATGTTTTGGACTTGAAAAATCTGGTATTTTTGCTGCAGCAGTTGTTTTGGTATGTTCTTCTTCGCGTTCGCGAAGGTATTCTCGCGAACGCGAAGGGTAAGCTGGTCAGGGTGAGTTTTTACTCTTCGCGAACGCGAAGGCTTGGTCGCGAAAGTGAAGCAATGGGGGCTTTACCCTTCGCGAACGCGGCCAGCTCATCGCGAATGCGTAGTGTTAGGGACCTGGGTGAGGGGTCAATCTTTCCTTCATCGCGAACACGAGCAAGGTATCACGAACGCAAAAGTCGAGGGGAGTAGCCTTCGCGAACGCAAAGGAGGAGTCGCGAACGCGTAAGCTTGGCAACTCTGCTCTTCGCGAACGCGATAGTGTCCTCGCGAACGCGATGAACACTGTTGCCCAGTTCATAAAACAGTCCCAAAACGGGACTTAAGCCATTTCTTCACATTTTAAAAAGCCAAACGGCCTAGAGGCGATTCCCCCAAGCTATATTCTTCCCCAAAGTGTTCGTAAATGATTCTAAACGATTTTCTTTCAATTACCCATTACATTTCATGAACTTTCAACCAAAAATCTAGAGTTTTCATGGTAGAATTGGGAGTTTGGGGTAGAAACTAGGAATTTCGAAATTTAGGGATTTAGACCTCAATTTGAGGTCGGATTCCAAAATCAATTATATATCCGGGCTCGGCAGTAAATGGGTAAATGGATTTTGGTCCGAATCTCGGGTTTTGACCAAGCGGGCCCGGGGTCGAGTTTTGACTTTTTGGAAGAAGTTTGGGAAAATCTAAATTTATGCAATATAATTGATTCTTTTAGCAATATTTAATATCATTGAGTCATTTTTGAATAGATACGAGTGGTTTGGAGGTGGATTCTAGAGAAAAAACTGTGATTGAGTATTGAGTGGCCTTCGGAACGAGGTAAGTATCGTGGTTAACCCTGACTTGAGGGAATTAGGAACCTCACACTATTTGCTATGTGAAATTCATGTGAGCGGCGTATATGTGAGGTGACGAGTACTTATGCGCCGCCAATTTACCTCTTTTCTCTGTTTCTCTCGTTTGCTCATATTGTCTCTTTTTCCCATGCCTAATTGCTACGTGTTTAGACTAGTGTTGTTAAGTTGATTGTTCTTATCATGTTCATGGATATCCTGGTGATAATTGAATATTGACTTCGACGTTAAGGTTGATATTGTGGAACCAAATATTGAAGTAAGGCTTGTATTTGTTATTCTATCTCCCTGTTGTTAATTGTTCATTGCATTATGGTAAGGGAGAGTGTTAATGCACGAAGGGTGATGTTGTACTATATTGTGAGTGTTAATGCACAAAGGGTGATGTTGTGCTGTATTGTGAGTGTTAATGCACAAAGGGTGATGCCGTGTCGTATTGTGAGTATTAATGCATGAAGGGTGATATTGTGCCATGATATGAGAGTTAATGCACGAAGGGTGATATCGTGTCGTTTCTATTGATTTTATGGTGAAGTTGAGAGTAAAAGCACGAAGGGTGATGCCGTGCAATTTGTTTTCCTTTACTGTATTCGTTGATCTTGTTGATTCATAATACATTGGTTGTTTCAGTCATTATTCTGCTGTATTTCTGTCACGACTCAATTTCCCCTCCGTTTGGGTCTCGTGATGGCACCTAGTCTTAGGGACTAGGTAAGCCTAACATTAATTGAAACAACAATATTATTTAAATAAAATCTCTTACAATTCCCAAAATCGGTAGTACAAGTCATAAACTCTACAGAGTATTTTCTAGAAAACCTCTAAATACAACTATCTAGAAATAGAAATAAACAGTGCAAAACAAAAATTTGAAGGTGACTCCGAAACCTGCGAACGCAGCAGCAGGTTTACCTTGAATCTCCACAGCAACAATCTACACAGCTAGCTAACGAACAAGTATCTGGATCTGTATAAAAATATGCAGAAGTGTAGAATGAGCACACCACAGTGGTGCCCAGTAAGTATCAAGACTAACCTCGGTGGAGTAGTGACGAGGAACAGTCAAGATATCTACTGGTCTAATAAACTGAACAGGTATAAGTACATGAACAGCAGAAGTATGATGTCTATATAAAGACTATGCAATATGGCTCACAGTATAGTGATGGCAATAAGGAAGGAAACAACAAGTATCATCCGAATATCATGAAAATGACACAGAAAAGTGAATGGAACACAACCCAAATCCGGAATCACAAATACAGCAAGGACAAGTAATGACTCAGCAACTGCAATCACTTTTACATCAGGTTTTAGTCAACAACTCCACGAGGTACCGAACCTCGGACAAATCACAACTCACGGGTCTCAATACCTGAAACCTAACACTTGGCATCTTGTGCCCTCATAACATCTCATAACCGCACTGACGACTCACGTGCCAATAGAGCCATTTTCACATACAAGGCAAATAAACTAGGGTGAGCATCTATGCTCAACAATATCAAGAACACCTCTTATCCGATATGAGTGCTTAACTACGTGTGTGCTTGTGCAAGTGTCCTACCATAGTCCATATCAGCAAATAAGCATAAGGAAAAAGAACGGACATCACGTAGAATATTTTCTCACAGCTTTCACAAGATAAAGCTCACACAGGTATGTATACCACTACACAAATATCAACAACAAGAATACCCCCAGGCCATAAATCATCACAAATCAATCCCTGACACAATCCACCTTGTCTCTCCACGTGTGCAATAGTAACATAAATGCCCGCCTTGTCTCGCCACACGTGCATAATAATGTTCCCACCGTATCTCGCCACATGCGCAACCCCCCTATACATATATATATATATATATACATATATATATATATATATATATATATATATATATATATATATATATATATATATATATATATATATATAGACTTTTCATGCCGCATGTGCAATATCAGTAGTAACATTAGAACGGCAGAAACCTCGTGCAACCCCATAACAACAATCGCACGGCAAAAACCTCATGCATCACAATAATAAATAAAACAGCAACAATAATAATAATACAAGGATACGACAAATACGTCAAACTCAGAAATTCCAGAACTCAAGGAAACGGAAGAACTAATTCACAAGGAGTATCCACAATAGAGAACGCTATCATAATAAGAACAGCTCAACAAGAAAGAAAATATTATGTAACAGCGGTCCCACAAGGTACAGTTCAACAACGAGGGAGATATCACGAGTCAATAATTCCAATAAGGATGAGTCAATTAAGATATAGGACATTTAAACTTCTTTTAAGGTCGGGCAAGTACGAAAGAGACACAACAGCTTCAATTAAGGATAAGCAGTATGAAGATAATCATAGCCTCAATTAAGGATGAACAATACATAAGAGATAATTATAATTTCAGATAAAGATAAGCAGTTAGGGAAAAGACAACACGTCAATAGAAGAGATACAATTTCAGTTAAGGCACATATGCATCAAATGAACAACAAAAGTGGATCATGAAGCAATTAATTTCAATTAAAGCAGGTAGAAGTGAAACTGAAAATTTATAAACGTAATCATAACGAGAACAACTACATATTCAATGACTACAAGGACCTAAGAATTCCTAAAGGCCAATTTTTCCACAAATAAGTGTGGGCACATACTCGTCACCTCGCGTACACGGACTACAATTAGCATAGAAGACTCAAATCCCAAGGGGTAGTTTCCCCACATGAAGTTAGGCAAAATACTTACCTCAAAGAAGGCAGACCGATACTCAAAACTAAACTTCTGGGGTGAAATGACCTCCGGACTGCTCAAATCTAATCAAAATAACTTCAAAACACAAATAAAACTCATAAGAGACTATTCCAAATCATAAAGCTTCCATCTTTATCAAAATCTAAAAATCGGTCCAAATATCGACCCCCGGGCCCGCACCTCGAAACCCAACAAATTCTTACAAAACCCGAATACCCATTCCGATATGAGTCCAATCATACAAAAATTATCAAATTCCGATACTATTTCTTTCCTCATATCATGATTTTTTATTTTTGAAATTTTCATCAAAAACTACCATTTTCCTCAACTCAAAACACAAATTAAATGATATAAATAAAGATAAAATCATGGAATATATAAAATTCTAGATGAGGAACATTTACCCAATTGATTTTCTTGAACGCGAAGGTGGAGCTGCGAATGCGAAGAAGAGAAGGTCAGACTTACGCAATCGCGGATAGAAGCTCGTGAACGCAAAGAAGAAATATTCCCACTTGTAAAATTACTCTTCGCGAACGCGAAGGAAGGGACGCGAACACGATTAAGGAAACCAGATGACAGAAAACAGCAGTTCAAAAATAGAAGAAAATAGTCTGTAGCCTATCCGAAACACACCCGAGGCCCCCGGGACCCCGTCTAAACACACAAACAAGTTCCATAACCTAACACGGGCTGGCTCGAGGTCTCAAGTTACATCAAACAATGCCGAAAATACAAATCACATCACAAATCGAACTTATGAACTTTCAAAACTTTCAACTTCTAAAACTCGCGCCGAAACCAATCAAACCAACCCGGAATGACGTCAAATTTTGTAGGCAAGTCCTAAATGACATAACGGAGCTGTTCCAACTCTCGGAATCGCATTCCGACCCCGATATCAAAAAGTCCACTTCCGGTCCAAATCTCCAAAAATTCGACTTTCGCTATTTCAAGTCTAAATGAGCTAGAGACCTCCAAAACACAATCCGGACACGCCCCTAAGTCCAAGATCACCCAACAGAGCTAACGGAACTCCATTCCGAAGTCGTCTTCACACAGTTCCGACTACGGTCAAAATTCTAAGACTTAAGCTTCCGTTTTAGGGACTAAGTGTCCCAAATCACTCCGAATCATCCGGTAACGAAATTCAACCATGCACGCAAGTCAATACACATAATACGAAGCTACTCAGGGTCTTATGCCGCCGATTAGGACTTAAATTCTCAAAACGACCGGCTGGGTCATTACATTCTTCCCCTCTTAAACAAACGCTCGTCCTCGAACGTGCCAAGAATTGCCTCGAAGACTTCAAATCACTTAAAGCACATATCCAATATACACCCGCGGGCGACCTCACATCACCCCAATCCACATAAGTCTGATGACACCATCTCAACTGTAATCTAGCCTTTCTACCAACACCGATAAGCCTTAGAGTCAAAATTCTCACCTTCCATTTATCTTTAAAAGACCCGATTCTAAATCCATAACCGGTATCAGTCTTAACCAGTTGTAACAACTCATGCCTACACAACAAGACACACCGCATATAAGGTACGACCACACAACAAGACACACCGCACATAGGCCCATAATAACATTTATGATCACAATAGTTGCCCGTAATCAAAACCAGCACTGGCAATTAGCCTCATATCCTTTCGAACCCTGTTAAAACCTCCACAACACTGACAACGATGCAAGAAACATGAAGACCTCTTAACTGTACACCCGAATTAACAAGTCACAACTAACACCACCGGGTATACCCCACAAGCTAAAACTCAAGAAGCACATAACGAAATTGACTGAATATGTAAAGAAAAACACATAAGATAAATATCAAAGAAGCCCGACAAGCACAACTCTCTAACAGTACCCTACTACGAATCAATTTAAAAGGAACAAATCAAAGTACATGAACAAATCATAAGGATTTCATCCTGGTATAACTTCCACCGCGGCACGCAGCCCGGCTCAAACATATCAAATCGCATGGAATCGCGAGGGTCTCACCCTCAACTCTGAATCACAAGCCGAATACACATCATACCAATTGAAATCTCCCACTAATCCAATTCTGCCAATAAAATCACAACACTTACTAAACTCTCACCCCGGTAGAGTATCAAATCACAAATCATAACCAAATTACTTAGGAATCACATTAAACCTACCATAATAGACAACATGAATTCACTTCTAGCCTCGAAACTCTTAACAACTAAACATAATACTAAGTCATGAACTCGCCCATAGGTGGAATAACAAATAGGGGAACTCACCCCGATAAGTAGAACCGAATCAAAATACGAATGGTGCCCCTCTGTAATAAATCAAAACCATACTTGTATGACATCATCTGGCGTAGCGGCCTCCAACCTACTATATGAGACACATCAACGGGATGGGCCTTCCCCTCTTGGGTGCCCTCTACTCGCCCGAATACCCCGCTGTGACACATCTGTCCGAAGTCTAGGACAATCTCTCACCCTATGGCTGGTATCTCCACACTCGAAGCAACCTCTCTGCTGAAGTGGTTGTGGTAACTGTACGGTACGGGTACTTTGAGACCCATGAGCACCTGAAACACTATGCGAAGCCTGAAGTGCAAACTGAACTGGCTGACCCACAAAACCCCTACCATGTTGTACCCTGCCTCTAAAATAAGGACCAGTTGATCTATCCGGTCTATGAGGCCTCCTCACCTCCCTGTCCTCTCTCTCCTGATCTTGCTTGTACTCTCTCTCATGGCCCCGCCTCTCTTCTCTCTCCTGATCCCACATGCCCTCTACTCGGCGAGCGATCCCTACCACCTGCTGAAACGAAACATCTAACTCTAACTCCCGAGCCATGCTGAACCGAATATCATGTCTGAGTCCCTCAATGAATCTACGGACATGTTCTCTAACTATGGCAACCAAAATAGGTGCATGCCTGGCCAAATCACTGACTCTCACGGCATACTCTGACACTGACATAGTGCCCTGGCGCAGCTGCTCAAACTCTACACGCCATACATCTCAAAGGGACTGAGGTACAAACTCTCTCAGGAACATCTCTGAAAACTGAACCCATGTAAGTGAAGCTAACTCAGCCGGGCTACCCAACTCATATGCCCGCCACCACTGATAAGCCGCTCCCTTGAGATGGAACATAGCAAAAGCAACCCCGCTCGTCTCCACAATACCCATAGTACGAAGAATGCGGTTACACTCCTCCAGAAAACCATGTGCACTCTTTGAAGTCAAACCACTGAATGTAGGAGGGTCATATTTCTTGAACCTTGCAAGTCTAAGTTGATCTTCCTCAGATGTTGCTGCCCTGACCACAGGCTGAACTAGAACCACAGTCTGTGTCGCCATGACACTTAAACCTAACCAACATGAACTCGTTCCTCTGGGGTGTGGGCGGCGGGAGTCTGGGTTCCTCCCCGGTCTGTAAAGTAACTGGTGCAACCGGAATCAACCCCGCCTGAGCCAATGTATCAAACATGCTCAGGAACTGTGCTAATGTCTCCTGAAGTCCGGGGGTAACAGCAGGTGCCTCCGGTACCTGCTCCCCAACTGGAACTACTGGAGGCTCCTCAACTGCTGCTCTGGTAGGTGCTCTGGCAGCGGTACTTACTCCTCGTCGGCCTCTGCCTCTGCCTCTAGCGATACCTACTCCAGGAGCAGCGTCATCAGTAACTGCAGCTCGTGTCCTCACCATCTGTGAGAGAATAGAATGATAAAAGTTAAAACTTCGAGATCAATGAACTCGCACGATAGGAATGAAGGAAGTGAGATTGTCCTAATAGATTCGTAGCCTCTCAAAGATAAGTACAGACGTCTCCACACTGATTCGCAAGACTCTACTAAACTCGCTTATGACTCGTAGCACCTATGAACCTAGAGCTCTGATACCAACTTATCACGACCCAATTTCCCCTCCGTTTGGGTATCGTGATGGCACCTAGTCTTAGGGACTAGGTAAGCCTAATATTAATTGAAACAACAACATTATTTAAATAGAATCTCTTACAATTCCCAAAACCGGTAGTACAAGTCATAAGCTCTACAGAGTGATTGCTAGAAAACCTCTAAATAAAACTGTCTAGAAATAGAAATAAACAGTGCAAAACAAAAACTTGAAGGTGGCTCTAAAGCCTGCGAACGCAGCAGCAGGTTTACCTTGAGTCTCCGCAGCAACAGTCCACACAGCTAGCTAACGAACAAGTACCTGGATCTGCACAAAAATATGTAGAAGTTTAGAATGAGCACGCCACAGCGGTGCCCTATAAGTATCAAGACTAACCTCGGTGGAGTAGTGACGAGGAACAGTCAAGACACCTACTGGTCTAATAAACTGAACAGGTATAAGTACATGAACAATAGAAGTATGATGTCTACATAAAGACTATGCAATATGGCTCACAGTACAGTGATGGTAATAAGGAAAGGAAACAACAAGTATCAGCGGAATATCATGAAAATGACATAGAAAAGTGAATGGAACACAACCCAAATCCGGAATCATAAATACAACAAGGACAAGTAATGACTGAGCAACTACAACCGCCTTTACATCAGGTTTTAGTCAATAACTCCACGAGGTACCGAACCTCAGACAAATCACAACTCACGGGTCTCAATACCTGAACACTAACACTTGACATCATATGCCCTCATAACATCTCCTAACCGCACTAACGACTCATGTGCCAATAGAGCCATTCTCACATAGAAGGCAAGTAAACAAGGGTGAGCATCTATGGTCAACAATATCAAGAACACCTCTTATCCAATAAGAGTGCTTAACAACGTGTATGCTTGTGCAAATGTCTTAACATAGTCCATACCAGCAAATAAGCATAAGGAAAAAGAAGAACGGACAGCACGTAGAATATTTTCACACAGCTTTCACAAGATAAAGCTCACACAGGTACGTATACCACTACACAAATATCAATAACAAGAATGCTCCCAGGCCATAAATCATCACAAATCAATCCCTGACACAGCTCACCCCTTCTCGACATATGTGCAATAGTAACATAAATGCCCGCTTTGTCTCGCCACACGTGCATAATAATGTTTCCACCTTCTCTCGCCACATGCGCAACACACACACACACACACACACACACACACACACACACACACACACACACACACACACACACACACACACACACACACATATATATATATATATATATATATATATATATATATATATATATATATATATATATATATGTCACGCCGCATGTGAAATATCAGTAGTAACATTAGCACGGCAGAAATCTCGTACAACCCCATAACAACAAACTCATGGCAGAAACCTCGTGCATCACAATAACCACAACCACACGGCAGAAACCTCGTGCATCACAGTAATAAATACAACAACAACAACAATGATAATAATACAAGGATACGACGAATACGTCAAACTCAAAAATTCCAGAACTCAAGGAAACGGAAGAACTAATTCACAAAGAGTATCCACAATAGAGAACGCTAGTCATAATAAGAACAGCTCAACAAGAAAGGAAATATTGTGTAACAATGGTCCCACAAGGTACAGTTCAACAACGAGGGAGATATCACGAGTTAATAATTCCAATAAGGATGAGTCAATTATGATATAGGATATCTAAATTTCTTTTAAGGTCGGGAAAGTACGAAAGAGACACAACAGCTTCAATTAAGGATAAGAAGTATGAAGATAATCATAGCCTCAATTAAGGATGAATAATATAGAAAAGATAATTATAATTTCAGATAAAGATAAGCAGTTAGGGAAAAGACAACATGACAATAGAAGAGATACAGTTTCAGTTTAGGCACATATGAATCAAATGAAAAATAAAAGTGGATTAGGAAGCAATTAATTTCAATTAAAGCAGGTAGAAGTGAAACTGGAAATTTAGAAACGTAATCATAACGAGAACAACTGTATATTCAATGAGTACAAGGACCTAAGAATCCTTAAAGGCCAATTTTTCCACAAATAAGTCTGGGCACGTACTCGTTACCTCGCGTAAATGGACTGCAATTAACATAGAAGACTCAAATCCTGAGGGGTAGTTCCCCCACATGAAGTTAGGCAAGATACTTACCTCAAAGAAGACAGACCGATACTCAAAAATGAACTTCTTGGGTGAAATAACCTCCGGACGGCTCAAATCTAATCAAAATAACTTCAAAGCACAAATAAAACTCATAAGAGACTATTCCGGATCATAAAGCTTCCATCTTTATCAAAATCTAAGAATCGGTCCAAAAGTCAACCCCTGGGACCGCACCTCAGAACCCGACAAATTTTTATAAATCTCGAATATCCATTCCGATATGAGTCCAACCATATAAAAATTATCAAATTCCGATACCATTTCGTCCCTCAAATCATAATTTTTTATTTTGGAAATTTTCTTCAAAAACTATAATTTTTCTCAACTCAAAACACAAATTAAATTATATAAATAAAGATAAAATCATGGAATATATAAAATTCTAGATGAGGAACACTTACCCAATCGATTTTCTTGAAAAACCCACAAAGAATCGTTCAAAACCGAGATCTAGAACTCCAAAAAATGTTATAAATTGCTAACCCTCGGAATAGAGAACTTATAATCTGTCCAGGTGTTTATGCATCGCGAACGCAGTGAAAGGGACGCGTTCGCGCAGAAAAAATATTAAGGCTGCCAGGAAGTGCTTCGCGAACGCGAAGACATGCTCGCGAACGCGGAGAAGAAGATACGTAAACCTACGCGAACGCGTAGGGAAACACGCGAACGCGAAGAGGAAAATGATCACCAGCTCCCAGCTCCTAGTTTCTACTACGCGAACGCGAAGGTGGAGCTGCGAATGCGAAGAAAAGAAGGGCAAACTTGCGCGATTGTGGATAGAAACTCGTTAACGCGAAGAAGAAATATACACTCCTCCAAAATTACTCTTCGTAAACGCGAAGGAAGGGACGCGAACGCGATTAAGGAAGCCAGATGACAGAAAACAACAGTTCAAAAATAGAAGAAAATGGCTCGTAGCCCATCAGAAACACACCCGAGGCCCTCGGGACCCCGTCGAAACACACAAACAAGTTCCACAACCTAACACAGACTCGCTCGAGGTCTCTAGTTACATCAAACAATGCCTAAAATACAAATTGCACCACAAATCGAACTTATGAACTTTTAAAACTTTCAACTTTTAAAACTAGCGTCGAAACCTATCAAACCAACCCAGAATGACGTCAAATTTTGCAAACAAGTCCCAAATAACATAACGGAGTTGTTCCAACTCTCGAAATTGCATTCCAACCCTGATATCAAAAGGTCCACTTCCGGTCCAAATCTCCAAAAAATCGACTTTCGCTATTTCAAGCCTAAATAAGCTACATACCTCCAAACCATAATCCAGACACGCCCCTAAGTCCAAGATAACCCAACGGAGCTAACAGAACTGACAGAAATCCATTCCGGAGTTGTCTTCACACAGTTCCGACTGCGATCAAAATCCTAAGACTTAAGCTTCTGTTTTGGGGATTAAGTGTCCCAAATCACTCGGAATCATACGGTAACTGAATTCAACCACGCACACAAGTCAATACACATAATACGAAGTTGCTCAGGGTCTTATACCACTGATCGGGACTTAAATTCTTAAAACGACCGGTCGGGTCGTTACAAGTTCTTTATTTCGTATTTTCCTCAGTATGTTTCCCCATCCCGATATTACCTGTCTAGTTTTTTATTTATGTTACTTGTATATACACTGTTAAATTGTACAGGATGATTTGTAGGTGCCTCATCTTAGACTCGTCACTACTTCATCGAGGTTAGGCTCGACACTTACCAGTACATGGGGTCGGTTGTACTGATACTGCACTCTGCACTTTCTGTGCAGATTTTGGTACCGGCTCGGGTTGATTGAAATTTTTGCTGTTGGACCCACTATGTTACACCCCATATTTTCGTAAGTAGAAGTACGCCATAAGTAAATTGATATAAGCTCAAAAATGAGATGTTACATCTCACATTTTTTCGTACATTAAAGTTTTATCGTAAGTTAAACAACATAAGTTTGGGAATGAGATTATCTTGGGATTATAAGTATTATGTCATTTCAAACAAGCGACAAGTAAATTCGTGAAGGTGAGAGGGTAAGCAAATCAAAAAAAAAATTCGTCGAAGTTTGATAATTTGGGATAAAATACGGCCCGAGCTAAAATACTCGATATTTATGGACTAGTGTCATACAAGGTACCACATGACTATGATAGTAAGGTGTATAAGGTATGTGAGAAGTGAGTAATATTTTAAGTAAGTAGAAATAATTCTTAATTATGTGGGTAATTGGTTAATTATTGGGTAATAGAATATTACCTAGTTAATTAATAATTAGTGGTGGATTAATTGAAGTCTTTGGATAAATACTAAAGCAAACACGTGGCAGCAAGTGGAGGACTTGATAATGACTTGGATTTGGAAAATCAATTAAGAGGACACATGGAATATTCTAAGACACTCCTTGCAAACACATAGAAAGAGAAGTCATAATACTTATTCCTACACTTATCAAACTCCATTTGGTAATGGAGACATACGGTCACTCCTCTTGAAGTAATACCAAACTCCATTTAATAATGGAGACATATGGAATGCAAAAGCCAAGAATGATGCTCACTCCTCTTGAATTAATACCAAACTCCATTTGGTAATGGAGACATACAGTCACTCCTCTTGAAGTAATACCAAACTCCATTTGGTAATGGAGACATATGGAATGCAAAAGCCAAGAATGATGCTCACTCCTCTTGAATTAATACCAAACTCCATTTGGTAATGGAGACATATGGAATGCTAAGCCAAGAATGATACTCATTTATCTTGAATTAATACCAAACTTCACTTGGTAAGGTAATTATACAGAAAGGCAAAGCCAAGGACGAAGGTGAGGGGATTTGAAAATTCATACGGATTTTTCCTACTCCAGGTATGTTAAGTCTATCCTTTCTTTCTTTTGGCATGACCCAAATGATACTGAAAGAAACGAGCAAACGCACAGTTTCCATAAACGACTCTATTCATAAAAATATTAGGGGTGTCTATATTCTTGATTCCCCATGTGAATTATTATTATATATTCTGTTCATGGGTCTCAGAAAAATACGTATTTGATAAAATTTATCCGACAGACATATTATTTTTATGACATTCCGAGAAAATCTTATTAACGTATTTCTTAAGGCATATTATTTTTATGACATTCCGAGAAAATATTATTAACGTATTTCTTATACATTTCATGCATTTATACATATACATTGACCCATGACCAGATGACGTTATACACGCGTATATATGTATATTATATGTATATAGGATATGGGAAAAGGTTATGGCGTTATATACGCACTACCACCTGATCAGCTGGTATACGTTGATGATTTGCCCACAGTAGCCGAAATGATATGATGGGATGCCCTCAGAGGCTTGATGATATTATGAACGTATATACCTATGCATGGTATGGCATTTATATGTATATGCATGACATTATAAAAATAAAATAATTCACAGAGCTATGCAAACGTACATGTCGAGTCTTTTACTCCATGTTTCTCTCATGTCTATTATTTACTGATTTTCATTCCTTACATACTCGGTACATTATTTGTACTGATATCCCTTTTTCCTGGGGACGCTGCGTTTCATGCCCGCAGGTCCCGATAGATAGGTCGAGAGCCCTCCAAGTAGGCTATCAGCTCAGCGAAAGATGTTGGTGCGCTCCATTTGCTTCGGAGTTGCTTGTTTGGTTAGTATGATTTAGACGTGTATTGTTTGGTATGGCGGGACTCTATCCCGACCTTTATGAAAATTATGTATCCTTAGAGGTTTGTAGACAGATGTCATGTACGTAAAATATTGTATGGCTTTGTCGGCCTATGTTCAGTGTACGAGTGGTTATTTTGATCTTATAGGCCCGTATGTCTTATGTATAAGTTAGTATTACATGTGGTATTCTACTTATATCACGGAAGCCTTCCCGCTCAGTTATCTATGATAGAATGATATGAAAAGGTAAGTTATGTTGGTACTCGGTTGAGTAAGGTACCGGGTGCCCGTCACGGCCCATCGATTTGGGTCCTGATACGCTATTCGGAGACTCAAGGTAGATCTGTTGGCGTTCATAGACCTTGAAGTCTCCGCCTATTTGTTTTTCTGTTTTACTGTTTCTTTCAACCAAATAATTGTATTTCTTTCAAACTATTACTTGTAGTGAATTCTAGAATGCTCGTGAATTGTGACTCCAGATCCGGGTGGTAGTAGTTAATAAAATTTTGATATTATTCCGCACTCACTATATTTCATCTTAGCTAATTTGTTGTTAATCGCTGAATGGAATAAGGATTGGTATAATGATTCTCTAACATTGACTTGTCTAGCAAGTGAAATGTTAGGCGCCATCACGGTCTCGACGGTGGGAATTCTGGGTTGTGACAAGTTGGTATCAAAGGTCTAGGTTGCCTAGGTCTCACGATTCATGAGCAAGCGTAGTAGAGTCTGGAGGATCGGTACGGAGAGGTCTGTGCTTATCTTCCAGAGACTATGAAGTTTAGGAACAAATTTCACTTCTATTCTTCTCTGTCGTGTGATTTTGTTCTCTCAATACTGATTGAAATTTTATACTCTTATTCTCTCGCAGATAGCGAGAACCCGTACCGCTTCCTCGGCTGAGCAGCAAACAGAGCCCCCAGTGGCAGCTCCTACGAGGGGCAGAGGTCGAGGCCGAGGCCGTGCCAGAGGCTGAGGCAAGGGCAGGGCTCAGGCCAAAGCTCGTGCAGCAGTACCAGCAGTGGCGCCATAGGTAGAGTTGGATGAGGAGGTTGCATCCCAGACTATTCCTGTCGGACCAGCCCAGGCTGGGCCTTATGGAGAGTGCGGCCCAGACTGGCGCATTTCCCATGGTACCAGCAGTGTCTCAGGCTGGAGGAGGAGCCCAGACTCCCACTACTCCCGTTCCGAAGCATATAGCTCCCCAGTATTAGGCTCCAGCAGGCTCAGCCAGTTGGAATAGTTCAGTCGGTTGTTGCGGCACAGGTCGAAGATGGGCCAGCTATGTCTTCTGAGGCTTTATGGAGATTGGACAGGTTTACCAAGCTCTTCCCAGTTCACTTCAGTGGTGCCTTTTCAGAGGATCCCCAGGAGTATCTTGATAGCTGTCACGAGGTCCTAAGGAACATGGGTATAGTGGAGACCAATGGGGTCAATTTTGCTGCATTTTAGATGACTGGTTCCGCCAAAAAATGGTGGAGAGATTATTTGTTGACCAGACCAGTTGGGTCTCCTGCTCTTACTTGGGACCAGTACTCTCAGCTCTTCCTAGACAAGTTTCTGCCTATCACATTGAGAGAGGAGTATCGACGTCAGTTTGAGCATCTCCAGCAGGGCAGTATGATTGTTACTCAGTATGAGACCTGTTTTGTGGATTTGGCCCGTCATGCTATTCTTCTGCTTCCCACTGAGAGAGAAAGGGTGAGGAGGTTTATTGATGGACTTGCCCAGCCTATCAGATTGCAGATGGCTAAGGAGACTGGGAGTGAGATTTCTTTTCAGGCGGCTGCCAATGTTGCCAGGCGAGTCGAGATGGTTTTAGCTCAAGGGAGTGGTCAGGGGTTTGATAAGAGGCCTCGTCACTCCGATGGATTCAGTGGAGCCTCATCTGGAGGCCGGGGTACTTATGGCAGAGGCCATTCTTCCAGGCCGTTTCATTCAGCACTCCGGGCATCTCACGGTGCCTCAAGTGGTCGTGGTCCTCATATACCTTATTCCGACCAGCTAGCCTACGGTGCACCACCAGCTCCTATTAGTGCACCCCCACTACTGAGTTATCAGGGTGGTTACTCAGGTCGACAGGGTTAGTTTCAGGGTCAGCAGTCTCAGCAGCCGAGGTCATGTTATACTTGTGGTGATCCGAGACACATTGCTAGATTTTGCCCTCGAGCAATAGGCAGCTCACAGCATCAGAGTTCTCGTGCCATGGTTCCGGCACCAATTGTTGTACCACCTGCTGAGCCAGCCAGAGGCAAAGGTCAGGCAGCCAGAGGTAGAGGCCAGACTGTTAGAGGTAGAGATCAGGCCATTAGAGGTAGAGACTAGCCAGTTAGAGGCCGTCTTAGGGACGTAGTTCAGAGTGGTGGGGCCCAGCCCCGGTGTTATGCTTTCCCAACCTGGCCTGAGGCTGAGTTATCTGACGATGTTATCATAGGTACTATCTCAGTTTGCAATAGAGATGCTTCAGTTCTATTTGATCCGGGATCTACTTACTCATATATGTCATCCTATTTTGCTTCACATTTTGTTGTGCCTCGTGATTTTTTGAGTGCTCCTGTGTGTGTGTCCACACTGGTGGAGGATGCTATTGTTGTAGATCGTGTTTATCGTTCGTATGTGGTCACCAATGGGAGTCTTGAGACTCGTGTAGATCTTCTACTTCTCGATATGGTTGATTTTGATGTCATACTGGGTATGGATTGGCTGTCACCTTATCATGTTATATTAGATTGTCACGCCAAGATGGAGACCTTAGCTTTGCAGGGGTTGCCTCTATTAGAGTGGAGAATGACTCTTGGTCATTCTACCAGCAGGGTTATCTCTTATGTGAAGGCTCGACATATGGTCGAGAAGGGGTGTCTAGCTTATTTGGCTTATGTCCGCGATTCTAGTGCGGAGGTTCCTTCCATGGATTCAGTGCCGGTTGTTCGTGAGTTTCCAGAGGTGTTTCCTATAGACCTGTCGGGGATGCCACCCGACAGGGATATTATTTTCTGCATTGATTTGGCTCCGGGCACTCAGCCCAATTCCATTCCGACATACCGCATGGCCCCGCCAGAGTTGAAAGAATTGAAGGAACAATTGCAAGATTTGCTTGATAAGGGCTTCATTAGACCTAGTGTCACACCCTGGGGTGAACCTGTGTTGTTTGTGAAGAAGAAAGATAGATTGATGAGGATGTGTATAGATTATCGGCAGTTAAACAAAGTCACCATCAATAACAAGTACCCATTGCCGAGGATTGATCATTTATTTGATCAGCTTCAGGGTGCCCAGGTGTTTTCGAAGATTGATTTGAGATCTGGCTACCATCAGTTGAGGATTAGGGCATCCGATGTCCCTAAGACAGCATTTTGGACTCGGTATGGGCATTATGAGTTTCTAGTGATGTCATTTGGGCTAACAAATTCCCCAGCAGCATTCATGGATTTGATGAACCGGGTATTCAAGCCCTACTTGGATTCCTTCATGATTATGTTTATTGATGATATCTTGATATACTCCCACAGTCGGGAGGAGCATGAGCAGCATCTTCAGATCGTTCTTCAGACTCTGAGAGACAACCAGTTATATGCTAAGTTCTTAAAATGTGAGTTTTGGTTGAGCTCAGTTGCTTTCTTGGGTCACGTTGTATCAGCAGAGGGAATTCAGGTGGATCCTAAGAAGATTAAGGCAGTACAGAACTGGCCTAGACCCACATCACCTACAGAGATTTGTAGTTTCTTGGGATTTGCGGGTTATTATCGTTGGTTTGTGAGGGGTTCTCATCTATAGCAGCCCCGTTGACCAGGTTAACCCAGAAGGGTGCCCCGTTCAGATGGCCAGACGAGTGTGAGGCGAGCTTTCAGAAACTCAAGACTGCTTTGACTACAGCGCTGGTATTGGTGTTACCCTCAGCTTCAGGATCTTATACAGTATATTGTGACACATCTCGTATTGGTCTGGGTGCAGTATTGATGCAGGGTGGCAAGGTTATTGCATATTCTTCGCGACAGTTGAAGGTTCACGAGAAGAATTACCCTATCTATGACTTAGAGTTGGCAGCCATTGTTCATGTGCTGAAGATTTGGAGGCACTATCTTTACGGTATGTCATGTGAGGTTTTCACGGACCATCAGAGTTTACAGTACTTGTTCAAACAAAAGGAGCTCAATTTGAGACAGAGGAGGTGGTTGGAGTTATTGAAAGACTATGATATCACCATATTGTATCATCCCGGGAAGGCCAATATGGTGGTCGATGCTTTGAGTAGAAAGTTAGCTAGTATGGGTAGCCTTGCATATATTCCAATTGGTGAGAGACCGCTTAGATTGGATGTCCAGGCCTTGGCCAATCAGTTCGTGAGGTTGGATGTTTCTGAGCCCAGCCGTGTTCTAGCTTGTACAGTTGCTCGGTTTTCTTTGTTTGAGCGCATCAGAGATCGGCAGTATAACGATCCTCATTTGCTTGTCCTTAGAGACATAGTACGACACGGTGGTGCCAAGCAGGTTACTGTTGGAGATGATGGAGTTTTGAGGATGTAGGGTCGTATTTGTGTGTCTAATTTGGATGGACTTCGTGAGTTGATTCTTAAGGAGGCCCACAATTCCCGGTATTATGTTCATCCGGGCGCCGCCAAGATATATAAGGACTTACGGCAGCATTATTGGTGGAGGAGAATAAAGAAAGACATAGTTGCATATGTAGCTCGGTGTCTAAATTGCCAGCAGATAAAGTGTGAGCATCAGAGACCTGGTGATTTACTTCAGAGGTTAGAGATCCCTAATTGGAAATAGGAGTGTATCACTATGGACTTCGTTATTGGACTCTCACAGACTCAGAGGAAGTTCGATATCGTTTGGGTCATTGTGGACAGGCTCATTAAGTCAGCGCATTTCATTCCTGTAGTAGTTACCTATTCCTCAGAGCAGTAGGCAGAGATTTACATCCGTGAGATCGTTCGTCTTCACGGTGTGCCCGTGTCTATCATTTCTGATCGAGGTACACAGTTCATCTCGCACTTCTGGAGGGCAGTACAGCGTGAATTGGGCACGCGGGTTGAGTTGAGTACATCATTTCATCCTCAAACGGACGGACAGTCCGAGCGCACCATTCAGATCTTGGAGGATATGCTCCGCGCATGTGTTATAGACTTTGGAGGATCGTGGGATCAGTTCTTGCCCCTTGCAGTGTCCGCCTACAACAACAGCTACCAGTCGAGCATTCAGATGGCTCTCTATGAAGCATTATATGGTAGACAGTGTCGGTAGCCAGTTGAGTGGTTCGAGCCGGGGGAGGCTCGATTGTTGGGCACAAACTTAGTACAGGATGCCTTGGATAAGGTCAAGATTATTCAGGATTGACTTCGCACAGCTCAGTCCAGGTAGAAGAGTTATGCCGACCGTAGGGTTCGTGACGTTGCATTCATGGTCGGGGAGAGAGTGTTGCTTCGGGTATCACCCATGAAGGGTGTGATGAGGTTCGGGAAGAAGGGCAAGTTGAGCCCTAGGTATATTGGACCTTTTGAGATTCTAGAGAGAGTGAGAGATGTGACTTACAGGCTTGCGTTGCCACCGGGGTTATCATCAGTTCATCCGGTATTCCATGTGTCCATGCTTCGAAAGTATCATAGCGATCCATCTCATGTGTTACATTTCAGCTCTGTCCAGTTGGACAAGGATTTGACTTACGAGGAGGAGCCGGTGGCTATTCTAGCCCGGCAAGTTCGCCAGTTAAGATCAAAGAGTTACCCTTCAGTTTGAGTGCAGTGAAGAGGTCAGCCTGTTGAGGCAGCTACTTGGGAGTCCGAGTCCGATATGCGGAGTAGATATCCCTACCTTTTCACCAGCTCAAGTACTTTTCTATGTCCGTTCGAGGACGAATGATTGTTTTAGAGGTGGAGAATGTGATGACCCAAAAGGTTATCTTATGTTTTAGAACTCGATTTTGCACTCTTAAGTCTTAAAAATCTTATTCTTACCCTCCTCGGTTTACGTGCGCAGTCCGGGAGTGTTTCCGGAAAGCCTTTATGTTGAAAATTGATGAAAATAAGAATTTTATCTT
Organism: Nicotiana tabacum; assembly: GCF_000715075.1. Lineage (NCBI taxonomy): Eukaryota > Viridiplantae > Streptophyta > Magnoliopsida > Solanales > Solanaceae > Nicotiana > Nicotiana tabacum. The sequence continues at coordinate 66,179,758 of NC_134101.1, forward strand.
AAAAGTTAATTTTAGTTGATTTAGGTCAACATTTTTGGTAAAGGGGCCCGGATTCATGTTTTGACGGCCCCGGTGGGTCCGTATCGAAATATGGAACTGGGTATATGCCCGAAATCGAATTCGGAGGCCCCTAGCTCGAGTTATAAATTTTTGGTGAAAATTAAAAGTCTGAAAATCTAATGTCCTTAAGAATTGATTAATATTTGGCATTGTTAGTACCGGGTTCGTATTTTGGTTCCGGAGCCCGGTATAGGTCCAATATAATATTTATGACTTATCTATGAAATTTGGTGAGAAACGGAATCGGTTTGACGTGATTCGGACGTCCGGTTATAAAAGTAGGAATTTTAAAGCTTTCTTGAAATTTTATTGGATTTGGTGCTAAATTCGTAGTTCTAGGTGTTATTTTGGCTATTTGATCATGCGAGCAACTTCGTATGATGTTTTTAGACTTATGTGCATGTTTGGTTTGGAGCTCCGAGGGCTCGGATGAGTTTCGGATAGGCTACGAGATGTTTTGGACTTGGAAAATCTGATATTTTTGCTGCAGCAGCTATTCTTGTATGTTCTTCTTCGCGTTCGCGAAGGTACTCTCGCGAACGCGAAGGGTAAGCTGGTCAGGGTGAGTTTTTACTCTTCGCGAATGCGAAGCGATGGGGGCTTTACCCTTGGCGAACGCGACCAGCTCATCGCGAACGCGTAGTGTTAGGGACCTGGGGGAGGGGTCAGTCTTTCCTTCATCGCGAACGCGAGCAAGGTCTCGCAAACGCGAAGGTCAGGGTGAGCAGCCTTGACGAATGCGAAGGGGGACTCGCGAACGCGTAAGCTTGGCAACTCTGCTCTTCGCGAACGTGACAGTGTCCTCGCGAACGCGATGAACACTGTCGCCCAGTTCATAAAACAGTCCCAAAACGGGACTTAAGCCATTTCTTCACATTTTCAAAAGCCAAACGGCCTAGAGGCGATTCCCCCAAGCTAGATTCTTCCTTAAAGTGTTGGTAAATGATTCTAAACCATTTTCTTTCAATTACCCATTACATTTCATGAATTTTCAACCAAAAATCTAGAGTTTTCATGGTAGAATTGGGGGTTTGGGGTAGAAACTAGGGATTTTGAAATTTGGGATTTAGACCTCAATTTGAGGTCAGATTCCAAAACCGATTATATATCCGGGCTAGGGTGAATAGGTAAATGGATTTTGGTCCGAACCTCAGATTTTGAACAAGCGGGTCCGGGGTCAAGTTTTGACTTTTTGGAGGAAGTTTGGGAAAATCTAAATTTATGCAATGTAATTGATTCTTTTAGCAATATTTGATATCATTGAGTCATTTTTGAATAGATACGAGTGGTTTGGAGGTGAATTCTATAGGAAAAGCTGTGATTGAGTATTGAGTGGCCTTCGGAGCGAGGTAAGGTATCGTGGTTAACACTGACTTGAGGGAATTAGGAACCTCAGACTATTTGCTATATGAAATTCATGTGAGCGGTGTATATGTGAGGTGACGAGTACTTATGCGCCGCCAATTTACCTGTTTTTCCTATTTCTCTCGTTTGCCCATATTTTCTCTTTTTCCCATGCCTAATTGCTACGTATTTAGACTAGTGTTGTTAAGTTGATTGTTTTTATCATGTTCATGGATATCCCGGTGATAATTGAATATTGACTCCGAAGTTAAGGTTGATATTGTGGAACCAAATGTTGAAGTAAGGCTTGTATTTGCTATTCTATCTCCCTGTTGTTAATTGTTCATTGCATTATGGTAAGGGAGAGTGTTAATGCACGAAGGGTGATGTCGTGCCATATTGTGAGTGTTAATGCACGAAGGGTGATGTCGTGCCGTATTGTGAGTATTAATGCACGAAGGGTGATGTCGTGCCGTATTGTGAGTGTTAATGCACGAAGGGTGATGTCGTGCCATGATATGAGAGTTAATGCAGTAAGGGTGATGTCGTGTCATTTTTATTGATTTTATGGTGAGGTTGAGAGTAAAAGCACGGAGGGTAATGCCGTGCAATTTGTTTTCCTTTACTGTATTCGATGTTCCTGTTGATTCATAGTACATTGGTTGTTTCGGTCATTATTCTGCTGTAGTTCTTTATCTCGTATTTCCCTCAGCATATTTTCCCATCCCGATATTACATGTCTAGTTTTTCTTTGTTGTTACTTGTATATATATACTGTTAAATTGTACAGGATGATTTGTAGGTGCCTCGTCTTAGCCTCGTCACTACTTCGTCGAGGTTAGGCTCGACACTTACCCGCACATAGGGTCGGTTGTACTGATACTGCACTCTGCACTTTCTGTGCAGATTTTGGTACCGGCTCGGGTTGATCGAGATTTTTGTTGTTGGACCCGCTATTCGAAGACTCAAGATGAATATGTCGGCGTTCACAGACCTTGAAGTCCCCGCCTAATTTTTTTTTCTGTTTTACTGTTTCTTTCATCCAAACAGTTGTATTTCTTTTAGACTATTACTTGTAGTGAATTCAAAAATGCTCGTGAATTATGACTCCAGATCCGGGTGGTAGTAGTTAATAAAATTTTGATTTTATTCCGCACTCACTATATTTCATCTTAGCTAATTTGTTGTTAATCACTGAATGGAATAAGGATTGGTTTAATGGTTCTCTAACGTTGGCTTGCCTAACAAGTGAAATGTTAGGTGTCATCACGATCCCGACGGTGAAAATTCCGGGTCATGACAGACACCCATGGGTAGGGGTATTCATAAAAAATTAAAAAACCGAACCAAACCGACCAAAAAAACCGATACTTTTTAGGTTTGGATTGGTTTGGTTTTGAATTTTAAAAACCGATCAAATTTGGTTTGGTTTTGGTTTTAATCAAAAAATAACCGGAAAAAACCGAACCAAACCGACTATTAAAGTAGCTATTTAAATTTATTATTACACCTATATATATGTATATTTTTATATAAAATTTCTAAAAATTTATGGTACATACTAGTCATTTATATTTTTAGTCTAGTTCTTTGCTATTATAATAATCTAATTTTTTGCTTTTACATACTAGTTTGATTGGTAGTTTTCTTTTGTTAAGTACAAAAATTTATTTCATGTTAAAAATAATCGATTTTTAATTGAGTACTTTAATTATTCATCACAATGTGATTCAATTATCATCAATGTATCTTGGTAAATGATAGATTTCTCAAAGAGCAATTGATTTGATAGTGTTACGTTGAAAATATGGTCGTCGGAATATGCGTTTAGTAGTGTATGTCTCATATTTAAGAAAAAAAAATCGATGAATAACCGAAAAACCCGAAAACCGACAAAAACCGAATCAAACCAAATCGATAAAAAATCGACTTAATTGGTTTGGTTTGGTTCCAAAATTTAAAAAACTAACTTACTTGGTTTGGTATCTTTTTCGGAAAAAATCGATCCAAACCGAACCATGAACACCCCTACCCAGGCCACAAACGTGAGGACACATATGAATCCCTTATTGTTAGTTGAAGGGAAATTCCACACTTTAGGACTGTATTAATTTTGACGTATTCTGCCAAAAGTAAAAACATGATAAGCTAGTTGCCCGCTCCATCCAAAAATTAAATAATTCCACGTGGGCTTTAATCAACCTGTCTGCAACTACATGGAAAACATCATTGGTGCATTCCTTATTAATACGACAAGAAAACAAAGAAATACAAAATAAATTGGCACATACATCCTCATCTTCCACTACAATATGTATGAGAAACCGAGATTAATAAGTGAGACAATGTGTTGTCCTAATTAAAGTGTCAGCATCTAAAGCAAGTACTTGTTAGGACATGGTTTTTCACTCTTCATGGGAACCAGTAAGTATTGTTGTTAAAAGGTGAATTGACTACAGGAAACTATCTTGCTAAAAGTGCACGAGCTTATTCGCGTAGAACCGAAAAAGGCATAATTAGGACAAGGTTTATCCCATGTCGACATTATGATCTAACATTTGTTATTAAAGGAGTCCTTTAAAAAAAAGATTAATGGGAATTTCAAGGAACATGTAAAGAATAAATATTTGTATATTCTCTTAGAGATACTGATGCACTTATATATTTTAAATAAGCTAACTAATGCATGGCTAAGCAAGACTTGTTAAAGATCATTCCACAGACCGCGAGAAAAGGCATTGGAGCAATAGCAAAGAGGAGGGCATTACGTCAAAAGAGAAATTTGAAAAGAAATTTGTGGTGACAAATAATTGCATGGTACACGAACTTCGACTGCAATACAACTTACCTATAAACGTAAACAAAGAAACAGAATAACAAGAAAATTATTCGGGAAACCAAATTAAGAACGAGATGATTGACTTAATTGGTTCAACACCTCTTCCACTAAACTACGGCCGAAAGTTTTAGGTCACATTACGTATTTGAGCTTTATGAATTTAGTTAGAAGTTTTAACACATCTCATTTAATTTATTCGATTTAAAATATATTACTTATACTTAATTATTTAGTAATTCTTTTAAACATATATGCAGGGTCTAAGAGAAATTACTGAGTTGGAACAAATCATTAGAGATTAGACCATAGCTTCTTCACTAAATCCGGCCTTGGCCATATAAGTGAAGAACAAATGTTGATCTCTTTTGAATATGAAAAAGAAAAAAATAGTAGAGTATAGTATTAAAAAGAAAAAGCTAAAAGTGGAAGCATATGCTTAGAAGATCCTCTATGCACCAACTAGCAAGTCACTTTTTAAAAGTTAAAATAAGGCTAATGTACCAATCTCATTTTTTTCTCTTTAAAGATCATCCTCTCCTCCTACTTCTTCTCCTTCAATTTTTCTCCTTTCCCATAAAAATGGAAGATCAGAAGGATGATGATGACGACGATGATTCATTTTCTTCTTTTTCTTCTTCTTGATGACACGTCATCAAGTAACTTTCTTTGGGCAACTACTAATCCTTTGGCAATGCACTACATATGGCTTATTATATATATGCAGTAAAATATACGTACCAGTTCAAGATTCAAGGCTCTTCTTTTTTAGAAATAGAGTTTTTCTTGTTTGAGGGGGGTACTTTTCTTTCTTCTTTATTTTTCTGCTTTACATCTTTGCTATATTCCAAATTTAATTAGCTGCAATGTGAATGTAATTCAACACTATTCCCTAAGATTTCGTCTTTCAATTATTTCCTTGGGTTTCATGTTTCGTTTTTTATGTAGCTTTAAGGATACTTACTCGATCTTCCACACTTTCCCTCTTGTGTACCATATACAGCTCTTTAGTTTCAAGGCCTCACAGAAAAAAATGATCTTTACTTGTTATATGCTAATGCTAGAGTTTAAGCAACCACCGGTGTTCTTCAAAGCATGTTAACACCAATATTTCGGTTGTTCTTGTTCCTATTTTTAACCCTCTTATCATTTTTAGTCTTTTATTAGCTAGGTTTATTAATTCTCTTTCTCTTTTTTCTTTTTCTGCTCGAAAGGGAGCTAGCTAAATGTTGGGGTTGACACCTTTACCATTTTCTTATTTGTGGTTTGAATTTATTTACATTTGATAAACTATTTACTAACTATGGCGGTATCAAGTAAATTTGTATATATTGTTGAAGACGTATCTGTTTTCATCTCATAACAAGTTGAATTTTGCTAGTAGTAAATAAGTGCACGGCCCATTTTCAAATTTGTCCAAATTAAGTGCCATTCGTTTTGATATCTCATCGGAATCTCAAGCCCTGAATGTGTAGTTTTCAAGTAATGTAAACTCTTCAGTTTATGCAAAATTTAAATTAAAAAAATCGCAAATTCCTAAGAAAGATGAACAAACCAAACATGGAAAAATTGTTACTCCTACTAATTAGCTCTATTTAGTAAAAGAAAGCTTAGAACTTTGCCAAACCAGCATTATTTTTTCGAGCTTCATCGTGACCACTGATGCCGGCAGATGCATGTGGACTGCACATGAAATAAATAAACTATTGAATGCTAAGGTATCTCTTAGATCCCAAACAAACCAAAATTTCAATGTCAATTACTCCCTCTATTTAGCTTAAAGTGATTTTTTTTTTACTCTTCCACACGTATTAAACTAGCTTTTGGTCATAGATTCCTAAATTTGTTTTAAAAAATCTGATTTTGGTTAAGTTTGGTTTGAAAATGAAAAATGTATTTGGACATCAGTTTTCACACTCACAAGTTCTAAAAACTATTACAAATACCTAGCAGTACCTTCATCAATAATATTCATTATCATTATCACAAATCATAGTCATATACATAAATAAATTTGGTACAAAATTATCATTTTTATAATGAACTACATAATACACTATCAGATAACCGAAAAGACGAAGCAGCATTATTACAAAATAATAAATGGTGAGATCTTTTATAAAATACAAAAGTTTGGGACAATTTTCAAAAAATGTAATAGTAATATTTTACTATCTGAGTTCGTTTGATGGAAGTTTTGGCAGAGTTTGGATTGAAAATTTTGAAGCAAAGACTGAAAAATTTGTTGAGGAAGAAGAACACAGCCTTCAACTTTTTGGTTTGAAGCTCGCCAACCCTCTTTTGCAAAGTAATTACCGTCATGAGTTCGTATTTGAAGGAGAACAAAAAGAGAAAGTTGAGATACCACTATCACTGTAAGCTTTGAAGTTTGGTATGACAATTGAATTTTGAGATTTAAGATCCGTTGTATACGGTGAAAATCGATTTCGACCTTCGTATGAATAGTTAAGATTGGACCATAATTGATCGAAGGTCATCTTCATAATATCGAGATGAGATCTGAATACAGGTCATCAAGCTCAAATTTCTGGGACCGATCAAATATTGAGCTCGAAGTTATTATCGAGCTCGAGTCCAAATCGAACTATGATGTGAAGCGGTGTCATCGAGCTTAAGAGCCAGAGATCGACCAATATCGAGCCCGAGTCGATACCGTGCCCCTAGTCAATATCGAGCTCGAGTTAGTATCGAGCTCGAGTTAATATCGAGCTCTAAATCTGAAAATCGACCAATACCAAATCTGATCAAGATCGAGCCAAGAGACAAGAGCCGTTACAGCCGCACTAAAGGAGAGAATCTCGGCAGGAATTAGGGAAAAGCTAATCTATCATGGGATCCCCACTATGTATTTTTAATTATATCTAAAGTAGGATCCCTCTACTATAAGAGGGATAGCTACTATTTCTGTACAGACATCAGACATTAAGGCATTCATACACTCTCATATTATTGATATTCACAGAGAAAAACATATTGATATTTATAGAAGAGATTATCCTTTTTTAAGCTTTGTATATTGATTCGTCTTGCTTGTTCATAAACCGTTTTCCACTCAGTTTGGTTTGTATTTCATTCTTTATACAGTCAATACTCAACATATTTCTACTTACTTTCTGATTTATGCCAAGTTATACCGCGTATCCTTAGAACTACGTATAAATTCAACTCTATCCGTTTTTCGGGTAAACAGTTTGGCGCCCACCGTGGGGCCAAGGATAACAGTGGTCATTTGGTACGAATCTCTGCAAAATACACCATTTTACGCTTGCTCTTGGAAGTATCTTTGATTTCAGGTTGAAAACGACGAATTCTCAATTAATGGCTCTACCTATCGACAACGAAGTCGGCCTTCAAGATGAGAACAACAACTTAACCCCCGGGGGTGGAAGGCCAATCGTTGATCCCGTTGGAGCTCGGGTCGAAGAGCTAATAGACGTTAACTCACATGCGGCCATCGAGGCGAACCAACGTTCTAACCCTGAAAATAACATTCATGGTGGAACTCGGTATGCAGCTCGAAATACCCAAAACGCTGAGGAAAACGGAATCAGCTTGCGTATGATTTTCGAAATGTTGCAAGATCAACAGGTAGCAATAGCCCAGTTGCATAGCCAAACCCATGCACCGACCAGACTCGAGCCCAGTCCACCCCAAGAAGTCACCCACAAAACGGGGCCAACTATAATAAAGTCAAATGAGCAAGAATCGGGGACTAATCCCAAAATTTTTAAGATGTTCGAAGAACTGACAAAACGAATAGAGAAAGGAGGATCGAAGCGAACGACAAAAAAGTGGAAACATATAACTCCGGGATTGATCAAATCCCAGGAGCACCACCGATATTAAAGGGCTTAAATTCCAAAAAAATTGTACAAAAGCCTCCCCCCCCCCCAGCGCGGCTCCTAAACCAATCCCGAAGAAGTTTTGCATGCCCGAAATATCTAAATATAATGGAACGACCAACCCCAACGAACATGTCACCTCTTACACATGTGCCATTAAAGGGAACGATCTAGAGGATGATGAGATCGAATCTGTATTATTAAAAAAATTCGGTGAAACCCTGTCAAATGGAGCAATGATATGGTATTATAATTTACCATCTAACTCTATTGATTCTTTTGCTATGCTTGCAGATTCTTTCGTAAAAGCACATGCCGGAGCCATAAAGGTCAAAACCAGGAAGTCGGACCTTTTCAAGGTAAGGCAGAAGGACAACGAGATGCTAAGAGAGTTCGTATTTTGTTTCCAAACGGAACAAATGGATCTATTACTGGTCACTGACGATTGGGTTGTACAAGCTTTCATTCAAGGACTGAACGAGGGGAGCTCGATGGCTTCACGAAAGTTGAAGCAGAATTTGATCAAGTACCCGGCTATTACTTGGGCCGATGTACACAATCTATATCAATTGAAGATCAGAGTTGAAGACGGCCAGTTGGGGTCTAGGTCCGTTATTAAAAGGGACATCGACCGAGAACCAAGGTCAAACAAGGATTGATATCGGCCGTATAACAGAGATCGTATGGGTAGCAAACTGTAACGACCCGGCTGGTCGTTTTGAGAGTAATAGTCTTGATCCCCTATTTACTTCTTCTCTCATATCTATTCCTGCTATTGTGACTTTCCGGAAAGTTTCATTTTGATTTTTGGAGTGTTTTGGGATACTTAGTCCCTAAATGGAGGTTTAAGCCTGAGGATTTGGACCGTAGTCGAAACTGTGTGAAGACAATTCTGGAATGGAGTTTCGTCAGTTCCGTTAGCTCCGTTAGGTGATTTTGGGCTTAAGGGCGCATCCGGATTGTGTTTTGGAGGTCTGTAGCTTATTTAGGCTTGAAATGGCGAAAGTCGAATTTTTGGAGATTTGGATCGGTAGTGAAAATTTTGATATCGGAGTCGGATTACGATTTCGGAAGTTGGAGTAGGTCTGTAATATTGAATATGACTTGTGTGAAAAATTTGGGGTCAATCAGACGTGGTTTGGTTGGTTTCGGCATTGGTTGTCGAATTTGAAAGTTTCAAGTTCTATAAGTTTGAATCGGAGGATGATTTGTAATTTTAGCATTGTTTGATGTAGTTTGAGGATTCGACTAAGTTCGTATCGAGTTATAGGACTTGTTGGTATGTTTGGTTGAGGTCCCGAGGGCCTCGGAGTGATTTCGGGTGGTTAGCGGCTTGATTGTAGTTAGGAATTGCAGCTGAAGTGCTGCTGCTACTGGTGTAACCGCACCTGCGGTCCCATAGCCGCAGGAGCGGAGCCTGGGATTCTAAGTGGAATCCGCACATGTGATGGTATTTTTGCAGGTGCGGCATCGTAGATGCGACAGACAGTCTGTAGGTGCGAGATTTCTGGACAGAACACTTAAATGCAAGGGTTCGCAGGTTTTGCTCATTTTCAACATTTTGAGCTCGGGTTTGGCAATTTCTTGAGAGCATTTTTGAGGGGTTTCTTGAGTTAAGTCCCTTGTGCTTATTTTAATCAATAATCTTGCTTCCCCATTTATTTTTTCACCTAGTTAGTGTGTATTTAAGGTGGAATTTGGGAGTTTGAGACTAAGGATTTGGAAATCTTGATTTGTGTATTTAAAGGACCATTTGGTGTCGGATTTTAGTAAATTTGATATGGTTAGACTCGTGAGTGAATGAGTGTTCGTATTTTGTAACTTTTATCCGATTCCGAGACGTGGACCCGGGTCAACCTTTTAGGGCGAATTTTGGAATTTTTATTAAAGTATTGATTTCATTAATTAGATGAGTCTACTATGGTTGTATTTATGATTTGTAATTGCTTTTGGCTAGATTTGGGCCATTCGGAGCCGGATATTCGTGGGAAAGGCATTGTGATCGATTGATTGAGCTTTGTTCGAGGTAAGTGGCTTGCCTAACCTTATATGGGGAACTCCCCGTAAGATTTGTACTATTTTTTATATATGAGTGTCGTGTGCGTGAGGTGACAAGTACGTACACGGGATAATTGTGTAAAACCCCGATTTTTCTACTAAGTAATAACCTGATTTCCTTCTTATTTGAGTTTCATCAACATGTGTAGTATCCGGCTAGACTAGAATAGCATGCCTACTTACCCTAACTATTTACTTGAACTATGTGCAGATGTTTAGTGAATTTACCTATCTTTCCTTAACTAGTACATAGGTTGAACTGTAGAATTTCGTGTCGTAACTATTGAATTCTATTGTTTGGCTGCATATTTACTTTGGGACTACAAAACGGTATTTCGAGAGATCTCCATGTACTGCATATTTACTTTGGGACTACAGAACGGTATTACGAGAGATCCCCTGTACTGTATATTTACTTTGGGACTACGGAACGGTATTCCGGGAGATCCTCCTGCACTGCATATTTACTTTGGGACTACGGGACCGTATTCCGGGAGATCCCCCTGTTCTGCACATTTACGTTGGGACTACGAGACGGTATCTTGGGAAAATCCCCTGTTATTATCTCTTTGTACTGAGCTGTTGTCTTCTATGATTTAATTCTTGTTAACTTTTAGTCTTTATTTTATGGCGGTATTTCATTTTATCTTGTGTTATTATATATATACCAGTAGGGCCCTAACCTAACCTCGTCACTACTCGACCGAGGGTAGGCTTGGCATTTACTGGGTACCGATTGTGGTGTACTCATGCTACTCTTTTGCGCATATTTTTCGTGTGCAGATCCAGGTGCTCCTTATGAGACGCACTATCAGTGAGCCGGGACAGCTTTGGAGACTTCAAAGTATATCTGCCGCATTCGCAGACTCAGAGTCCCCTTCTACTCTTCCCCATGTCAATTATCTTCTGTATTTTCTTTTGATAGACTCTAATGTATAGAGACACTAGATTTTCCTTCTGTAGTTTGTGATTCATGATGTTCCGGGTTTTGGGAATGCTGTGTAGTATATTGAGGAGTTGGTTATTATACATGCCAAGTGGCATGGTACTCGGTTATAGTGTTATTGCTACAGTTTGTTGTTAAATTTATGCTTTCATTTCATTTATTCTGCAAAATGTTAGGCTTACCTAGTCATAGAGACTAGGTGCTGTCACGATGTCATACAGAGGGAAAATTGGGTCGTGACAGCGAACCAAGACGTGACCCCGTACAAAGAAATAAAAGAAGTGATCGAGGCCAAGGGTCTCGAGGGCTGATGAACAGGAATGGGTTCGACAGGCATACCGGACCTAAGGAAGCACCACAGTTATCAGAGTATAACTTCAGCATCGATGCATCTGCCATCGTGTCAGCTATCGGACGCATCAAAGATACTAAATGGCCTCGACCTCTGCAGACCGATCCCGCCCAGAGGAATTCCAATCAAATATGCAAATATCATGGCATTCATGGCCATAGAACGAAAGATTGCAGGCAACTGAGAGAGGAGGTAGCCCGGTTATTCAATAAAGGGCACCTTCGAGAATTCTTAAGTGACAGGGCCAAAAACCATTTCAAAAATAGGGATTTCAGTAGACAAAATGAAAAATAAGAGCCACAACACATCATCCACATAATCATCGATGGGATCGATATCCCTCAGGGGTCGGTGCTTAAACGTACTAAGATCTCGGTTATAAGAGAGAAGCGACCTCGAACTCAGGATTACGCACCCATAGGAACCCTGTCCTTTAATGATGAAGATGCAGAAGGAGTCATGCAACCTTACAACGATGCACTGGTAATATATGTACTTATAATAAAACTCAATTTATGCGTGTGTTAATTGATTTAGGTAGCTTGTCCAACATTATTAAATCGAAGGTCGTAGAGCAGCTCGGTCTACAGGATCAGGTCGTGCTCACAACCCTGATTCTAAACGGATTCAATATGACATGTGAAACTACTAAGGGCGAGATAATTCTGCCAATAAACGTGGCCGGAACCATTCAAGAAACAAAGTTTCACGTAATCGAAGGCGATATGAGGTACAACGCCCTTTTTGGAAGACCGTGGATCCATAATATGAGAGTTGTACCTTTGACCCTCCACCAGGTTCTGAAATTCCCAACATCGGAGGGAGTCAAAATAGTTACGGAGAACAACCGGCCGCAATATAAATATTTGCCGTCGAGGAAGGAATTTCGAAGGGGGAACATGATACCAAATAGCAATCACAAATGTCAGCTTCGACCCAACTAGAGAATCAGAAGACTGACAAAGATGATGAACGTGGGGTCCCTCGATCCTTCGTGGTCCCCGATGATTCTGATGCTACCTAATTAACGGTCGAAGAACTGGAGCAAGTCATACTAATCGAACATCTGCCAGAACGAAAGGTATATCTGGGCACAGGGTTAGATTCCGAGCTCAGGAGAAAGCTTATTCAATTTCTTATAGCTAACATATACTGTTTCGCTTGGTCCCATCTTGACATGACAGGGATACCACCGGGAATCACCACTCATAAGCTAAGCTTGGACCCAAAATTCTGCCCGGTAAAACAAAAAAGAAGGCCCCAGTCCGAGGTCAAACTTGCCTTCATCAAAGACGAGGTAACCAAATTTCTTAAAATAGGGTCCATTCGGGAAGTAAAATACCCGGAGTGGATAGCAAATGTGGTGGTAGTCCCTAAAAAGAGGAACAGGCTTAGAATATGTATAGATTATAAAGACCTGAATAAATCATGCCCTAAGGATTCTTTTTCTTTGCCTAATATCGATCGTATGATCGATGTCACGGCTGGCCACGAGACTCTCAGTTTTCTCAATGCCTATTCCGAGTACAACCAAATACAGATGAACCCGGAGGATCAGGAAAAGACCTCATTTATCACTAAGTACGGGACTTACTGTTATAATGCAATGCCATTCAGCCTAAAAAATGCTGGTGCAACTTACCAACGCCTAGTAAACAGAATATTCAAAAAAAAAATAGGAAAATCAATGGAGGTTTATATTAATGACATGTTAGTTAAATCTGTGCGAGTAGAGGACCATTTAAAGCATTTGCAGGAAACTTTCTACATACTAAGGGACTACAATATGAAGCTCGATCCCAAAAAATGTGCTTTCGTGGTTGGCTCGGGCAAGTTTCTCAGTTTTATGGTGTCCAATCGAGGAATCGAGATTAACCCCTATAAAATCAAAGCAATCGAGGATATCATAGTGGTAGATAATGTAAAGGCCGTACAAAGGCTAATGGGACGGATAGCCTCCCTGGGACGGTTCATTTCGAGATCCTCGGATAAGAGCCACCGATGTTTCTCTCTACTTAAAAAAGAAAAGTAATTTTGCATGGACTCCGGAATGTCAGCAAGCTTTGGAAGAGCTAAAACGGTATTTATCGAGCCCTCCGTTGCTTCATACCCCAAAGGCAGACGAACAACTTTATCTGTATCTAGCTGTCTCAGAGATAGCAGTGATTGGAGTCCTAATTCGAGAAGAACGAGGTACGCAATTCCTTATTTATTATGTCAGTCGAACTTTAGGTGAGGCCAAAACTAGATATCCACACTTAGAAAAATTAGTGCTTGCTTTAATAAGTGTCTCTAGGAAACTAAAACCATATTTCCAGTGCCATCCGATACATGTTGTAACATTTTATCCTTTACGAAATATTTTACACAAACCTGAGCTTTCAGGTCGATAGGCCAAATGGGCCATAGAGATCGGCAAGTACGACATCGAGTATAGACCTCGAATTGCTATCAAATCTCAAATCTTAGCGGAATTCGTGGCTGAATTTACACCGGCCTTCGTACCCGATATTGGAAAGGAATTACTGATAAAATCGGGTACCTCTACGGGAGTCTGGACCCTCTTTACGGACGATGCCTCGAACACAAAGGGGTCCGGACTAGGCATCGTACTAAAATCGCCCACAGGTAATGTAGTTAGACAGTCTATTAAAACTACAAAATTGACTAACAATGATGGCGAGTATGAGGCCGTGATTGCAGGTCTCGAACTAGCTAGAAGTTTGGGAGCCGAGGTCGCGGAGGCTAAATGTGATTCCCTCCTCATGGTAAATCAAGTCAACGGGATTTTTGATGTCCGAGAAGATCGAATGCATAGGTACTTGGATAAATTACAAGTGACTCTACATCGATTCAAGGAATGGACTTTGCAACATATACTTCGAGAGCAGAACAGTGAGGCCGGCGCTCTTGTAAACTTAGGTTCGTCGGTCGAGGATGACGAACTCAACTCGGGAACTGTCATACAACTCATGAAATCAGTAATCGAAAAAGGTCATGCCGAGATAAACTCCACAAGTCTAACCTGGGATTGGAGAAACAAATATATAAAGTTCTTCAAGAATGGGAAACTTACATTGGATCCAAAGGAATCGAGAGCTCTACGCACAAAAGCTGCACGATTCATCTTATCCAATGATGGAACGCTATTTAGAAGGACGTTCGGTGGTCTACTGGCAATATGTTTAGGATCGGGAGATACCAACTACATCCTACGTGACATTCACGAGGGCACTTGTAGGAATCATTCCAGTGTTGATTCAGTAGTCCACAAAATAATCAGAGCAGGATATTATTGGATCGATATGGACAAATATGCAAGGGAGTTCATTTGAAAATGTAACAAATGTCAAAGACATGCGCCCATGATTCATGAACCCAGGGAACTCCTCCACTCGGTCCTATCTCCATGGCCTTTCATGAAATGGGGAATGGACATCATCGGCCCCCTCCTATCGGCCCCAGGTAAGGCTCAGTTTATTTTGTTTATGACTGATTATTTCTCTAAATGGGTTGAAGCACAGGCTTTCGAGAAAGTCAGAGAAAAGGAAGTGATAGACTTCATTTGGGACCACATCTTATGTCGGTTTGGGATGCCATCCGAGATTGTATGTGATAATGGAAAGCAATTCATCGGCAGCAAAGTAACTAAATTTCTCGAAGACCACAAAATCAAAAGGGTTCTATCAACACCTTATCATCCCAGCGGAAAAAGACAGGCCGAATCGACCAATAAAACCATCATCTAAAATTTTAAGAAAATATTAACCGACGCTAAAGGAAAATGGAGAGAAATACTACCCGAAGTCCTATGGGCATACCGCACAACATCGAAATCTAGTACCGAAGCGACACCATTCTCGTTGGTTTATGGCGCCGAAGCTCTTATCCCGGTTGAGGTCGGAGAACCTAGGGTCAGGTTTCGATATGAAATAAATGAGTCGAATATCGATAAAATGAACACAAGCCTAGAATTATTGGATGCAAAAAGAGAAGCAGCTCTCGTCCGATTAGCCGCCCAAAAACAGAAAGGTATTATAATCGAAGAACCAATCTTCGATATTTTAAAATCGGGGACTTAGTGCTAAGGAAATTTACCTCAACACCCGAAATTTAAATGAAGGAAAACTGGGTCCGAACTGGGAAGGACCGTATCAGGTTCTCGAAATCGTCAGAAAAGGATCCTACAAGCTCGATGTAATAAACGGCAAACAACGACCAAGCAATAGGAACGTATCGCACCTAAAACGATACTATTGTTAAGGTACGACCCTCCTATATTCATTTATATTTTAAAATTAACCCTTGCATGTGTTCGACCAAAAACAGGGATGGATTATTCAACTTGAAGCCTTTAGGCCTGAAAGCACGTGTTGCACTCTTTTTTCCTTAGACCGGTTTTGTCCCAAATGGGTTTTTCGGCAAGGTTTTTAATGAGGCAACCATTGATCATGCTAACTTAGAACAATTCAATAGTATCCGAGGCCTCTTTACAATCAACCTCGAATACTGGGGGGCATTACCCTCGAATATATCAAGTTTGATTATCAAGTTCGATGCAAGAAAGTTACTTCATGACAACAGGGTTTCGATAGGAAAAATTGTAAGGGCCAAATGGTCAAAACGAACCATGCTCGTGTAGTTTGCTCGAGCCCTATCACAAAACATGAACACATGTATAATGATATAAAGTGAAATTTCTTCATTACCGATATCTCACATCTCAGAATCCATCCTCTATTTCGTGATCTATTATGCAAACGGGCTTAAAGGCCGACCATTACCCCATAAATTGAGGACTCGCAAACGAAAAATCAATGAAATCAAGCCCCACATAAGCCTAAGGGCTACTCTTATGTCGAGTTCGAGCTAACACTCACTCGACTACTAAGCTTACGGTCTACATTACTTCGAGTTCGAGCAAATACACACTCGACCATAAAGCCTACGTGCTACATTACTTCGAGTTCGAGAAAACACTCACTCGACTATTAAGCCTAATGGCTACTCTTACTTCGAGTTCGAGCAATCACTCACTCGACCATAAAGCCTACGAGCTATATTACTTTGAGTTCGAACAAACACTCACTCGACTACTAAGCCTAAGGGATACTCTTACATCGAGTTCGAACTAACACTCACTCGACTACTAAGCCTATGGGTTATATTACTTCGAGTTAGAGCAAACACTCACTCGACCATAAAGCCTATGGGCTACATTACTTCGAGTTCGAGCAAACACTCACTCGACTATTAAGCCTAATGGCTACTCTTACTTCAAGTTCGAGCAATCACTCACTCGACCATAAAGCCTACGGGCTATATTACTTTGAGTTCGAGCAAACACTCACTCGACTATTAAGCCTAAGGGATACTCTTATTTTGAGTTCGAAGCAGTAACTCACTCGACCATAAAGCCTACGGGCTACATTACTTCGAGTTCAAGCAAACACTCACTCGACTATTAAGCCTAAGGGCTACTCTTACTTCGAGTTCAAGCAATCACTCACTCGACCATAAAGCATACGGGCTACATTACTTTGAGTTCGAGCAAACACTCACTCGACTATTAAGCCTAAGGGCTACTCTTACTTCGAGTTCGAGCAATCACTCACTCGACCATAAAGCCTAAGGGCCACTCTTACTTCGAGTTCAAGCTAACACTCACTCGACTACAAAGCCTAAGGGCTACTCTTAATTTGAGTTCGAGAAATCACTCACTCGACCATAAAGCCTAAGGGCCACTCTTACTTCGAGTTCGAGCAGTCACTCACTCGACCATAAAGCCTAAGGGCCACTATTATCTCGAGTTCGAGCAAACACTCACTCGGCCAAAAAGCCTAAGGGCTACTCTTACTTCGAGTTCGAGCAATCACTCACTCGACTATTATGCCTAAGGGCTACTCTTACTTCGAGTTCGAGCTAACACTCACTCGACTATTAAGCCTAAGGGCTAATCTTACTTCGAGTTCAAGCTAACACTCACTCGACTATTAAGCCTAAGGGATACTCTTACTTCGAGCTCGAGCAAACACTCACTCGGTTATAAAGACTACAAGGTACGACTTCGATCAAATTGCCTAAAGCCTCGAACTTATGAAAACTTTCATAAGGCATGAATGAAACAAAATCTCCACAAAGCAGAGAATAAAACAAAAGACAAGTTGGGAAAGGAAAAGATCTTTATATATATATAAGAGTATTTACAAGGTCCGATCAGGACCCTACACAAAAAGATCAAAATGGAAAAGACCCTAAGTTTCCTGATTATCTCTGGGGGCAGTCACTTCTCCATCGGGCTCCTCCCCGCTCTCAGACCCACTCTTGCTCTCATCAATATAATCATCATCATCGGAAGCCAGGGCTCCAACATCGGCTTCAAGCTCTTTAGCCTTTAGTATCTCTTCGGTAAGGTCGAAACCTCGAGCATGGATCTCCTCGATGGTTTCCCTTCGAGATTGGCATTTGGCGAGTTTAACAACCCAATGTGCTCGAGTTTGAGCGGTCTCGGCTTCCTCTCTCACTTGTACTTGGGCGGCTTCAGCATCGGCCTGATAGACGGCCACGATTGCATCTGCCTCGGCCTTTGCTTTCTCGACCTTGGCAAATTCAGAAGCCAACCGAGCTTCGAACTCCTCTATTTTATTGCTTGAGCCGAGCTCTTCTCCTTCATGCCTTGAAGTTGACTTTCGACTGATGATAATTAAGCTCGAGCGGTCTCTTTCTCTGCAGCAAGACGGTCCATACCTTCTTTCCATCCCAAGGACTTCGCCTTTATCGTGTTGACCTCCTCACGAAACTGCTCGATCCTCTCGATCTTCTACTGCAGCTATGAGATTGAAATGTTAGCCACCGTTCTTGAGTCGAGCCCATGAGCGTTTAAAATTTTCATTACCTGCTCGATCACGTCATCTCAGCTCTGCCCGAGACTTGGAAAAACTCCTCTTAATGAAGAGCTAAAGCCTATACAAAAAAGAGAAAAAGTTAGGCAGAAAATGGAAAAATATGACATCAACAAAGGAAATCGAGACTTACCCAATTCAGGGCTCGTTAAACCTCAAAGAAAAGACCCGACGCATCACTCAAGCCGGCAGCATCCTCGATACCGGTAAACAAATCACGGAAGGGGTCCTCTACCTCATGGGCCCCATCTACCTCGAGGGTCCCTAAAGCTCGGGCTTCCCGAATTGCCCCTTCGAAAAAAGCAGGGAGAGTAGGCGAGTCTCTGATTACTATTGCCCCAAGCGAGTCGTTTAGGGCATTCTCCTCAATTCGAAGAGCTTCAAATATACCCACCGGTTGTTGACTTCGATGGGAGGCATCCTCGATCTCCAACGACTAGGGGACTTTGCCCGAGTCCTTCTCCGATATCCCCTCAGTTCGAGACGGAGCCTCATCAACCGCCATCGACCCAGCTGCCTTTGGGGCATTGATGGTTTTCTTTACTCGGGCCACCAGTATGGACCCGTCGTTTTATTTTTCTCCTTCGTCTTCATCCCTTAGACCCTGAACTGATTCTTCGATCAAAGGGATGGTATTCTTTCTCGGCTTACAAGCCGTCCTTGTCTTAATTTTGGATCCTCGGATGTAGATGCCCTTTTTATCTTGTTGTCCTTCGCCGATTTCAGAACCGGGGCCGAAGTCTCTTCCTTGCCAGACGGAGGCCTCATAACCGCATCTTTGCCCAGGCCTATACACAAAAAAATTGGTTAAGTATAATAAAGACATTTTGTTCGAATCATCAAAGACATGGGAAAGAGGCTTACCATGAGTTTTGGCCTCCCATCGGCCCTTTGATAAGTCGCGCCACGAGTGCTCGGCATATGTAGAGATTGAAGCCAGGTCCCGTACCCAACTCTCAAGGTTAATAATACCACCGGGTATCCAAGCAACTGCTACATCATGAAAAAGGATATCGGTGAGAAAGAAACAAAGGAGCAAAATAATAGGAGCTAACAGTAGAATTATACTTACACTTCATGTTCCATTCATCGGGAAATGGAATCTTCTTGGCCGGGATTAGGTCGGAAGTCTTCACTCGAACAAACCTGCCCATCCAGCCTCGGTCCTTGTCCTCGTCTATGCTTGAGAATAGCACTTTGTTAGCCCAGCGCTGGAGCTTTATTAACCCACCTCGATAGAGGCGGGGGATGTACAATCTAATGAGGTAGTCGAGGGTGAAAGGCATCCCCTCGACTTTGTTCACGAAGAATCGGATTAGAATATTGATCTGCCAAAAAGAAGGATGGATTTGGCCTAGGGTTATTTGGTATTGGCAGCAAAAATCGATGACAACTAGGTCGAGGGGGCCCAACGTGAAAGGGTAAGTATAAGCACTTAAAAACCCTTTCACATGAGTAGTAATGTCTTCTTCGGGAGTCGGGATTATCACTTCTTTGTTCTCCCGGCTGCAATCTTTCCTTAACTGTTTAAGATGTCCTTCGGTTATCGAGCACATATACCTCGATATTGGCTCGTATCGACCGGGAACCGGCGAGGCTTTGTCGATCTTAAAATCAGAGGTAAGAACACACACCCGGGAACACACTCCTCAGGTCGTGGCTCCACCGGTGTTTTGTCGTCGGTGGGCCACGAAGAAGAAGCTTTTTCTCTTTGAGGAACGATTTTTGACGTTTTCGCCATTTGGATTTGAAGACTAAAGATAGAGGAAGATGACAAGATTTGGTGTTCTGAAGAGGGATTTTGCAGTGAAAATCACAAATTTATAGATAAATAACTCACAAGATGCGAAAAAGAACTTAGAAGATTTGGAAATTGGAGATGTAAAAGTAAAAAATGGTAAAAGAGGAGCTATTTATAGGGTTGGCAATAACAGTTCAATATCAGCAATGGCCGACCATCGTCTGACACGCATTTAATGCCTTGGTAACTGAACCGACGGAAAATCTATCATGTAAGTCATGGTCGGACTCGATGCAAATGTCAGTGTATATCTAATCATACCGTTAAAAAATCATGCCGTTTCTCGTCACATTCTTCCCGAGAAATGAGGGCACTATCTGTATACGGTCAAAACCGATTTCGACCTTCATATGGATAGTCAAGATTAGACCATAATGGACCGAAGGTCATCTTCATAATATCGAGATAAGATCTGAAGATAAGTCACCAAGCTCAAATTTTTTGGACCGATTAAATACCGAGCTCGAAGTTATTATCGTGCTCGAGTCCAAATCGAACTATGATGTGAAGCGGTGTCATCGAGCTTAAGAGCCATAGACCGACCAATATCGATCCCGAGTCGATACTAAGCCCCGAGTCAATATCGAGCTTGAGTTAATATCGAGCTCTATATCTGGAAATCGACCAATACCAAATCCGATCAAGATCGAGCCAAGAGACAAGTGCTGTTACAGCCGCACTAAGGGAGAGAATCTCGGCAGGAATTAGGAAAAAGCTAATCTATCATGGAATCCCCACTATGTATTTTTAATTATATCTAAAGTAGGATCCCTCCACTATAAGAGGGATAGCTACTATTTCTGTACAGACATCAGACATTAAGGCATTCATACACTCTCATATTATTGATATTCACAGAGAAAAACATATTGATATTCATATAAGAGATTATCCTTTTTTGGGCTTTGTATATTGATACGTCTTGCTTGTTCATAAACCGTTTTTCACTCAGTTTGGTTTGTATTTCATTCTTTATATAGTCAATACTCAACATATTTCTACTTACTTTCTGATTTGTGCCAAGTTATACCGCGTATTCTTAGAACTACGTATAAATTCAACTTTATTCGTTTTTCGGGTAAACAATCTGTGGTATTTTAAAGTTAAAAAATTGAGTGAAAATCACTTATTGAGCTTGGAAGAGAAAATGGCAATTGCTTTTGTAGAGTTTGGTGGTTAAATTTTATGACCACCGTTTTTGACATATTAAAGGTTAGGTAATTCCTTTGAGTGGGGTTCGGGTGGGGACGGAACATATTGAGGGGGTTCGGGTGGGTTAGGAAAATATGCTTGGTCGGGTTGGTTAAAATAGAAAATAAGGTGTGTCTTTTACGGGCAATCAGATCATGCCACATGGCTTTTTGAAAGAGGATTTAACATCAATGGTAATTTGAATCTCAAGGTGCACCAATAAGGGTATTTTCAATAAAGAAACTAAAACGAAGGATAGGTATAGCTTATTATAGATAGATAGTAATAGGGTAAATATGGTCCTTTTCGTAGTAATTTATGTGATCACAAAGCCAAATCATTGTACTATATACTAGATAGAACAATGATACTTCAAGTTCAATCCGATTTTTCTTTCACATAATTAAGATCAAAATTCCTTTTGATATTGTTATTTTGAATGGAGTCGTTTGAAATAATCGGTGTTTTTCGTCCCCTCTCCGCCCAGAAAAAAAAAGACTTAGAGCCTATTTGGCCAAGACCGAAGTTGTCCTACTTTATTAATTTCACCCTTATATTTTGCGTGATCCTATTACCCCTTAACAACTTTGAATCAATATTATTGCTCCTGACCTACACCAGTTTCAACAAAGAAAGTGATTTGCCCGCACCAATATTGCTTGACACGTGTAAAAATGTAAATTATATATTAAAAAGGAAAAAGACCTATTTTTCATACCCACCTTCCAAAATATACTTTCAAATCCCTTATTCTTATCCCAACCCCTAGTCCCATAACCATCTTTTTTGTCTATCTCCCCAAAAATAATTGGCCACCCTTTGAATGAGAAAAAAGAATCAAGTTCTATTATAAGAATAAAGAAAATATTTGAACTCATTCGACAAAAACACATCATCATGGAAAAGAAATTTTCCATCATCAAATTCTCCAATTAGAAAAATAGAATCAATTTATCAAGGAGAAAAAGAAATTTCTTCCATAGCCGATTTCACTGATGATAACATAAGGATTTCTATTAATTGCATTTGAGTTGGCATTTTCAGTTCTTCTTCTTTGCTGCTTGTAAAATTTATTGAGTACTTTATTTGGTTAAAATATAAAATATGATGGTATTAGAAAGAGAGTATTGTCCATAAACTCAACTGGGTTATTTGATTTTGATCCAATGAGGGAGAAGAAAGAAGGAGAAGATTGCGTAATTATTATTTTTTTGAAGCTTTGCTGAAAATCATTGGTAGATTGTTTTGGTTGAAGCTTTGGTGAACTTTATTTTGTATGAATTCAGGTGGGGTAGTGGGATATTGAGGTGGTGAAGTGGTGGAGGGAGGTGGCAACCTGTTAATGAAGAAGAAGGTTGAACAGAAAAAGAAAAAGGAAAAAAAGTAATTAAATAATAATATAAAATGAAATAAAGTATATTTAATAACAAAATCTTGCAAAAAAATCAATTTTTAATTTTCTTCTTGATTCTCACTCTCCTTAAAAAAGTGATAAAGAGAGTGATATACACTCTCTATGCCACATGGGCTCGAAAAGAGGTAATAACATCGATTCGAATTATTCAGGAAGATCATGGGACTCCCCCAAAGTATAAGGGTGTAACTAGCAAAATGAGACAACTCCAGGGTGGTAATTATGTATTATCCCTTGAAAGAAGCTATAAGTTCTGGCTTCTTCCAAAACACAGAAGCAGAAACTCTGAAGGACTAGGGTTTGTTCCATTGAAGGAGATATTGATCCAAAATCATCCCCCATCATTTAAGGTGAGTTTTAACACGATTTGAGTCAAATTATTACTCCCCAACATAGATTCTAATAAGGTTTCATCTTGAAATTATTAGATTATCAAGAAGAACTCAAGAATATGACTCTTCTTCCAACCTAGGATTTTGCAAATCGAGGTAAGCCTTACAACTCACATCCAACTACGATTATTAAAAGAATAAGAATGTTGATAATTGTTCCAAAGAACTACTATGAAAACCTAGATTAACTTTGAGAAGAACCAACCTAGGGTTTCTAAAGTTGGAATTTTAAGACTTTTATACTTGATTCATAAATTAACTATGTATAGATTAGTTTAGCAAATGAAGGTATTCAAAGGCATGAAATCAAGGTGAGTTGAGATAATGCTTTTACTAAAAGTTGTCTTCTTACAAAGATCTTGACATAAATTATTGCTTGACTGTATAGATATTAATGTGAGCTCTGAATGGAGTAAGTGGACTCACATTATCCATTAGAATTGTAGAGAATATCTTAGATGATTATCATGTTTAATAACTCAAGAGCAGAATGTTATTCCATAAATCATATCTCATGCATTCATGACTTGCATATGTTTCTTTAATGTTATACACTATTAAAATTTGTTATTATGTACTTCAATACCACACAAGAGGGAGTGATTTGTGTGGTATTTAATTTTTTGCGTGCACAGATTATAGAAGGACCTGGTTCTTCTATGTGTTTCTTACACTACAATTGCGGAATAGAAAATGCAGAAAGTAAAGGACAGAAGTATTTTTACGTGGAAAACACCTGGCTCAAAAGGTAAAAAAAAATACGACCTACTTTCCAGTAGGATGTTTTCCAACACTCCACTAAATCACTGAGCCAAAAATAGCGTTTAAAAAACTATTGTAAACCTAAGGATTACATCTAACCCTTTGTGGCAACCAGCCTCAGGTTATTGCGACAATTTCAAAATAACTCTAATTTGAACAATACACTTAGAGTACCTAGTACAAATGCTTCTAGAGAAAGATGAAAGGTACAACTCAAAAGCCATAATATAATGTAACTAGAATAAAATACGGATACTTGAAACTGGTACTTCTATTTGATTAATGTAGCTTCAGGTTCGCACGCTTGAAACACACAGGAATTGCTTGCAAAATGCCTTGCTATTTTGCTCTCAACTCTTGTTTAACTTCAGAGTTTGTGCATAACAGTAAAAGAGAACGTCCTGAAATATATTGAGTTAGTAGCAGAGGATCAACTAGAGTTCTAATGCTATACTCTTCCATGGTGGAAGAGTTCTAGTTATCTTCAACTTCTAACTCCTACCTTATCTAGGACAGAGTTCTCTTCAAGTAAGGAGTCCTGCTCCTTATCAATTATGCAACATTTTCGTTTAGGAGATATCAGATATAACCACTTGTGCTTATCCCCTCTACGTGCATGCCTTGTGCTGGAATCTGCTCGTGCCCTGTGTATATTATGTATGGACCCGGTTCATGCATGTGTTTCTTTGTCAATCATCAAAACAAACTTACTCAAGCCAACAAATTCTCCCTTTTTGATGATGACAAACTCTATGCTTTTCATAAGTATGAAACTTGTTTCAACTCAGCTCAACATCAACACAATATTAGAACATTTTCCATTTTAAAATCACAAATCATCAAGGACCAGGTTCATTAGGTTATAAATATCACAGTCCAAAGTAAAAAAGCAAAAGCTATCTTCCCCCTTTTGGCATCATCGAAAAGTTGCATAATTATGTTAGATAACCAGATTTTTTGCAGATCTTAATCATGGTCATTTAGGCTACTTCAAATGCAATCATGGAGTCAAGTATCACTTTTCAATCTAAGGATATTACCCATCTAAGAAACATCAATAAATAATTAGAGCAAAAGCAGTGATTATCATTGATAAGAGTCATCCACAAAGCATAAAAGAAATAAAAGTACTGCACCATGAGCAAAAAAGACAAAAAAATATCCCATTCAGGTCACTAGGTTTCTACTAGGCTAGGAAGGGTTTAAGGCTGGGAAGGACTGGGTTCTTGGTTTCTGGCCTGAAGTAGCTTCAACATGTCATGAAGAATGCCTTCAGTTTTCCCTTTTACCTTTGCAAGCTCGATCCTGAGAGCATCCTTCTCAGTTTCCACTTCATCCAGCTCTTCTTTAGCCTCCCAATCTCAGCATCCTTATCCCCACTCTCTTGCTCCAAGGCTCTCACTTTACTGTTCACAGACACCCTCTTGGATGAATTAGGTTCTTTGGGAGAAGCATGGACTTCATAGTCACAGGTAGTCAAGGTGTTAGCCCCAAAATGATCTTTGCTTCTACTAACATCCCATTTCTTGAGGGGGGACCTTGAAGTGAGCAAGCACAATAGTGATAATGAAACCATAGGGTAAGGCATGAGTTTTGGTGTCGTGAGTACCCTATCAAGGAGCTGGATAATAAACCCTGGCGAGTTGATCTGCCTCCCACTATCAAGGCACTCCATAAGGACCAAGTCCGTGAAGGTTGCAATGTGCCTTCTTTCCTGCCTGGGCAGAACAACCTTGTTGGCAAATTCAAAGAGCAGCTTGTGGGCAGGCTTCATCTCACTTTTGTACACAGCCTTGGGCTGTAACTCTAAATCACTATGAACAAATTTCCTAGTAATGGCAAGGGAGGTAGGTAGGTTTTCTAGGCTTGGTCATTTCAGCTTCTTGTAATAATTATACCCTTCAGCAGGTACCCCTAGAATTTCTCCCAGTTCTTTGGCATCAAAGCTCACAGTCGCCCCTTTCACTACACTGGTTACCCTGCCATTCTTGATCTCATAGTTAGCCTTGAACTCCACAATTTTTTCTCGGGCTAGTTTTCCTTCC
Source organism: Nicotiana tabacum (assembly GCF_000715075.1). Taxonomy (NCBI): domain Eukaryota; kingdom Viridiplantae; phylum Streptophyta; class Magnoliopsida; order Solanales; family Solanaceae; genus Nicotiana; species Nicotiana tabacum. Next base: position 66,205,724 of record NC_134101.1, read on the forward strand.
ATCTGAAGGACCATGTTCTTCCATCTCTGAAATTCTAGCTTCTCCAGCAGCATCACCATTCCTTCCTCCTCTAAGTCCCTGAGGAGTCTATCCTTCAAAATTGTTCTTTTTCCAAACTTCACCATCTTGTCTTGTTCTTCATCTATTTTCTCTTCTTCTTCACTCTCTTCTTCCACTACTTGCACTTTCCTTGGTTTCTTGGCAGACCTAGTTCTTTTTGCCATGGCAAAAGGCTCTGTATCAACAATATTTGAAGGGGACTTCTTTTTGGAAGTCTTTCTTTTCTTCGCTTTTGGAGTCACAACCTCCAGCTCTTCTGCCCCGTCTTTATCGTGAAGGACCATGTCCATCTCCTTAATCTCAATTGCCTCAACTGGTTCACTCACTTTCTTCTTTCCTTTTTGCAGCAGCTTTTCTTTTACTCTCTTCTTAGGCCCTTTCAAGTTCATCCTCACTTTGCTTCCTCTAACTCATTGTAGCTCTTCCTCTTGTAGGAGGAATCTCTATAGGGGTAGAAGAGGCAGTCTTTCTCTTCTTGTGTGCCCTAGCAGTTCCAGGGACTTTAACGCCTGAACTTTTCTTCTTCTTTAGATTATATCTATCAGACACCCTTTTTAATAGATCTTCAAGGGTTTCCTTCACAGATGGAACACGTTCTTGGAACCTCTTCATCAACCTAACCAGACCCTCAGCTGCACTGACATCCCCAGATCCACTACCTCTTTCTTCTCTCCAACTTTCCTCCTCTTCAACAGCTTCCTTAGACCATATCACCATTGCCCCTGTTTCCTCAGTCAGCCCAACAGGAGTAGGTGAAGATTCAACCACTCTTTTTTCCCTTTCCCCTTACATCTCCTTGAACACCCTCACTCTCTTTTTCTTTTTTCTTTTTTCTTTTTATTTTTACCACCAATTTTACCAGACTCAGTAGTCTCTACCCTAGCAATAGTACCAACCAGAACAAATTTGTTCTCTAGATTTTCAGCCACATCAAAAATAACCGTAGATGCAATATTTAGACCAGAGGTTACATGTTCTGTTTCAGATGAAACAGGTTCTTCCCCCTCAGTTGCAGACTTGAAAGATTCTCCTAATTTTTGGGGATCCTCTGCTTGACTGGCCTTCAATTTCTCATCCAATTTCTTGGATAGTTCACTATCAACCACTGTCTTACGAGCAAGCATCTTTACTCGTCCTTTCTTAGAGGTTGGGGTGGTTGAAGATGTGGATGATGGTTCTTTGGGTGGTGAAGAAGGGTTTTTATAAATGTTTGCCATTGATGTGTATAAAAGTGATGTGTGTTTAGAAGAGATGAGAGAAGATAGAGAGAATTCTTTGGCATCTTGAATTTTCTTCAAAAGATTAGAAGTGAAGAAATAGTTAGAGTCTAATAAATTTAAGGAGGGAGAGTTGGAGTGGGTAACGGCTGCTTTTTTAAGCTCAAAAGTCCAATCAATTTGGGAAATTCAGTTTGAATAGACGTTGGACTCTTCCCTAGATTCTAGGCAATTATTGCGTGTGAGGCTCTTTTGGTGAAACTGGTTCGTTTGTAACGGATAGACTTGAGGGAGATTGGGATTAAATGAGACTATCTTTTTTATCATGATCTAAATACAGTTATTTCAAAATATGCGGAGTGGAGAGTACATACCATGTAATCTTGATGAACCAGGTTCTTTGCTGAGAATTCTCTTATGTAAGTCTGAATTTTTCAAGAAAATAAAGATAATATCATTAGAGATTAATGAGATATTTTAGCACGCGACACAAGAGTATGCTAATAAAATTATGAGACTGAGCAAAATTTAATCTAATTATTTACAAAATTCACAAATTATCTAACCAATTATTGAGGTAGAATTGGTTCCTTTTAGGTGATCTTAATCATCCCTAATTTTAACATGTTCCTTTCAAAGTGATCTCTACTTAGAGATTTTGTGAATATGTCACTTATTTGCTTGTCAGTAGCACAAAATTTCACAGTAATTATGCCTTTCTCATAGTTATTCCTCAAAAAGTGATACCTAACATCTATGTGCTTAGTTCTTTTGTGATAAATCGGGTTCTTGGTCATACTAATTGCACTTGTGTAATCACAAAAGGTGGGGATATAACCTACATCAATTCTAAAGTCTATTAATTATTGTTTGATCCACAATAATTGAGCACAACATGAGGCAGTAACCACATACTCAGCTTCAGCAGTAGACAAGGCCTCAGAATTTTGCTTTTGGGTGGCCCAAGACATAAGACATGAGCCAAGAAAGTGTTCCATACCTGAAGTGTTCTTCTTATCCACAAGAAAACCTGCATAATCGGCATCAGCGTAACTTACTAAGTTGAAATTACTACCTTTTGGATACCATAGGTAGAGGCCAGTGGTGCCTTTTAGGTATCTCAAGTCCTCTTGACAACAGTCAAGTGAGACTCATTTGGATTTGCCTGAAATCTAGAACAAAGGTCTACACTGAAAACAATGCCGGTTCTACTAGCAGTGAGATATAACAAAGAGTCAACCATTCCCCTATACATCTTCTGATCAACAGATGAACCAGGTTCACCTATATCTAAATTTGTGGTTGTTACTATATGAGTGTCAATTTCTTTGGAATCTTTCATTTTAAACCTTTTAAGCAACTCTTTCACATACTTCTGCTGATGGATCATAGTTCCATTTGAATTTTGTTTAATTTGTAAGCCTAAGAAGAAATTAAGCTCACCCATCATACTCATTTCAAATTCTCTCTCCATTAGCTTAGCAAATTCATTACTTAACCTATCTATAGTTGCTCCAAAGATTATATCATCAACATATCTGAACTACCATGAGATCTTTACCTTTCTCTTTCAAGAACAAAATATTATCAATTTTATCTCTCTTGTATCCATGCTCAGGCATGAATTTAGACAATCTTTCATACCATGCTCTTGGAGCCTGCTTGAGCCCATAAAGTGCCTTGTCAAGCTTGTACACATAATCAGGACATTCCTTGCTTTCAAATCCAAGAGGTTGCTTGACAAATACTTTTTCCTTTAGATAGCTATTGAGGAAGGCACTATTGACATCTATCTGATGGAGAGTGAATTACATGTAAGTAGAAAAAACTATAAGGAGTCTAATTTCTTCCAATCTTACAATTGGAGCAAAAGTCTTATCATAGTATATGCCCTCCTCTTGACTATATCCTTGACCCACCAATCTTGCCTTGTTACTTGTAACTGTTTCATCTTCATCAAGTTTGTTTATGAAGACCCATTTAGTTCCAATTACTGATCTGTCCTTGGGCCTTGGTACCAGATGTCATACTTGACTTCTCTCAAATTGGTTGAGTTCATATTGCATTGCATTCACCTAGTCTGCATCCTGCAAAGCCTCGGTAATATTTTTAGGTTCAATAAGAGAGATTATGTTCTAGAGGTTGGATCAGTGATTATGTTCCCAATGGGATGAGAACTTTGATACTTGTAAGGTTTCACAACCAGCTGGTTTCCCTTAGATGTTCCTTCAATATTTTGTTGTTGAGGAACAGGTTTATGGACAGGTTCGCTCAAGGTTTGAGGATCAGTTCCTCTTTGTTTAGTTCCCTCTGTCACGTTGCCCTGGGTGGAAGGACCCGTTCCATCACGTGTTCCTTCCTCTGGTGCAGCTTCAGCTTGGGTTGTTACTTCATTTAAACCTTTTACCAGCCCAACAACTTCATCTTCATGTTCCTGTCTCTCAGAAAGAATGTTAGTTTCATCAAAAACCATATGTACACTTTCTTCTACACACATAGTTCTTTTGTTGTACACTTTATAAGCTTTGCTATGTGAAGAATATCCCAAGAATACTCCCTCATCACTTCTTGGATCAAACTTACCTAGGGAGTCCTTTCCATTATTGTGCACAAAGTACTTGCATCCAAATGCCCTAAGATGATATATATTTGGTTTTCTCCCTTTAAGTAACTCATAGTGAGTCTTCTCTACAAGAAGTCTAGTCATGCACCTATTTATGATATAGCATGCAGTGTTCACAGCCTCTGCCTAGAAGCTGTGGGGCAATTTACTAGCAAGTATCATAGTCCTAGCCATTTCCTCCAATGTCCTATTCTTTCTTTCAACTACTCTATTTTATTGTGGAGTTTTAGGAGCGGAAAAGTTATGATCATGCCATGTTCATCACAAAATTCAGCAAATTTAGCATTCTCAAATTCAGTACCATGATCAGACCTAACTGATGCAAGTTGATTACCTAGTTGTTTATGTGTTTTTCTAACAAATGAAGTGAACATGTCAAATGCTTCATCTTTAGATGTTAAAAATAGTGTCCAAGTAAACCTAGAGTAATCATCAACAAGCACCATAACATATCTCTTACCACCTATGCTCAATGTTCCCAATGGTCCACATAGATCCATATGGACTAGTTTTATCGTCTTGTTAGTACTTACCATTTTCTTGTTTTTAAAAGAGGATCTTACCTACTTTCCCCTTGCACAAACCTCACAAACTTTATATTCCTTTAATTTAATAGTAGGCAACCCTATCACCAAGTCCTTGGAGACTAGTTTGTTGAGTTGGCTTAGACTGGCATGTCCAAGTCTTTTGTGCTAAAGGAGGAGGATCATTGTCCAACACATTTAAGCAAGTGAGTTCATAGTGTGGACAGATCCACCACATATATGTTATTCACTCTTTTTTCCTACAAAACTATCTTATCAGTGGTAAGATTAATCACAAAGCATTTTATAGAGGTGAAGGCTACCATGTTACCCCTATCACACAATTTTGATACACTTATTATACTATACTTCAGTCCATATATCAAGTAGACATTTTCAATAGAGTGAGAATCAGTCTTACCTACCTTTCCAACTCCAATGATCTCACCTTTCTTTCCGTTTCCAAAGGAGACATTACCTCATTTAAGGTCCTCAAGTGAAAGTAACTGGTTCTTGCTTCTTGTCATGTGCTTAGAACAACTACTATCCATGTACCATATTTGGTTGCTTCCCTTTATTTGGACCTTCAAAAAGAAATCAAGGGTTATTCTTAGGAACCCAAACTAGTTTGGGTCCCTTTCTATAGGCAAAAGGATAAATCAAGTTCTTTTTAGCCCAACTTAGCAGCCTATTTTTCCCTAGAACAAATTTTTTGTTCTTTTGATCTGCCTTTTCTTTTGCAGTGCAATCACTCTTGTAGTGACCAGTATTTCCATAGTGTGTGCAAATCTTATTCTCAAGGAGTGTGAGGTACTTGCTTTTAGGATCCTACTTAGGTGCAGAGTTCCCAAAGTCAAGTCCTCTTCTGTTGCTACTATGATGTTCTTATAGCCATGAAAGTGCATCAGAGGACCTGTTCCATTTACAAATTTTGTCTAGCTCATGCTTGACCTTGTTCAGATCCTCCTTTAAGACTCTTACCAGTTCATCCCTTTTATACAACTCATCTTTTATTTTTCCTACGTTTTCTTCTAAAGTAAGTTGTGTGTGACCAGTTGTCTTTTTACCTGTTCCTAATTTCAATTTTAGATTTTCGGATCTAAGTTCTAGGATAGTTGTATCAAGTGCATGAACCCGGTTCTTCAATACAGTATTTTCACTTTCAATTTCACAAGCCCTAAGTTTCAGGTTTTTGCACTTAGCTTTCAAAATCACATATTCTTTTGACAGTTGTTCTTTTTCATTATTCACATCCTCAGATTCATCAATTAGCTATAGTAATAACTCAGATAATCTTTCTTTAGACAGAAATTTAATCTTGTCTTTGAGATGAAAGACACTTACCTCGGTTTCTTCATCAGATTCTCTAATAGCCATTAGTGCCCGTTCATCATCATCATCTGAGATTTCTCCCCAAGCAATGACCATAGCCTTAGTTGATCCTTTGTTGTTGCCTTTCTTGGGATGAACCTATTCCTTCTTCATGTTCCTTCATTCAGCTCTTTCCTTCTTCCATTCAATTTTCCTCAAAGGATAGTTTTTGATCATATGATCAGTGTTACCACACTTGTAGCAGCTATCATTGGTTTGCTTTTCCGAAGCTCCTGTCTTGCTGTAACTTCCACTTCTTGAAGAACCGTTTCCTCTCCTTAGGTACTTCTTGAAGTTTTTGGTGATCATTGCCATTTCATCATCTTTCAGATCAGAATCTTCAGTGATTTTGAGTGCCAAACTCCTTTTCATCTTAGGTACATCCATTTTCATAGTTTGTCTCCTAAGTTCATAGGCAGTGAGATTCCCAATTGATTCATCTAGTGGGAGAGTGGCAATATTCTTTGAATCCTGGATGGCAGTAATCTTTCTTTCCCAAGTAATTAGCAAGACCCTAGTAAGTATCTTCTCAACTCTTTCTTCTTCAGGGATAATCCTTCCAAGAGATTTTAGTTCATTTGTCAATGTGGTGAAACTTGTGTACATCTCCTGAATAGTTTCTCCATCCTTCATAGCAAAGTTCTCATACTAAGAGTGCAGTAAAGTTCCTCTAGATCTCTTCACCTGAGTTGTTATTTCATGGTCCACTTGCAGAGTGTCCCCAGATTTGCTTAGTAGTAGAACAACCTTGGATTCTGCTGTACTCATTTGGACCAAGTCCACAAACAAGCCACTTCTTGGCTTTGGCATTCTTTTCCCGCTTTTTTAGATCCTCAGCATTGCAATCAGCTATCACTACTAGAAAAATGCTAACTTCCGACCGAAATTTTCGACTGATTTTTTTTGTCGGAAATTTCTGTCGGAATCCGTTGGAATTTTCAAAAAAATATTTCTTATATATTTTTTAAATTTTTTAAACCATATTCTGACCAAATCGGTCGCAAATTTTGGCGAAAAAATTATTTTGACTGGTTTGACTTAATTTCCGACCGACTTGGTCGGTAGTTTTTTTTTAAAAAAATAAAATAATAATTCCGACCGAATCGGTCGGAATTCGTTTTCAAAAACTCTACAGCCCCTCCCCAAGCTCCTCTCTTCCTATTGTCCTTCTCCCCCGTCCCCAAGCTCGTATGTTTGCTCTCTCTCTCTCTCTCGTTTCCTCCTCCCTTCTCCCTCTCCTTCCTCCTCCCTTTCCCCCTTAATTTTTTTTTACTCTGTTTTGCAACAACTAGCGTGGTTGGCGGCGGTGGCAACAACAACTCCTCAGTCGACTTCTCCGGTATTTTTTCCGTCGAGGTAAGTATTTCGTTGAACCATATTAAGTATTAGAAATCTCATTGTTTGATTGATAATAGAAATCTCATTATTTCGTTAAACCACATTAAGCATTCACTATTCAAATAATATACCCATCTGCAAATTAAATACTTTTATTTTGTGAAAAGTATATACGTACTTCATAAAGAGATGGTCTTCAATCACTTTTATCTTGACCCTATAGATATTTATTTATTAGTAAAAGAGGAGAAAGAAAATGGCAATCGTAGAGTCAGTTCTAATTTACAACTAGCAGAAGCTGAAATATTGTCCAAGCACTAAGAAAATAATATTAATTCTGCTAATATACTTTAAAGATACTCCATTGTCCTTACTAGCTCTAATAGATTAACTAGAATAACTTTGGGCGCCATCATCGATCTTCTGATTAAGTTCTTGTTCTTCTACTAATATACTTAAAAGTTATTTTAAGAAAATTCAATTGATTAGTCCAAAAATATAATGAATAATATTTGTTGCTTGATACCATTAATTGAAAATCATGTGCTTCTTCGGACGCAGTTCGCTTTTAACCCAAATTAAACCAAGGTAATTCGCTAAGTTTATAAGCTAATTAAACTAGCTTAATCCTATCATAAAGATTAGAAAATTATTTAATCCTACAACTTCACAAGACAAATAATGATTTGTTTAAAGTGAGAAAATGACTGATGAAGATTAATTTTTCAAAAAATTATAATCAAAGAAACATATAAAATAATATAGTAATATTTCTATATTCACTTTATAGAATGATATTAAATTTAAATTTTTTCAATTTCAACATTAAGATTAATTTATAAATTTGAGAAATCATTAGTTAATTTGGATTATATGAACATTTAAGAAGCTATTCAAATTTAATTATTATATTTAAAGACTTATATTATTTAGAATAGGGATTAATGTGAGATTTCGAGTGTTAAAAATATTAATTTAAAAAGTAAAATATATCAATTAAAGTGATTTGACACAATGATATGTATATATCTAAAACGAACCTTTGAAAGAGTATAACTTTGTAACCAGTTTAAATAAATCAAATTATTTTAAATATCTCATTTCTAGATTTCTATTTGTGTAGATGGAATTTGTTCATCGTAGATGGATGTATAATAGGAATCATCCTAATCGTACGGGGTTGAGGGGTGAATTTATTGAAGGGGTTGCTGAATTTATTACTAAGGCTGAAACACTTGATGATTTTCTTATTGGAGGAAGGATTAGGTGTCCTTGTGTGAAATGTAAGTCTGTTAAGTTATTGAAATCAGACGAAGTTAAAGTTCATCTCTGCAAGAAAGGGTTTGTAGAAAATTATTATATATGGACTGTTCACGGGGAGAATCATGCTAGTTTAGATGATGTTAACTTTCATAATTCTTTTGGTGGTAAGGGTATCCCCATTGCGGAGCATAATGTTGAAAATTCTCGATACAATGAAATGATGAGGGATGCTTTTGGGATGTTTCCTGGGGTTCAATCCGAACCAAATGATGAGGCTAAGCGTTTTTATGAACAGTTAGAGGAAGCTAGTCGTCCATTGTATGAAGGCTCGGTACATTCCAAGTTGTCTGTTGCGGTTAGATTGCTAAGTATTAAATAAGATAGTTCTAGTTTCCAAGCGGGCATGGATTCTATTATTGGGCTTATGAATGAACTTAATTCGAGTAACATTGACTTTACAAAAGATTTCTACACTGCTAAGTAATTGGTTTCTAAGTTGGGTCTTTCATCAGAGAGAATTGATTGTTGTGAGAAAGGTTACATGTTATTCTATAAGGATGACACATCTCTAGAGAACTGTAAATTTTGTGATCAGCCTCGTTTTAAGGAAGTCACAAATGCCAATACAAAAAAGAAAGTTCCAGTTAAAGTGATGCATTACTTACCTCTTATACCTAGGTTAAAGAGGTTGTATGCATCAATGAGCTCTGTTCCTCCTATGAAATGACACTACGAACATAGAAGGCCACCCGGTATTCTCTGTCATCCGTCAGATGGAGAAGCGTGGAAGCATTTTGATAGGGTGTTCCCCGAGTTTGCTAGTGAACCAAGAAATATTAGGTTGGGATTATGCACAGATGGATTTACTCCATTTGCTGTCTCTGCTGCACCAGAGAGCAAATGTGGAATTCTTGGAGACAGATACTGTACAGCATCAGAGAGTAAATGTGGAATCAATTTAGGGTAAAAATTGATTATATTTATTTAATAATTATCATTTTCATCTAATGTTACTTTTTATATTGCAAACAAAGAATACATGGCATCCTCAGCATCAAAATAAAATAAATAGTATTTTCGAGAAGAAGGCTGCTAAGCGGATTAAAGATACTATGTTCGCTGCTCGGAATGCCGGTACAATGTCAGACTGGTTAAGAAAAGATGTTTGGGATAAACTTCTTAAGAAATAGAATACCGCAGAATGGAAGGCGAAGAGTGAATAAGCAAAGGCAAAACGTGCCTCCAGTAAAGGTGGCTCGTTGCACACAAGAGGTTCGATTAGGTTTGCGGCCCATAAACTAAGATTGGTAAATACTTATAAAATTTTTCTTAGTTTTACATATAAAATTTTACGTTTGTAATGTCTAACTCATATTTTTTGTTATGAAGGAAAAGGAAAGAGGGCAAGATATTAGTCACGCCGAGGTCTTCGAGGAGACGCATAAGAAAAAGAAAAAGGATGGTACAAGAGAACACTGGGTGGAGACGCATGCGTCGGACACATATGTAAAATACTAACTTCATAATTATTTATGGTTGATTAATATTAGTTTGTTTACATAATAGTTATGTTTTTATTTCAGGAAGATTATCATAAAAGGGCGGAAGAATAGCAACAAACTCAGCCTCCTTCAACTCAACCAACACCTGATGATATGGTTTCATTATGGACAGAGACAACAGGTGGAGTAAAGAAAGGCAGGGTCTACGGACTTGGAGTACATCAACCTACAGGTCATCCAAACCCACTCTTGGCCAATTATTCTTCTTCTCAAAATCAAGAATAGATGGAAGATATGAGAAATTGTGATGACCCAAAGGGTCATCTTGTGAATTAAGACTCTATTCTGGGCCAGTTAGCCTTCAAAAACCTTATTTTCACTTACCTCGATTTGCGTGCGCAGTCGGGGCGTAAATCCGGAAAGCCTTTATGTGGAAATTTATGAAGTAATAATTTTTGAGATTTAAAATTAATTTTTAGTTAACTTTGGTCAATATTTTGAGTAAACGGACCCGGATCCATGTTCCGACATTCCCAGAAGGTCCGTAGTAAAATATGAGACTTGAGCTTATGCCCGGAATCGAATTCCAAGGTCCCTAGCTCGAGAAATAAATTTTTGATAAAAAGTGTAAGACTGAAATTCTATGGATTTAAAGAAATTGATTAATATTTGATCTCGTTGGTATCGGGCTCGTATTTTGGTTTCGGAACCCGGTTTAGGTTTAATATAATATATAAGTCATGTATGTGAAATTTGGTAGAAATCGGAGTTGATTTGACGTGATTCGGACGTCCAGTTGAGAAGATATGAATTTTAAGTGTTCTTGAGAATTTTATTTGATTTGGTGCTAAATTCGTAGTTGTAGGTGTTATTTTGGCGATTTGATCGTGCGAGCAAGTCTGTATGATGTTTTTAGACTTGTGGGCATGTTCGATTTGGATCCCCGAGGGCTCAGGTGAGTTTCGGATAGGCCACAGGATGTTTTGAACTTAGAAAATTTTACTGGTATAACTGAACCTGTTGCAGGCCTCTGATCTCGCAATTGCGAGATCAGGCTTCCCAAATGCGAAATAAGCAGGCCTGGCAATTGCGAGGTATCTATCTCAATTGCGAAGAAGGCTTGGGCCAGCATGTTCTCGCAATTGCGATGGAAGTCTAGGAAGGGCAGGTTCGCAAATGCGAACATCTACTCGCATTTGCGAGGTTCAGTGGTCGCAAATGCGACACTTTCCTCGCATTTACGAAGGCAGCGGGATTGTGAAGGGCATTGCATTTGCGAAGGCAGGATTGTGAAGGGCATCGCAATTGCGAGTGTTCCTTCGCATTTGCGAAGCTCAGGTCGCAATTGCGACACCTGCAACTGAGTAAAAGGGACTTAGACATGATTTTTATTTCATTCTTTAATTTTTCGAACCCTAAACCTCAAGAGGCGATTTTTGGGCGATTTTTACGGGAAAACATTGGAGTAAGTGTTCCTTATCCTTTATTGATTATATTTCATGATTTCATACTCATTTATATCATGAATCCGTGAATTCATGGAAGAAAAATCAGTTTTTTATAAATTCTTCCAAAAATGAAAATTTAAGATTTGAAGGTCCATTTGATATCGGAATTGGATAATTTTTGTATGGTTGGACTCGTCTCGGAATGGGTATTCAGATTTTGTAAGTTTTTCCGAGATTTGAGACATGGGTCCCACTATCAAATATTTTAATGAATTTTGAATTTTAACCGGAAAATTAGTAAATTCATATGGAATTAATTCCTATGATTCGTATTGAGTATATTGAATTGTTTGTGAATAGATTTGAAGCTTTCTGAGACAAATTTAAAAGGAAAAATTATGGTTGAGTAATTGATTGGAATTTGCAAAGCGAGGTAAGTGTCGTGGTTAACCTTGACTTGAGGGAATAGAATCCTTAAATTATTTATTTTGTGAAATGCATGTGAACGACGTATAGGCGAGGTGACGAGTATCTATACGTCGTCAAATTAATTGTTTGTGTATTTACTTGAAAAATTATAAATTATTTTAAATTATGAATTAATTATTATAATAATTGTTTCTCTCCTTTTCTTTGTCAAATATTAATTCTTGAATTCCTGCATTAATTATTACATGCTATTTGAATTATGTGCCTTAATTGTTATTTAACATTTAGCATATTAAATATTAAACTGCATATTTTCTCTCTGATTTCTATAATAATTTGCTAATTGCCTTTGTTTGTTTCGTAATTAAATCATAATTATTGTATGCTTGTTGTCTTATAATTTTATATTAATTGTTGCATTTATTGGGGAAATTATTCTATAAGAATTAATAAATGAATATGTTGGAGGAGCGGGTTGCACGCCGCAACAGGATTGATTATAATGAATATATTGGAGGATCGGGTTGCACGCCGCAACAGAATTAATTATAATGAATATATTGGAGGATCGGGTTGCACGCCGCAACAGACTTATTAAAAGTCCATATTGGAGAATCGGGTTGCACGCCGCAACAGACTTATTAAAAGTCCATATTGGAGGATCGGGTTGCACGCCGTAATAGACTTATTAAAAAGTCTATATTGGAGTATCGGGTTGCATGCCGCAACAGACTTATTAAAAGTCCATATTGGAGGATCGGGTTGCACGCCGCAACAGACTTATTAAAAGTCCATATTGGAGGATTGGGTTGCACGCCGCAACAGAACTGAATATGAATATGTTGTGAGAGTGGGTTGCACGCTTCAACAGAATTGAATGTGAATATATTGTGAGAGTGGGTTGCACGCTGCAACAGAATTGATGGAAATGATAATTGGTTATGACTGCTGAGTTGGCTTCAATTCTTATAAATGAGTTACCTAAATTATTTCTATTATTGTTATTGTTACTAATATTGCGTACAGGTTAATGTAAGTGACCCGCCTTAGCCTCGTCACTACTTCGTCGAGGTTAGGCTCAGCACTTACCAGTACATGGGGTCGGTTGTACTGATACTACACTCTGCACTTCTTGTGAAGATTTCGGAGTTGGTTCCAGCGGCGTACCATAGACTTTCTCGGATTTCAGCTACCAGAGGAGACTTGAGGTATAACTGCATGGCGTCCGCAGTTCTGAAGTCCCCGTCTATTTTACTTTAGCTGTGTGTTTATATCCAGACAACTTTATTTTATTCAGACATTTATTTGTATTTATTCTAGAAGCTCGTGCACTTGTGACACCAATTCTGGGATGCTATTTAGACACCGTTATTTTTATGAATTAATCAATATATTTCAGACCTTACTTCCGCGTTTATTTCTTTGTTATTAATAAATTTAAAGATTATTTAAAAAATGATTAATATCATTATAACGTTGGCTTGCCTAGCAAGTGAAATGTTAGGCGCCATCACGGTCCGAAGGTGGGAATTTCGGGTCGAGACAGAAAGGAAATTCGTGATTTGAAGCAACAATTGTACTCCCAATTCGAAATATTTGTTAAGATGCAGAAATTCATGAGAAAACATGGGCATGATCTATCTGATGATGAGGATGAACAAACTGAATCTGATGTGTAGTAGTTTGGGTGTGGTGTTTTGGTTGATTGGTAAACTTGATTGTGAGAGACAACTTTATGTTTTGTTTTTAAACTTGAATGTGGGCTACTATTTGGATGATTTTATGCCCAAAATTGTTAGGTTTAATGGTTGGTATTGTTGGTTTAGGTTGTGTTAATGGTTGGTATTGTTGGTTTAGATTATGTTAATAGTTGGTATTGTTAGTTTAGATTGTGTTAATGGTTGGTATTGTTGGTTTAGATTGTGTTAATGGTTGATTAGTTGTTGGCGTCATTGTATTGTAATAGTTTGACAGGTGGTGTAGCTCAAAATTGGGCAGAATTCTGCCAGTTTTATAGAAAATTTTGACTGATTTTTGACGAAAACAGTCGGACAACTGCCCAAATTTTACCAAAAAATCCCAGATTTCCAACTGATTCGGTCGGAAATTTTAAAAAAAAAATTAATATTAATAAGTTTTCGACGGATTCCGTCAGAAATTAAATAAAATTTATTTTTAAATTATTAATTCCCGACCGATTCGGTCGGAAATTATATATTTATATTATTTATTTTTAAACAAATAATTATTTTTATTTATATTATTACGACTGATTCGGTCGGAAATTTAAAAATATTTGGTCGTCTGACCTTTTGAACGTTCCGATTACTTTGGTCAGAAATTATCGACGGATTCGATCGGAAATTATTTTCCGACCAACTATTTTCCGACCGACCAATTTTGGTCGGAAAGTAGTCAGAAATTCGTGATTTCCGACCGATTTCTGACCGTTTTGGCGGTCAGAATTCTGCCATTTTCCAATAGTGTATTGTTTTTGGCACATCTACTCCTTTAGCATTTTTCTTCAAAGTAGCTGGTGGACCATCAGTGACAATGTCCCATAGCTCAAAGTCCTCTCCCTGTATGTGATCTCTCATTCTTGACTTCCACCAAGAGTAGTACTAGCCATTAAAGAGCGGTGGACCAGTTGATTGCACTTCCTAATTTTCAGATGGTGCACTCATCTTGATCTTCTCCTAAGATCTTAGCCTCTTCAAGGATAACCTACTCTGATATCAATTTTTGTTTTGTACTTCAATATCACACAAAAGGGGTGATTTGTGTAGTGTCCAATTTTCGCGTGCACAGATTATAGAAGAACCTGGTTCTTCTATGCGTTCTTTACACTACAATTGCGGAATAGTAAATGTAGAAAGTAAAGGACACAAGTATTTTTACGTGGAAAAAACCCGGCTCAAAAGGAGAAAAAACCATGACCTACTTCCTAGTAGGATTTTTTCCAACACTCCACTAAGTCCCTGAATGTAACACCCCGAAAAATTTCGAAGTACTTGAGCGCTAGTAAGAAAGTTGATGTGCGCTCATTATATTATTTTTGTGTGTAGACAAGGAATATCAATATAATGGATATCAATTATATACGATAATAAGTGTACGAGGCATATTATAAGTGATATATGAGGTCTAAGGAGAGCCCTAAGTCCAAGTCAAGTTGGAAATTTCATGATAGACTAAAGTTCCAAATGAGTACGCACAAGAACAAACTTTGGACTAGTATATATATAAGAAGTTATGTGATGTATGACCTATAAAATTAAATGTCTTTGAGTCTAGTTTTTAATACTTCAAACCGTTCGTCATTTGTACATTCCTACAAGAAGTTATGACCAAATTACCAAAGGCTGGCGAAGGAGTCTGTGGATGCGAAGCATCCGAGGCCGCGTCCGAAAGAAAGGCTGGCAGTGAAGTGCTGCCATAGCATCCAGGTCCACATCCAAACTTCAAAGAGGAGTGAAGTGGGGATGCGAAGCATCCATGGAAGCATCCGAAACCCAGAAATCTGGGCCTATAAATACAATACAATTTAGGGGTTCATTTTTTCCATTTCTTTTAGACGAATTTTGGAGCTCTTCTCCACTCTCTCAAGACCGCCAACTCCCCTCTTCTTCAAGGAAAGCAGTCCCCATTATTTTGGTGTGAAATTCCATCATTTCTACACTAGTATTGATAAAATCTACACATAAAATACAAAGATCTTCAAGAAATTTCTTCAAGAACTCAAAGGAGGATTTTATAAGATTTCTTCCAAAAGGTAATCCTATACCCTTAGACTTACATGTATGGATATATTATGGGAATATGAGTATGAATTAAGTATATGAACTCATGGTATGGTGATTGGAAGCCATAAGTTCTCAATTTAAATACATAACCATTGTAGAGATTGAAAGATGATTATTGGATGGAATTTTGTTAGTTGGGTGAGAATGGTTGGTCACGCATATGATGTTAGGATTATAAGTTATTAAATAATGATGGTGAGATGAATTGTTGGTAAATGATGGTAGTTGGAAGAACTAATTCTATGGTTAAGAAATGTATAAATGTATGCCCACTAGGTGTTTGGTAAATTGTCTAAATGGCCTAAACTATGGAATGGGTTACTAATGTTGGTCCCAATGGATGTTGATATTGTAGATTGAAGTTGCTTATTATAGTAGATCGTTGTAGTATCATTAAGGGGTGAATTTCAGTTTCAGATCGTTGGCATTGAATTGAGGAGACAACAAGGCATTTAGATGTGGATACGCACGGAATGGAATTTCCTGAGTATTGATTAGCTTGCTCGGTGTTGGGTTCGTCTTGTTGAGGTAAGTAACACTTTTAAACTTGGTTCTGAGGGTATGAATCACCGAATTGGTGTTATATAAATTGTTTGGAGGTAACACACACGATAGTTAACGAGCGTGTGGACGTGCACCATAGAAATTATGACTTGAATAAATTATGTGGAGTTGAAAAATTAAAGAATCATGTTATTATCCGTGTATCCTCTACGTGTTAGAGAAATTTAGCTGAGGCTCCTATTAAAGATCATGTTTAGGCTATGTGCCGATATTTTAGGACCCATGGGGTCGAGTTGCTGTTGAATTGATTGTTTTAAATTTTAATTTCATACTCAGTCATGTTCATTCATTTCATATCATATCTCAGTCTATGTTACTATTTATTGATACACCATATTATCATTTTGGGCTGATTTTCATGACATATTTAGCCCAATATCTCAGTCATGTTCATTCATTTCTATCGGACTGCATGTCGCAGTAGGCTATATCGGCTTTATATAGTGCTTGGGCTGAAGGAGCCCCTCTGGAGTCTGCACACACCCCCAGTGAGCGTGGTTGATTTATATTAAGAGATGGATCTTCCCTGGACATGGATCTTGTTCGAAGCATTTATATTGAGGGATGGATCTTCCCTGGGCATGGATCTTTCCCGAAGCATTGATATTGAGGGATGGATCTTCCCTGGGCATGGATCTTGCCCGAAGCATTTATATTGAGGGATAGATCTTAACCGAAGCATTTATATTGAGGGATGAATTTTCTCTGGACATGGATCTTGTCCGAATCATTGATATTTGGGGATGGATCTTCCCCTGGGCTGGATTGGCCTTATACAGTACTGAGTGACTGACTGTCTGTTGATGGATATACATATATATTTGGGATGGATCTTCCCTGGGCTGGGTTGGCCATATACAGTACTGAGTGATTGAATACTCTGAGAGTGCGAGTACATGAGTTCATCTCTGAGATACATAGCATTGACATGCACACATGACATACATACATAGAGATGTATTTTCCTCATGTCATACGGTATCACGTCATTCATGACTTCTCACATATATTGACATATGGGCATAGTGATGCATTTTATACTGGCTATCTGGAAAGAAAATAAAACATCGTATTTATTGTTGAAAGGAGTTTTGGGAGAATTACTTTTTTTTTCAAACTTACTCATAACTTTGGCAACTTCGGTAAACGATTTGGGTTTTTACTGATACACTTGAAAGACAGAACTATTTTCAGAAATCATGATTGAGCTGAGCATTTTATCTTTGAGTTACTTCTTTTATTACTTGCTTTATGTGATTATGAACTGTTGTTGGTTATTGGAGTTGGACTTTCACCTTGGTACAAGCTCGTCACTACTTTTAGCCCAAAGGTTAGTCTTGTTACTTATTGAGTTGGTTGTACTCATACTACACTATGCACCTCGTGTGCAGATCCAGGTGCTCCCGGATACGGCGGTTGCTAGATTTCAGAGTTTATTCTATGGAGATTATCAAGGTACTTGCTTGGCGTCCACAGATTTTGACTCCCTTCCTTTTTAATTATTGTATTGTTCTATATTTTCAGATAGTGATTTTATCAGTCAGACCTTGTATTTATTTAGATGCTCATGTACTCAGTGACATCGAGTTTTGGGAGTGTCTATATATGAAATTGTGAGATTTCTTCTGCTGAATTTAAATATTATATTTTCAAACTTAAAAAGAAATTGTGGTTTATCGAGGTTGTCGGCTTGCCTAGAATCGAGATAGGCGCCATCACGACAGGTTAGAATTTTGGGTCGTGACACTAAGCCAAAAACAACGTTTATAAAACTGTTGTAATACTAAGGATTACCTCTAACCTTTGTGGCAACCAGCCTCAGGTTGTTGCGATAATTTCAAGTTAATTCTAACTTGAACAATACACTTAGAGTACCTAGTACAAATGCTTCTAAAGAAAGCCAAAAGGTACAACTCAAAAGCCATACTAAAATGAAACTAGAATAAAAGACAGACACTTGGAACTGGTTCTTCTATCTGGTTCATGTAACTCCCGGTTCACACATTTGAAACATACCGGAATTGCTTGCAAAATGCCTTGCTATTTTGCGCTCAACTCTTATTTAACTTCAGTGTTTGTGCGTCACTGTAAAAGAGAACATCCTGAAATATATTGAGTTAGTAGAATAAGATCAACTAGAGCTCCAATGCTATACTCTTCCATGGTAGAAGAGTTCTAGTTATCTTCAACTTCTAACTCCTCCCTTATCTAGGACAGAGTTCTCTTCAAGTAAGGAGTCCTGCTCCTTATCAATTATGCAATATTTTCGTTCAGGAGATATCAGATATAACCACTTGTGCTTATCCCCTTCACGTGCATGCCTTGTGCTGGAATCTGCATGTGCCATATGTATACTGTGTATGGACCTGGTTCATGCATGTGTTTCTTTGTCAATCATCAAAACAAACTTACTCAAGCCAACAAAATTTCTTCTACATGATTTTATGAAACTGTTTTGATGAGAACTGTGAAGAAGTATTATTGATTTAAATTTTGTGATTAAACAATTTCTCAAAAAAGTATTTTTGGGAGTTATCTTAAATCTCTGAGAAGGGTTCATAGCCTTTAGTCATTTATATTACCCCAAAATTACTCGTGTCAAAGTAGGAGATTAGTATACCATTAGTTCGGATACTATGATAGAATTGCCCTAGTAAGGCACAAGAACACCAACATGCGAGAACCTTCAATTGTGAGGTACAACAGGAATGAGGTCCAAATGATTGGGCTGGGATCGTTCACCATACTGATTATATGGTGATATTTTCAGAATAAGAATAAAAAAGAATGTCAGAATTAATGGTACTCCACAACAACAACAAAAAAAGAAGTAAAAGAAAATGTTTTAGAAAATCTTTGTAACGACCTGACCGGTCGTTTCGAGAGTTATAACCCCGTTTTCCCCATTCCTACTTCTGTTTGGTGTTATTCGGCTATATTATGTTATATCGGGTTAGTGGGTTCGAGTCCGGAAGGAACTCGGATTGAAATGAGACACTTAGTCTCATAATTAAAAAAATAATTGAGTTAGAAAAGTGGACCGAATATGGACCTATGTGTAAACGACCTCGGATTTGAATTTTGATGATTCCAATAGCTCTGTATGGTATTTTGGGCGTAGGAGCATGTCCGAATTTTATTTGGAAGTCCGTAGAGGACTTAGGCTTGAAATGCCGAAAGTTTTATTTTTGAGAAGTTTGACCGGGGGGTTGACTTTTTGATATCGGGGTCGGAATCCGATTCTGAAAATTGGAATACCTCTATTATGTCATTTAGGACTTGTGTGCAAAATTTGAGGTCAATCAGACGTGATTTGATAGGTTCCGGAGTTGTTTGTAGAAATTAGAAATTTCAAAGTTTATTATGCTTGAATTGAGGTGTAATTCATGATTTTAGCGTTGTTTGAGGTGATTTGAGGATTCGACTAAGTTTGTATGATGTTTTAGGACTTGTTGGTATATTTGGTTGAGGTCCCGAGTGCCTCGAGTGAGTTTCGGATGGTTAACGGATCAAAAATTGAACTAGAACAACTGTTGCAATTTCCTTTTGTTGGAAATTGCTTCTGCCCAGAAATCGAGCCCAGATGTGAGCCCATATCGAGCTTAGGGTCGAGGGCCACGATCGAAGCCCAGATCGAGCTCAGGGTCGAGGTCCACGATCGAAGCCCAGATCGAGCCCAGAGTCGAGGGCCACGATCGAAGGCATGATCGAGCCCAGGGTCGAGGGTCACAGTCGAAGGCTGGGTCGAAGACATAATCGAGGGCCAAGATCGAGAACCAGGATCGAGGGGCAGGACCGAGGACCAGGATTGAGGACCAAGATCGAAGGCCAAGATCGAGGTAGAACCGAGGATGTCTGGGCAGAATTATAAAAATAGGGACTTCGTCCCATTTGCCATTTTTGACAAATTGGAGCTTGAGGAGAGGCGATTTTTGATATATTTTCAAGGAAAACTTGAGGTAAGTCTCTTGTGATCATTTCTACTCCATAATATTGAATTATCATCGAATAATCCGACTAGATTACATGATTTTGAGGTGTAAATCGGAGATTGGAACTTAGAAATTTAGAAATTAGATTTGCAGATTTGAGGGTCGAGTTGAGGTCGGATTTTGGTAAAATTGGTATGGGTAGACTCGTGGTTGAATGGAATTTCGGATTTTGTAACTTTTGTCGGGTTCCGAGACGTGGGCCCCACGGGCGATTTTTGAGCTAATTTTCGGGTTTTTATGGAAAAATCATTATTATCTTGTGAAATTAATTCCAATAAATTTTATTGACTGAAACGAATTATTTGTGACTAGATTCGAGGCATTCAGAGGCCGATTTGCGAGGCAAAGGCATAGCAGAGTAAAAAGTTTCACGTTTTGAGGTAAGTAACGATTGTAAATCTAGTCCTGAGGGTATGAAACCCCGGATTTTGTATAATTCTACTATTTTTAGTGACGCACATGCTAGGTGACAGGCGTGTGGGCATGCACTGTTGGGGATTTGTGACTTGGTCCGCCCCGTAGCAACTGTAAAGTTGCATACTTTGTTGGAACCATTAATACTTATATGTTTTATAAAGAATTTCTATAAATTGGGCTGAATGCCATGTTTGGGCCTTGCGCCAATGCTGTTTGGACCCTTAGGGGCTGTTTCTTACCATCCTCTCATTGTTTTCGATTGAAAATCTATACTCAGTCATGTTTATACTTGTTTACCGCATAACTCAGTTTTATGACTCTATTTTGATGCATATAAATGTTTTGGGCCGAATGCCCTGTTTTACTGAAATGCCCGAGGGCCTGATTTGTGAGGATGAGTGTGGATTAGGGCTGCCCGCCTGCAACATACTTTATGACTGAGTGAGGCCGAGAGCCTGATTTGTGAGGATGAGTGTGGATCGGGGCTGCCCGCCTGCAGCATACTTTATTATTATCGCACGTGAGTTGTCCGTGCAGATTATAGCGCTTGGGCTGAAGGAGCCCCTCCGGAGTTTGTACACCCCCAGTGAGCGCAAGTACCTACTGAGTGCGAGTGCCGAGTGCTGAGTGACTGGGAGGCAAGAGTGATTGTGAGGTATGCCCGAGTGGTAAGAGTGATTGTGAGGTATGCCCGAGTGGCAAGAGTGATTGTGAGGTATGCCCGAGTGGCACGAGTGACTGTGAGGTTTGCCCGAGGGGCTGTATATGAGTGATGTTTTACCCGAGGGGCTGTTTATGATTTCATTATTTTTTCTCTCCTTTGCATTGAGCCTTTGTTTGAAAAACTGTTGAAAAAATATCTTTAAATGATTTTTACAGGAACTGGGTTTAAACGAGATGTTTGATTCAAATCCTGATTTGTTTTTAGAGCATGTGGTATTTTACTGAGATTTTCGATATGAACGTTATATGCTTTATTGCTCGTCACTACTGCTCAGTCTTTATTTATTATTGTTACTTACTGAGTTGGCGTACTCACGTTACTCCCTGCACCTTGTGTGCAGATCCAGGTGTAGCTGGACACGGTAGCGGTTATTGAGTATTCTGGTTGCAGATTTTCTTGGAGATAGCAAGGTAGGTGTTTGGCGATCGCAGCCCCTGCTCTTCTCCCTCTTATCTTTCTCTAGTTGTATTTAGCTATTTTTCGGGCTGAGATAGCCTTGATATTGTTAGACAGATTGTAGTATATGCTCATGACTAGTGACACCCTGATGTCGGGATTTTCTTTTCCGCACTTCTGTTTTTCTTTGATTTGAACTCTTTAAATGGAGATTTTATGTTAAATAACCTTGAAATTATCTTTGAAATGAAAATATCGTTTTGTTTTGGAAATGAGTCGGCTTGCCTAGTTCCACGATAGGCGCCATCACGACAGGGGTTAGTTTTGGGTTGTGACAGATTGGTATCAGAGCTTAGGTTGCATAAGTCTCACGAGTCATGAATGGGTTTAGTAGAGTCTTGCGGATCGGTACGGAGACGTCTGTACTTATCTTCAGGAGGCTGCAGAACCTTTAGGAAACTCCACATTCTTGAATTCTTGTCATGCGAATCTGTTGATTTTAGTAACTAAACATCTGTTGTTTCATTCTCTCACAGATGGTGAGGACTCGTGCTACCGGTCAGGAGGGCCAGCTACCAGTACCACCAGCCAGGGCCGCGAGAGGCCGAGGCCACGGTAGAGCCGTGGTAGGGGCAGAGGTGCAGCCCGTACAACAGTTGGGGCAGTACCTACAGATCCATCGATTGTCCCAGATCAGGACCAAGTTCCAGTTGTTGATGCACCAGTTCAAGCACTACCTGTGCCTATTGTGATTCCAGGCCTTCAGGAGGCCCTAGCTCAGATTCTGACAGCGTGTACTGGCCTTGCTCAGGAGGTCTCTATTTTACGGCCGCAACCACTTCTCAGGCTAGGGGAGGCACTCAGACTCCCGTCGCTCGCACACCCGAGCAGGTTATTGAGGGACTTCAGACACCAGAGGCACCACCAGCCCATCTGGTTGCTGTTGCTCAAGATTATGTGGTTCCTGCTATGCCTGAGGATGATCAGCATAGGTTGGAGAGGTTTGGACAGGTGTCAGAGAATACTCCGTACTGCTGGTATTTTGGAGACTTGTGGGGTCTCATTCACTACCTTTCAGTTTTATGGGGCTGCACTCAAATGTTGGGAGACTTACGAGAGGCGTAGGCCTGTTGGCGCAGCACCCCTTACTTGGCAGCAGTTCTCCGTGGTCTTTTTGGAGAAGTTCGTGCCTTGATCCCGCAGAGAGGAGCTGAGTAGACAGTTTGAGCAGCTCCGCCAGGGTGATATATATGTGACATAGTATGAGATGCGGTTCTCCGAGTTGGCCCGTCATGATATCTGGTTGGTTCCCACAGATAGAGAGAGGATAATGAGGTTTATTGATGGCCTCACTTATCAGCTACAGTTGCTCATGACCAGGGAGCGGGTTTCGGGTGCTACCTTTGATGAGGTTATCGACATTGCTCGGTAGATTGAGATGGTTCGCGGTCAGGAGAGGGTTGAGCGGGAGGCCAAGAGGCCTCGTGGTCAGGGTGGATTCAGCGGTTCTCCTTTTGGGGGTCAGTTCCAGCACGGTAGAGGTCGTCATTTCAGATAGGCTCAATCAGCTCGGCCATTTCATCGGGGTGCATCATCTGGCCATGGTTCTCACAGTTCTCATCAGGGCCACTCATCACTTAGTGCCCTTCCAGTTCAGAGTTCGTCCCATGCTCCACTTGTTCAGAGCTCTTCCATGCCAGGTTCTTCTACCAGTCATCCCGGTGCTAGGGGTTCCCTTCAGTTTCCGCCGCCAGCACCAGGGAGTTGTTTTGAGTGTGGGGAGCTTGGGCATATGTGGAGGCAGTGTCCTCATCGTCATGGAGGTCTATCTCAGTAGAGGAGTCAGCCTCCGACTATATCACCAGCTACCTCACCATCCGCCTAGTCAGCTCGGGGTGGAGGTCAGTCAGCTAGGGGTCACCCTAGAGGGGGAGGCAGATCAGGGGGTGGTCAGGCCTGTTTCTATGCTCTCCCTGCCAGACCAGATGCTATTGCTTCAGATGCTGTGATTATAGGTATTGTCTCAGTTTGCCATAGAGATGCCTCAGTATTATTTGACCCTGGTTCCACGTATTCATATGTTTTCTCGTATTTTGCCCATTTTCTGGATATGCCCTGCGAGTCCTTAGTTTCATCTGTACATGTATCTATTCCTGTGGGCGATACTATTATTGTGGACTGTGTATATCGGTCATGTGTGGTGACTATTGGGGGTCTGGAGACCCGAGTAGATCTATTGTTGCTCAGTATGGTTGACTTTGATGTGATATTGGGTATGGATTGGTTATCTCCATGTCATGTTGTTCTAGATTGTCATGCTAAGACAGTGACGTTGACTATACCGGGAATTCCGAGGGTTGAGTGGAGCGGTTCTGTAGATTATGTACCAAGTAGGGTGATTTCATATTTGAAGGCTCAGCGTATGGTTGAGAAGGGTTGCCTATCTTATTTGGCTTTTGTGAGGGATATTAGTGTAGAGACTCCTGTCATTTATTCTGTTCCGGTGGTACGTGATTTTTCCGGATGTGTTTCCTGCAGACCTACCGGGCATGCCGCCTGACAGGGATATTGACTTTGGTATTGATTTGGTGCCGGGCACTCAGCCCATTTCTATTCCACCGTATCGTATGGCACCGGCGGAGTTGAAGGAATTGAAAGAACAGCTTCAGGAACTCCTTGATAAGGGGTTTATTCAGCCTAGTATGTCACCTTGGGATGCACCGGTTCTATTTATGAAAAAGAAGGATGGTTCCATGAGAATGTGTATTGATTACATGCAGTTGAACAAGGTCACAGTCAAGAACAAGTATCCTTTACCTCGTATTGATGATTTATTCGACCAGCTTCAGGGAGCGAGGGTATTCTCCAAGATTGATTTGAGGTCCGATTATCACCAGTTAAAGATTCGGGATTCAGATTTTCTCAAGACAGCTTTCAGAACCCGATATGGCCATTATGAGTTCTTGGTGATGTATTTTGGGCTGACCAATGCCCCAGCAGCGTTCATGCATCTGATGATAAGTGTATTCCAGCCCTATTTGGACTCATTCGTCGTTGTATTCATTGACGACATCCTGGTGTACTCTCGTAGCCAGGAAGAGCACGCTCAGCATTTGAGGGTTGTATTGCAGAGATTAAGGGAGGAGAAGCTTTATGCAAAGTTCTCTAAAAGTGAGTTTTGGCTCAGTTCAGTAGCATTCTTGGGGCACGTGGTGTCCAGTGAGGGTATTCAGGTGGATCCGAAGAAGATAGAGGTGGTGCAGAGTTGGCCCAGACCGTCCTCAACCACGGAGATTAGGAGTTTTTTTGGTTTGGCGGGTTACTACCGTCGCTTTGTGGAGGGATTTTCATCTATTGCATCGCCCTTGACCAAATTGACCCAAAAGGGTGCTCCATTCAGGTGGTCGGATGAATGTGAGGAGAGCTTTCAGAAGCTCAAGACTGCTTTGACCACAGCTCCAGTGTTAGTTTTGCCATCAGCTTCAGGTTCTTACATCATGTATTGTGATGCCTCGAGGATAGGCATTGGTTGTGTTTTGATGCAGGAGGGTAGGGTGATTGCCTATGCCTCGCGTCAGTTGAAGACCCATAAAAAGAACTATCATATCCATGATCTTGAGTTAGCAGGCATTGTTCACGCCTTGAAGATTTGGCGTCATTATTTGTATGGGGTTCATTGTGAGATCTATACTGATCACCGGAGTCTGCAGTATTTGTTAAAGTAGAAGGATCTTAATTTGCATCAGCAGAGATGGTTGGAGCTTCTTAAGGACTATGATATCACTATTTTGTACCATCCGAGGAAGGCCAATGTGGTGGCCGATGCTTTGAGTCGCCGGGCAGAGTGTTTGGGGAGTTTAGCATATCTTCGAGCAGCAGAGAGACCTTTGGCATTAGATGTTCAGACTTTGGCAGGCCAGCTTGTCAGATTGGATATTTCGGAGCCTAGTCGGGTATTGGCTTGTGTGGTCTCCAGGTCTTCTCTTTATAACCCTCACTTACTCGTTCTTCAGGACAGAGTTCGGAGAGGTGATGCTAGGGATGTGACTATTAGTGATGATGGGGTGCTGAGAATACAGGGCCGGATATGTGTGCCTAATGTAGATGGGCTTCGAGAGCTGATTCTTGAGGAGGCCCACACCTCGCGGTATTCCATCCATCCGGGTACAGCGAAGATGTACCAGGATTTGAGGCAGCACTATTGGTGGAGGCGGATGAAGAAGGATATAGTTGGGTTTGTGGCTCGGTGTCTAAACTATCAGTAGGTTAAGTATGAGCATCAGAGACCGGGTGGCTTGCTTCAACGGTTAGAGATCCTAGAGTGGAAGTGGGAGCGGATCACTATGGACTTTGTAGTTGGGCTCCCACGGACTTCGAGGAAGTTCGACGCTATTTGGGTTATTGTGGATCGGCTGACCAAGTCCGCGCACTTCATTCCAATTGGTACTACTTACTCTTCAGAGCGGTTGGCTAAAATTTACATCCGAGAGATCGTTCGCCTGCATGGTGTCCCAGTTTCCATCATTTCAGATAGGGGTACTCAGTTCACATCGCAGCTTTGGAGGGCCGTGCAGCGAGAGTTGGGTACTCAGGTTGAGTTAAGCACAACTTTTCACCCTCAGATGGACGGGCAGTTCGAGCGCACTATTTAGATATTTTAGGACATGTTACGTGCTTGTGTCATTGAGTTTGGGGTTCATGGGACCAGTTTCTGCCACTCGCGGAGTTTGCATATAACAACAGTTATCAGTCGAGTATTCAGATGGCTCCGTACGAGGCTTTGTATGGGAAGAGGTGTAGATCTCTGGTTGGATGGTTTGAGCCGGGTAAGGCTAGGCTCTTAGGTACAGACTTGATCTAGGATGCATTAGATAAGGTGAAATTGATTCAGGAGCGGCTTCGCACGGCGCAGTCTAGGCAGAAGAGCTACGCGGATAAGAAGGTCCGTGATGTTTCTTTTATGGTTGGGGAGAAGGTTTTGCTGAAGGTATCACCCGTGAAGGGTGTTATGAGGTTTGGGAAGAGGGGCAAGTTGAGCCCCCGGTTCATTGGGCCTTTTGAGATGCTTCAGAGGATAGGAGAGGTGGCTTATAAGCTTGCCTTGCCACCCAACTTGTCGAGTGTGCATCCAGTGTTTCATGTTTCCATGCTCTGGAAGTATATTAGAGATCCGTCCCATGTTTTGGATTTCAGCACGGTTCAGTTAGAGGGTGATATGACTTATGATGTGGAGCCGGTGGCTATTTTGGATCGGCAGGTTCGAAGGTTGAGGTCAAAGGATATAGCTTCAGTGAAGGTGGAATGGAGAGGTCAGCATGTGGAGGAGGCCACCTGGGAGACCGAGCGGGAGATGCGGATCATATATCCACGCCTATTCGAGACTCCATTCATTCGATGATGAACGAATATTTAAGAGGGGGAGGATGTAACGACCCGGCCGGTCGTTTCGAGAGTTATAACCTCATTTTCCCCATTCCTACTTCTGTTTGGTGTTATTCAGCTATATTATGTTATATCGGGTTAGTAGGTTCGAGTCCGGAAGGAACTCGGATTGAAATGAGACACTTAGTCTCATAATTAAAAAAATAATTGAGTTAGAAATGTGGACCGGATATGGACCTATGTGTAAACGACCTCAGATTTGAATTTTGATGATTCCAACAGCTCCGTATGGTGATTTTGGGCTTAGGAGCGTGTCCGGAATATTATTTGGAAGTCCGTAGAGGAATTAGGTTTGAAATGCCGAAAGTTTTATTTTTGAGAAGTTTGACCGGGGGGGTGATTTTTTGATATCGGGGTCGGAATCCGATTCTAAAAATTGAAATACCTCTGTTATGTCATTTAGGACTTGTGTGCAAAATTTGAGGTCAATCGGACGTGATTTGATAGGTTCCGGAGTTATTTGTAGAAATTAAAAATTTCAAAGTTCATTAAGCTTGAATTGGGGTGTAATTCATGGTTTTAGCATTGTTTGAGATGATTTGAGGATTCGACTAAGTTTGTATGATGTTTTAGGACTTGTTGGTATATTTGGTTGAGGTCCTGAGGGCCTCAGGTGAGTTTTGGATGGTTAACGGATCAAAAATTAAACTAGAACAGCTCCTGCAATTTTCTTCTATTGGAAATTGCTTCTGCCCAGAAATCGAGCCCAGATGTGAGCCCAGATCGAGCTCAGGGTCGAGGGCCACGATCGAAGCCCAGATCGAGCCCAGAGTCGAGGGCCACGATCGAAGGCATGATCGAGCTCAGGGTCGAGGGTCACGGTCGAAGACATAATCGAGGGCCAGGATCAAGTAAATCTACATTCCAGTATCAGAGAGGTTAGAGAAACATCTTTAGATTCACAGAAGGTCTCTTCAGAATGGGTCTCTCGGTTGTAGTATTGTTGGGTGCTCCAGAGAAAATACAATGGTTTATGGGTTTTTGGACGACGTGGTTCGTGCTAGGGTCTTCCGCAGCGAGCTTTGACTTAGGATCATTGTGTACCGATAAGGGAAAGTGTTGACCTGAAGACAAGTCGAGGAGGATTAGAAGAAATAGGTCAGCTCAGTGGTGTTGGGTCAGCATATATATATATATATATATATATATATATATATATATATATATATATATATATATATATACTAGTCTTAGGGTACGTGCTTTATGCGTGTATTTATATTAAGGTTACACAATTTTAAAAAATCACGTAATATAAAAATAAAATTTTAAAAAGGATAAGTTCTTGAAAATAATGAATGCTAATCTCATTTAGCTAACTCAATGGAAAAAAGCTTGCTCTACAAAAGTTCTTAGATGCCTTATTATGATTTTAAACTTATTTTCTTTTACCTAATACTGAAAACAAATAAATCACAAAAATCTTTCAAATAAAATAAATTAAAAAGTTAAATCGTTTGGTATCTTAGAGATTTGAAAATAATTACTAATGTTGCATTAATATTTTACCAAAATAATTCAATATAAAAAAAATATAGGGAGCTATCATGTGTTGAAATGAATGTGAGAAGAAACAAAAAAATAATACCAATTCATTCATTTTAGAATGCATTTTATCTACTGCTCTTTTATTATTATTTATTTAAGTTTATATTTTTACCAATTTGACTTTAATACTATAGTAACTATTTTGCTTTATTTTTTATATCGTTAACTACCAATGCTCTTCTTATAAAAATATTTTTATGCTGCCCAGTAGTTTTTCAACTTGAAAAATAATTTTTACTTATATAATTAATTTGGAAAGAAATTGAATTGGATACTTTTAATTGCTAATTAGTTCATTAATTTAGACATTAATTACTTTCTATCAACCTTAAAGGAAATAATTATTTTGTTGACTCAAATTCATATTAGCTCATCTAAGCTTTAAATATTTAAATTTAGCAATAATTTTACCCAAGCATTTATAACTTGGAAAGTTCCTTTCACCCTTTGACGTTTTAATTAATATTAGTTTACCTAAAGTTAAATTTAGTTAGATATTTTTTTATGATATAATTTAAGTACCTAAATGTTTGAGTTTGTACATTATTCATGGTTAACACATCTATCATTTTAGAAGTTGCAAATTTTCGTTAAGTTTTATATTATAATGCAAACACATATTCTAAATAATATTATTTTATTTTAATTTTTTTATTTTTAGCAAAATATCGTTCATTGTTTTTACTCTTTATAAATTAATTTCACATTAGATATTTTCTAATATTTGTAACTTTAAAATTAAATTAAAAAAATATTAAATTTTTTCTTATTTGAATTAGGTAGAAATTCATAATATTTAGAATTTTAAAGTTCATTAAAATTTTACCTTATAAAAGTATTTCTTTAAAGAAATAACTATAGATTTCGGTCCTATTTCCTTGTTGGAATCCATAACTTAACGTGAAAGGAACTTAAAAGTGAGGTGTAATTTATAGAAAATTTTGAGGTAAAATCTTACTCAATCTCAAACTCTTAAATATTAGGAGTTCTACGTAGATCAAATAAGAAAAAATTTAATAATTTTTTTTATTTGATTTTAAAATCCTAAATATTAAAAAAATAATTAATTACAATCTTGTCCAATGTGAAACTATTTTTAAGGGGACAAAAAGGCGAACGACATTTCGCTAATGGCCTTTGTGCTTTTAATATAGTATAGATATAGATAAATAGATACTTTGAAGAGATAGAATTAAAATAAATTAAGTCCTTATCTTAGTATAAGTGTATATAGAATTAAAATAAATTAAGTCCTTATCTTAGTATAAGTGTATTGCACGTGTGCCTAGCGTCAATCAATAAAATATATGTATAAAAAGAACATCTAAATTCAGTTTTAAAATATGTGCCTAGCGTCAATAAGTAAAGAACATGCAAAGAGTTTTAAAATGACTATATTAAGGTAATATTTTACAATAAATAACTTAGACTGCCTCAAAATAAGAAATTGTCATTTGTTATAATGAATATATTAAAAAAATGACAACTCACTTAGTATCATTTTTTGTCTTATATAATTTCACCCTTATTGCGTAAAGTTTGCATTTTTATCTATTTAACTTTTAATACTACATTATAAACGGATTTTTATGAAATTTTAAAAAAAGGTAATTTTTTTTATTTTTATTTTTGCAAATTAGTTAAGGTGTGGACGTCGAGAATTAAGGTAGAAGGCTAATAGGTAGTCGTGAGTTTATCGTTATCTTCTCTATAGTATGTATAACACTCTCATACTTCCTTATATTTAGATTTGTATTACTACCAGCTGTTTCGTTGCTTCAATTTTCTTGTTATTTTGTTGTTGTTGGTATTACTTCGTATTTCTGTTTCCTTTTCATGGTTTATATGTTATTGTATTTCTTTACGATGCTGTGACTTTGCTTTTTCTTAATCTGATGGTCTATCAAAAATAACTTCTCTACCTACGCAAGGTAGGGGTAAGACTGCATACACACTGCCCTCCCACACCTCACCTGTGGAATTACACTGGGTCTGTTGTTGTTGATATAGAGACAACAATAAATTATAGATAACTATATTTATAATTTTATATTTTAGATATACTATGAAGTTAAATAAAGTTTTGATATATACACTTTGATATACAGAAAAAAAATTATGATATATATGTTAATATATACAAATTATTATCGTGATATACATTTGCCAATAAATGGAAAATGAGTTAATCTCAGTCGCTGGGTTAATCTCAGTCGCTTTAAAGTAAAAATCCAAATTGCAAAGATGTGAAAAAAAGAATGTTATTCATAACCAAAAAAAGGCTTAACCATATTATGATCTCATTTTCCATTTTTCCCAGTAAATTAATCCGCCAAAGTTTTCTTTTTTAGTTTTCTAAAATCCGCCGAAATTTCATGAATTTTAGGGAACCGCCAACGCCAGAGGCGCGAAGTGGAAATTTGCCCAAAAGTTAAACTCTATCACCACCGCGCATTTATCCTCACACGAGAACAGATAAATCCGACGCTCCAAATCCTGCCAACTCATCTATCCGCGCGCCTCAACTACTAACCAATAAGATTTCATCTGTTGCCTCTATATGTACATTGCACTTACCTGCATCTCAAAATATCAGTTCACCTACATACAGCAGCATTCAAATTCCCATCACATTTTTCTCTTTGTAAACACATTTTGTTTCAATGGCACCAAAGGCAGAGAAGAAGCCAGCAGAAAAGAAGCCGGTGGAGGAGAAGAAAACCACCGTTGCCGAGAAAACTCCGGCTGAGAAGAAGCCAAAGGCCGGGAAGAAACTCCCAAAGGACGGTGGTGCCGCTGCCGGAGATAAGAAGAAGAAGAAGGCCAAGAAGAGCGTTGAAACTTACAAGATCTACATTTTCAAGGTGCTGAAACAGGTCCATCCTGATATTGGGATTTCGAGCAAGGCTATGGGTATCATGAACAGTTTCATTAATGATATCTTTGAGAAGTTGGCCCAAGAATCTTCGAGATTGGCCCGTTACAACAAGAAGCCCACAATTACTTCTCGGGAGATCCAGACTGCTGTGAGACTTGTACTTCCTGGTGAATTGGCTAAGCATGCTGTTTCTGAGGGTACTAAGGCTGTTACCAAATTTACTAGCTCTTGAAATTCGTTCTAATGGATTGTTGTTAGAGTAGTTTTTGAGTTTATGGTTATGTTTGTTAAGGATTAGGGTTTTAGTTATATCGGATGGTATTTTACTGTTTTTTTCTTTTGTTTTTGGGGGGTTAACCCATGGATCTTCTCGATCCTGTATGTGTAGTTCATATTTGGAGTACAATCCTATTATAGTTCTATTTCAGTTCTCAATTTTTCTTTTGGTGTAAAATGGTATGCTTTATTTCAAGCTTTCAAATTAATACTCTGGAAAAGTCAAATTTCTATTTTTAATGGAGTAGTATTTTTGGAATTCAATTAAAAGTGGAGAAGGAGATCTAGTGACATTTGGTCCTTAATCCAATGCTATCTACTTCAAGGAAACTTGATGAATCGTTGAGCTATTATTGAACTGTGGTTATAGCTGAAGCATTAATTGATTAAAAAAAGCCAATTAAAAGCACAAGATAGATTGGCAAATGGTTGAGTGTGAGCATTTGAGAAACCAAAATTAACCACCAGTGGATAAATTTGATCTTCTTGGAGCATAACTATTACTTTCTGGAAATTGAATTAGATGAAAGGTAAGTATCTTATTAGTTGCTTTGTTTCGTGAAATTCACTTTAGGACCAGGTTTAGATTGAAGTAAACCATTGAACCAAATGAGTCCTTTTCTTTTTAAAACAAACAAAAAAAGAGGCTAAGAAATCTAAGTAGAGATTTCTCTTCCTCTCAACCTCCTTATTAGCTTACCTTGTGGCAAAGACCGTTTAATCCCATATAAATATATACACACATAACTAACTATGCACAACAGAAATATGCATTTACTCAAATTCCGCAAACCCCCCACTCTATTGTAATTTCTATAACTTGATTTTTCTCCTTCTCATCAAGAAACTGCCTTCCGGATGCTATATATAGTTCTATCGCATTCAATATTCTATATATCTTTCTTGAACATCTTTTAGTTATTTTCTAAAAGAGGAGCGCATCGGTTCTCTTAAACCTCTTCATCTGCTCTTGATTATCACCACTTACCACTTACAACTTACCAAGTTCGTGTGACTTATATTCTTCTCTGCTTCAAAATAGTTCTACATAACATAAGGAAGTTTTCAGAGATGGGAAAGTCATTTCATGTTGAGTTCAATGTGTCTGATCCGAGTCTTCGTTTCTACATGTGCCGTATCTGCCAAAACCATGTCGCTCTCAGCGAAGATTTCAGCCTTAACTACACCGTAATCTTTTTCTCTTTCCCTCTGTCAATTTGTCATTCTTGAGTCAAACTAATTTAGCGTTGTAATAGCTGAACGATCTGTAATAGTGTTGCTGATCTTTCAATTCCGAATATTAAATGAAAATATATTTAATTAGACACATCAGATACGTAATGCGCATATCATATTCGCGAGCTTACAAAGTTTTGGATATTCTTCTCTTGAAAAATGACGGCTGCGATTCTATTTGGATAAGTTTCTAGGCTTAATGGCATTTCATGCACAAAGAACTTTGGTCTGTCTCTTCTCCCTTTCTTCTTTTGCCGTCCATTTCTCAAGTACCCCCAACATTATCTTTCTTCTATAATTTTGCAAGAATGTGCAAGAACATCAATTTATACGTCTATAAAAAAGATAGACAGAATGATCAAGAAAATGTATACCCATTTAGCATTTAGGAAGTAGAAATACTATCTTGTAATGCCTGCGATTTATGAGCTTTTTACTCGACGTTACATGTTTTCTATATTTAATCGAAGAGTAAGCTTCATACTACTATACTAGACTGAGTAGACTGCACTAATAATTAACTGGTGCAATAATATGTATATCATATCATGTAGATAGAAATAACGGTTCTTATTTCATTTATCTACTGTTGTGTGTTTTTCAGCCAGCAACCGGGGTGACTGGAGGTGTATTTGATAAAGTGTAAGGTTTCATAATACTAATTTCCTGGGATAGTTTAATAAGAGTTGTCTGAACAGCGAAGAACTAATCTGAACGATGAAATACACAGGGTGAATGTGCATGTAAACGAAGCAGAGCAGCAGAGGCAACTTGGTCTTCACACAGTAGCAGATGTCTACTGTAATAAATGCGAGAATCTCCTCGGATGGAAATTTGTATGATACAAAAAATCACATGCATCAGATTTGTTAAATTCCATCGATGAGCAAAAATATCTGACATGTTGCTCTTTCTTTCCACTTTTCAGATTGAGGTATTTGAAGAGGATCCAGTGGCAACAAAAGACATGGTTATGTTGCAAATGTGAGATTACTATGCTACAAACTCATGCTTTCACATTAATAGAGTACTTAAAAATATTGTTCCTGATATCTTTTTACAGGGGGAAGCTGCAGGAAAGGAATGGAAACCAAATACAACAAGCAGTGGAACCAATCACAAATACAGCTACAGGAAGCGCCAGTAGTTGAAGAAATATAAACCTACCAAAGCATAGAAAATTCTTGCAAGGAGATCTCTTGAAGAAATCAATCGACTTCTATAGAAGATGAAACTTCAGATGCTCTTTACTTTGTATTTTTCCCTATTTTTCTCACCGAGTCTTTCATGAACTTTGTACAATTCTTTCCATTGCTATATGTACCCTAATATGGTGCTGCAACATTCCACACCCGTGATTGAACAAGAACAGGGATTTACACACTTTCCTTTTTGCTGAAAGAGGGATTTGAACGCCAGTTTAGAATACTGATACACAGTTTGCTGAAGTTTTGCACCGATACCATGATAAACTATTATCATGCTTCACGATTGTAGCCTCTGAATGGGGCTCTAGAGCATGAAGTTGCAACTCTGAACCTACGGGATCTAAGTTCACTCAAAAACTTGATAACCAGAGGTATATCCATTACAGTCTATCCAACGTGGCTTATATCCTCATATTTGACCCAGTTCTTTGATATTTAATCACTATATTTTTTTTCCCTTTCTGAACCTGATGAATCTCCAAAGCTATACCATTAGACAATCAAGGACCAACCTGGCTCATAAGCATATTTCCAGCATTCCCAACCTCAGCCAAACATATTAAGAGGAAGGCGTTGTATAGGGGAGTCTGGGATTGCCTGTAGTCAAGCAATTCTGCATCTTAAGACTAAGAATGAGATCTCTTCATTAGTATGACTCGTGCAGTCTAGCAGTTGCTCAACAAAGGAGGTAGTCAACTAATTTACTCCCTCCCTTTCTATCCCACACTAACCAAAGGAACAGAAGCTGCTGATTGAAGAGCTTAAATATCAGTTTTCTACACTGTCCACTCTTTTAAATATAGGATAAATTTTTTTTACTTGTCAGCTTTCTCAAACTCAAGACTATAAATCAAGGATTATCTTCTGGAAATTACTAAAATGAAGATCAATGCCATCTCCCAAAGAGTTTTTTTTTCTTTTTTTTTTCTACCTAATAGTGAGTACTGTATACTAGATTGAAATTTTATTTGCCAGGAAAGGAAGTGAAGATATCGCTTAGCAACTCTTCATTTTCCTGTGTGTTAATCTTACGCAACAGATTAGTTGACTTGCATTATAAGAGTTACATACATTGGCATAAACTGGGAGAATATATTATTTGATCAACAAAGATACACTCGATAAAACCTCAACGGTAACAAGACTAAATGCACAGAAGGAATGACGTTAAACTTCCAATGCTAACAACAGAGAATTTCAAACACTTGCCTTTCCAACAACAAATAAAAGCCAAATATCCAGAGTTTCAAGTGTATGCACTGCTAGCTTGATTCACGATAGCTAACGCCAAAAGATTATTTTGAAAAGCACAATGCGAGGACAAAACTCTACAAAGTGCTAAATGCAAAGACATACAATTCTGAAGATCCAATGTCATCAAGATTAACGAGATGCCCCTACTTTTGCAAGGTCCTCAAGTGCCTTTGAG